>NC_134687.1:584211048-584551881 GCF_050947455.1 Rhinoderma darwinii | reverse complement strand
CAGGCCTCAGTTGAGCTTGCTCTGTTTTGGCCTTGCTAAATTAAGTGGCTTGTGGATCAAGTGGAATTATTAAACCTTACTTTTTCAATTGTTCACTGTTTTTTTGTAACTGGGATAATGGATGGCATGATTGGAGGTCTTCTTTAGTGCACAGTCTGCCATATTTATGCATTAGTGGAGTCGGAGTTCCAGGGTGAATACCTCTGTGGCAGATGTGAGCATATTGTTCTTCAACTGGAAGCTTGGATTAGAGATCGATCTGGAGGCGCAAAATGCAACACTGGGAGCGATAGACAATCTCGAGCGGAGCATGCTGCTCACTGAGCAAGAAGTTAGTGCGGTAAATCTGGAGGGTGAAGACATGGGTCAGCAAGATCAGGCAAGTAGCTGGGTTAATGTAGTTAGGGGCAGTAGAAAGGGGTCCAAGAAAAGGGAAGGCCAATCCTGTTTCTGATATTCCAAGCAAAATTGCCAAGTTGGGTGATGATGTGAGGGTGTCGGTCTCAGAAATGGCAGCCTTAGTGGATACTGATCTCCCTAACAGCTGGGAGAACAGCCCAGCTAGGAGTCGGCGGGATGGTAATGTAGGTAAGGCAAGACAATTAGTAGTTGTAGGGGATTCTATAATCAGGAAGACGGATAGAATAATTTGTTGCCAAGACTGCTTCAACCAAATGGTTTGCTGTCTCCCTGGTGCAAGGGTTCGGCATGTGGTGGAATGGGTGGATAAATTACTAGGAGGGGCTGGTGATGATCCAGCTGTTGTAGTCCATGTGGGTACCAACGATAGAATACATGGTAGGTGGAGGAGCCTTAATAATAATTTGAAAGAACTAGGCTACAAGCTGAAGGGAAGGACCTCCAAGGTTGTATTCTCAGGAATACTACCAGTGCCATGCACATCACAGGAAAGACAGCGGCAGCTCAGGGAGTTAAATGTATGGCCTAAGTCTTGGTGTAGAGTAGAAGGTTTGGGTTCCTAGAGCACTGGGCTGACATTTCATTGGGAACTGTATTCTGCAGGTGATTTGCACCTAAATGGAAGGGGGTCCACTGTGCTGGGGGAGAGAATGCTATCTGGGGTGGCGGAGTATTTAAACTAGGGCTGAGGAGGGAGGTCAATGTAGAAAATAAAGGGGTAGTTAGGTTATAAAGGGGTGAGACTATATTGGTGGGGGGAGAAAAAGACTGTGGGGAGAGGACTATACAACAGGATAAGGAGATCCTTTTGTTACAAAACAGCAATGAAAATAAAAATGCTCAAATAATGTCAAGTAATCACATTTCTGATACTGAAAGTGAAAACTTGAAAGGCAAGTTAAAGTGTATGTTCACAAATGCCAGAAGTCTAGCAAGCAAAATAGGGGAACGAGAGGCCATGGTACTGGAGGAAAATCTAGACATATTTGGTGTTGCTGAAACATGGCTGGACTCTTCACACGACTGGGCTGTAAACCTACAGGGTTTTACACTGTTTCGGAAGGACAGGGAAAAAAAGGAAAGGTGGTGGTGTATGTCTGTATGTGAGAAATTATATGAAGGTGAGTGTAAAAGAAACAATAGTCGGTAAAGATTGTGAGGAGATTGAAACCTTGTGGGTGGAATTACAATGGGAGGTAAACACTGAAAAAAATTATTTTGGTGTAATCTATAGACCCCCCAATATAACTGAGGAGATAGAAGGTCAAATATATAAACAAATGGAGCGGGCTGCACAAGGGGGTACTGCAGTGATAATGGGAGATTTTAATTACCGGGATATTAATTAGTGTTATGGTTCGGCTTCAACTGCAAAGGGGAGACATTTCCTCAACCTGTTGCAGGAAAATTTTATGGGCCAGTTCGTGGAAGACCCGACTAGAGGTGAAACTCTGTTGGATCTGGTCATTTTTAATAATGCAGAGCTTGTTGGGAATGTCAATGTTCGTGAAAACCTCGGTAACAGTGACCACAATATAGTTACATTTTACCTATACTGTAAAAAACAAACACAGCCTGGGTAGGCAAAAAAACTTAATTTTAAGAAGGCTAATTTCCCCAGCATGAGGGCTGCAATTCAGGATATAGACTGGGAGCAACTAATGTCAAATAATAGTAGAAATGATAAATGGGAGATATTAAAATCTACTTTTGGTAATTATAGTGAAAAATGTATTCCTATAGGTAACAAGTATAAACGACTAAAATTAAATCCCACATGGCTTACACCTTCTGTAAAAAGTGCAATATATGACAAAAAAAGGGCATTTGAAAAATACAAATCTGAGGGTACAGCTGTAGCCTTTGTAAATTATAAAGAGTTTAATAAAATCTGTAAAAATACAAAATGAAAGGCAGGTGGCCAAGGATAGTAAAACAAATCCCAAAAAATTCTTCAAGTATGTAAATAGAAAAAAGCCAATGTCTGAATATGTCCTACGACCCCTAAATAGTGGCAATGGGCATTTGGCCACAGGGGATCAAGAAAAGGCAGAGTTACTAAAGGGGTACTTTAGCTCTGTATATACAACAGAAGAAAGAGCAGCTGATGTAGCCGGTGCCAGTGCTGTTAATATATCAGTTGATATACTGAATTGGATGAATGTAGATATGGTTCAAGCTAAGATAAATAAAATAAATATACACAAGGCCCCGGGACCAGATGGGTTACAACCTAGAGTTCTAAAAGAGCTCATGCGGTGCCTATTTTCAAAAAGGGCTCTAGGTCTTCCCCAGGTAATTATAGACCAGTAAGCTTAAAGAGGCTCTGTCACCAGATTTTGCAACCCCTATCTGCTATTGCAGCAGATAGGCGCTGCAATGTAGATTACAGTAACGTTTTTATTTTTAAAAAACGAGCATTTTTGGCCAAGTTATGACCATTTTTGTAATTATGCAAATGAGGCTTGCAAAAGTCCAAGTGGGTGTGTTTAAAAGTACAAGTCCAAGTGGGTGTGTATTATGTGCGTACATCGGGGCGTTTTTAATACTTTCACTAGCTGGGCGCTCTGATGAGAAGTAACATCCTCTTCTCTTCAGAACGCCCAGCTTGTGACAGTGCAGATCTGTGACGTCACTCACAGGTCCTGCATCGTGACGGCCACATCGGCAGCAGAGGCTACAGTTGATTCTGCAGCAGCATCAGCGTTTGCAGGTAAGATCGACTTACCTGCAAACGCTGATGCTGCTGCAGAATTGCAGCAACTGTAGCCTCTGGTGCCGATGTGTCCGACACGATGCAGGACCTGTGAGTGACGTCACAGATCTGCACTGTCAGAAGCTGGGCGTTCTGAAGAGAAGTGGATGATACTTCTCTTCAGAGCGCCCAGCTAGTAAAAGTATTAAAAACGCCCCGATGTACGCACATAATACACGCCAACTTGGACTTTTACTTTTAAACACACCCACTTGGACTTTTGCAAGCCTCATTTGCATAACTACAAAAATGGTCATAACTTGGCCAAAAATGCTTGTTTTTTAAAAATAAAAACGTTACTGTAATCTACATTGCAGCGCCTATCTGCTGCAATAGCAGATAGGGGTTGCAAAATCTGGTGACAGAGCCTCTTTAAAGAGGCTCTGTCACCAGATTATCAAATCCCTATCTCCTAATGCATGTGATCGGCGCTGCAATGTAGATAACAGTAACGTTTTTTGTTTTTTTTAAAACGATCATTTTTGGCCAAGTTATAAGCAATTTTATATTTATGCAAATGAGCCTTTCTAATGGACAACTGGGCGTGTTTTCTCTTATTTCCAACTGGGCGTGTATTGTGTGTGTACATCTGGGCATGTTTTTATTTGTTTTACTAGCTGGGCGTTGTGAATAGAAGTGTTTGATGCTGACATATGATCCTGACAAACACTTCTATTCACATCGCCCAGCTAGTAAAACAAGTAAACACGCCCAGATGTTACCAACACAATACACGCCCAGTTGGAAATAAGAGAAAACACGCCCAGTTGTCCATTAGAAAGGCTCATTTGCATAAATATAAAATCGCTCATAACTTGGCCAAAAATGATCGTTTTAAAAAAAAAAAACATGTTACTGTTATCTACATTGCAGCGTCAATCACATGCAATAGGAGATAGGGATTTGATAATCTGGTGACAGAGCCTCTTTAATACTTGGTGGCAAAACCCTTGTTGGCAAGCACAGCAGTCAGACGTTTTTTGTAGTTGATGATGAGGTTTGCACACATGTTAGATGGAATTTTGGCCCACTCCTCTTTGCAGATCATCTGTAAATCATTAAGATTTCGAGGCTGTCGCTTGGCAACTCGGATCTTCAGCTCCCTCCATAAGTTTTCGATGAGATTAAGGTCTGGAGACTGGCTAGGCCACTCCATGACCTTAATGTGCTGCTTTTTGAGCCACTCCTTTGTTGCCTTGGCTGTATGTTTCGGGTCATTGTCGTGCTGGAAGACCCAGCCACGAGCCATTTTAAATGTCCTGGTGGAGAAAGGAGGTTGTCACTCAGGATTTGACGATACATGGCTCCATCCATTCTCCCATTGATGCGGTGAAGTAGTCCTGTGCCCTTAGCAGAGAAACACCCCCAAAACATAATGTTTCCACCTCCATGCTTGACAGTGGGGACGGTGTTCTTTGGGTCATAAGCAGCATTTCTCTTCCTCCAAACACGGCGAGTTGAGTTAATGCCAAAGAGCTCAATTTTAGTCTCATCTGACCACAGCACCTTCTCCCAATCACTCTCAGAGTCATCCAGATGTTAATTTGCAAACTTCAGACGGGCCTGTACATGTGCCTTCCTGAGCAGGGGGACCTTGCGGCACTGCAGGATTTTAATCCATTACGGCGTAATGTGTTACCAATGGTTTTCTTGGTGACTGTGGTCCCAGCTGCCTTGAGATCATTAACAAGTTCCCCCCGTGTAGTTTTCGGCTGAGCTCTCACCTTCCTCAGGATCAAGGATACCCCACGAGGTGAGATTTTGCATGGAGCCCCAGATCGATGTCGATTGACAGTCATTTTGTATGTCTTCCATTTTCTTACTATTGCACCAACAGTTGTCTCCTTCTCACCCAGCGTCTTACTTATGGTTTTGTAGCCCATTCCAGCCTTGTGCAGGTCTATGATCTTGTCCCTGACATCCTTAGAAAGCTCTTTGGTCTTGCCCATGTTGTAGAGGTTAGAGTCATACTGATTAATTGAGTCTGTGTACAGGAGTCTTTTATACAGGTGACCATTTAAGACAGCTGTCTTTAATGCAGGCACCAAGTTGATTTGGAGCGTGTAACTGGTCTGGAGGAGGCTGAACTCTTAATGGTTGGTAGGGGATCAAATACTTATTTCTCTGTGCACAATGCAGATAAATATATATAATTTTTACTATGTGATTTTCTTTTTTTTTTTTTATATATAATCTATCTCTCACTGGTAAAATTAACCTAGCCTAAAAATTCTAGACTGTTCATGTCTTTGACAGTGGGCAAACTTACAAGATCAGCACGGATTCAAATACTTATTTCCTTCACTGTATTTTCTGTGACGCGATCAATGTGCAGTCCCCCCTCTTTGAACGCCGCGATTAGCTTTCATTGCGGCGTTCAAAGGGTTAACAGCGGAGAGAAGATGTTTCTCTTCTCTCCGCTGTCAGAGCGGGGCCGTGGCTGTGTATTACAGCCGTTGCCCCGCTCTCGATCGCACACACAGAGACTGCTGTCACACAGGACGAGTATGCTCGTCCTAATGCGCAAAGTGCTCGCCGCTCAGGACGAGCATACTCGTCCTGTGTCTGCAACCAGTTAATGATATAGAGGATGGAAGTAATAGCGCTATTTATATTTTTGCAGATGACACCAAGCTAGGTAGAGTTGTACAGTCTATGGAAGATGTACGTAAATTGCAAGCATATTTGATCGCACTAAGTGTTTGGACATCCAGTTGGCAAATTAAGTTTAATGTAGATAAATGTAAAGTTATGCATCTGGGTACCAACAATCTGCATTCATCATATGTCCTAGGGGAAGCTACACTGGGGGAGTCACTTGTTGAGAAGGATCTGGGTGTACTTGTAGATCATAAACTAAATAACTGCATGCAATGTCAATCAGCTGCTTCAAAGGCCAACAAGATATTGGCGTGTATTAAAAGAGGCATGGACTCACGGGACAGGGATATAATATTACCACTTTACAAAGCATTAGTGAGGCCTCATCTAGAATATGCAGTTCAGTTCTGGGCTCCAGTTCATAGAAAGGATGCCCTGGAGTTGCAAAAAATACAAAGAAGAGCAACGAAGCTAATAAGGGGCATGGATAATCTAAGTTATGAGTAATGATTAAAAAAATTAAACCTATTTAGCTTTGAAATTAGTCGACTAAGGGGGGACATGATTAACTTATATAAATATATGAATGGCACATACAAAAAATATGGTGAAATCCTGTTCCGTGTAAAACCCCCTCAAAAACAAGCAGGCACTCTGGAGAAAAAAAGGTTCCATCTGCCGAGGCGACAAGTCTTCTTTACTGTGAGAACTGTGAATCTGTGGAATAGTCTACCACAGGAGCTGGTAGACTCCCATCCTTTGGACATGTGTATTTTTTCAACCCTACTAACTATGTAACCTTGAAGACTCCTTGGTGGACATGCGGAAGCACTGTATGTGCTTAAATGTACGGAATTCTGACCATGTGAATTCTTAGGTAGGATTCTCATGTATATTAATGATGCTCATAAAATGGCTGTCTCTATTGTGATCACAAGGACAAACCCCTTTAAAGTAGGGCTTTTACAGGATTCTGTAGAAAAGTTAAGCTTAAGACAACCATGCAAGCGGTGAATATATTTATAAACCTCATTCAAATGTTGCCCTGGTCGGGCTACAACACAGGACCTCAGTGTTACAAGGTGGCAGTGGTAACCATGTTCCCTCACTAAATGAACAGGTACTTTGTGAATCCTCTCAGCTGGTCAAAAATAGCCTTGTTTGAAATATTTACTGCTTTTAAGTCCAAGAGGAGGGAAAATAATGCTTTCTACACAGTAATGCCTCCCTCTGTGTCCCCACACAGTCATAATGCCCCCCTTTGTGCCTCCATACAGTAGTAATGTCTCCTTTGCGCCGCTATACAGTAGTCATGTACTCACTTTGCGTCCCAAACCAAAGTTGCTGTTGTTCACACACCTCTCAGGTGGGGGATGGTGTGGGCTAGCACTGGGTAGATGGGAGGGTTTCCAATGAAAGCACGGTAACTAGGGTCCTGACAGATAATGACCATTGGGCCAACCAGCCCCTTAAATAATTGCCCAGTTTTTGTCTATTGGGGTGAAGGGCCTCCTGACTATGGGCAATAGGCTCCTAGTGGTACCTGATGCTTCTGATTAGGCAAGATTCATCCTGCAGCATCTCGCTCTGGAACACTGGAGCCTCCACAGATGCAGTATCCAACACTGCCCTCCCCGTAGTGAGCAAATCCTGTCTCTCTGCTATTTGACACAACACCCGAATATAAATGTTACGTGTACAGATATAGGATCAGATTCAAGATTAATGCATGGATATGGTGCCAAAACCAAGCTCAGTACATACATACAGCACCATAACCAAGCTCAGTACATAAATACAGTACTGGAACAAAGCTCAACACATATATACAGCACCAGAACCAAGCTCAATACATATATACAGCACCAGAACAAAGCTCAGTACATAAATACAGTACCAGAACAATGCTAAGTACATAAATAAGGTACCAGAACCAAGCTTGATACATATATACAGCACCAGAACTAACTTCAGTAAATAAATACAGTACTTTAACCAAGTTCAGTACATATTTACAGTACAAGAACCAAGCTATATAGAATACAAGAAAAAAATACAGCTTAATACAGAGATCCTTTGCAAATTCCAGTTAGCCCCTTCCATATAAGTTTGTACCATGTGAAACTACAGTTCCCAGTATGGCTTGAATAATGGTAAGAATATGCTGGTTCCTGTTTTCCAAAAATAATGGTACGACCCATCATCTCTCTTCAGATCATGCAGTGACTACAGTACTGAGTCAGAGGGAGAGTAAACATTTACATTCAGTGTCTCACAGTCAACGTCTTCTCTGACTGGCGTCATTATCTTTCCTTTTCTTCTCCATTTGATTCAGAACTTCATGAGACTTCTTCTGACCAGGACCCATCTCTGAAGTTTGCCACTCATATGTCTTTGGCTCCTCCCTTTTCCAACATATTTGCACCTATATACTAACACAAAATCCTCATGGTGCCACACACTACGTATTTGAATATAATAGCACAATACACTGTGCCCCTGAATATATTGCCACACGCTTTGTCCCTGAATACAATCGTATCCCAAACTATGCCCCATGAATACAATCATGCTTCACACTGTGCCCCTAAATACAATCATGTCACTCACTGTGCTCCATAAAGATGAAGTTACACACACACAATGCCCCGTAAACTTATTGCCACACGCTGCACCTGTTAAAAATAGTGCCAAATGCTGTGCCCTATTACAATAAAGTGTCAAACACACAGTGTATGATAAAAAAAAGAGTGCTACCCACTGTGCCCACTGAATAGTGCAACCAGCTGTGCCCCATGCAAGTAAAGCGACACACACACATGCTGTGCCCCCTGTAGAAAGAGCCAAATGCAGTGGCCTCTGTGTTAGTGACACACAGTGCCCCCTGTAGACAGTGCCACAGTGCCCCTGTAGCTTGTGCCACAGTGCCCCCTGTAGATAGTGCCACAGTGCCCCCTGTAGATAGTGCCGGAGTGCCTAAAGTAGATAATTCCACCCAGTGCCACCTGTAGATAGTGCCACACAGTGCCACCTGTAGATAGTGACACACAGTGCCACCTGTAGATAGTGACACATATGTCTCCTTGTAGGTAGTGCCACAGTGCCCACTGTAGAAAGTGCCACAGTGCCCCCTGTATATAGTGCCATACAGTGCCTGCTGTAGAAAGTGCCAAACAGGCACTCACATACTCACCTGTCTCCATTCCCTTGCTGTCATCCAATGATGCATGATTGTCCTCTTCTCAGAGCCTGCTCGAGCAGAATGACCCAGGCATCATTGTGCCACCTGCATCACAAGAAAAGTGCCGAACGGTGGGACAGGGAACTGGTGATTTACTTGCACCTGCCTGCAATAGGTGAGGTTGTTCAATTATATCTGGGTCCTAAGGACAGGGATATAATTAAGTGCAGGGGCCACTAGGTTAGGATTCTGTTTCCTGATTCTGCGGCCTCCTGACCTTCATCCTAATTGTCCCTGGGCACATGCCCTGCCTGCATCCCCTTCCTAGCTATGCCCTTGACTTATGGACAGGAGTGGCGTTACTTTAAAAGAAAGCAGAAAGGTTTTTTCAATCTCATCCAACTTCTTTTATTTAAAGGACACTGTTAGGGGCATGGCCTGAACGTTTTTGCGTGCAGACGTGTCTCATCCGAGCTCCACTGTCTAGCCATCAATCCACCTTCAACCGCTCCTCTAGGGGTTTGAGTATCTCTGCAACTGCCTCCGCTGAACTCCTGCTGCACAGAGGTACATTTTAACACCGGTTTATACAGGTTTGGAAGATTTTTGCAGCTCAGACCTAGTTGGAGAGCCGGATCCCCGGCCTAGATTTGGTCCGGAAATGCATTTGCCAGACCAGAAGTCTGTTTTCCAGTGTGAAAAGCGATATACTAGCGCTGCTAGAAGATACCTAGCTCTAGTTACTGCCCAGTTACTAGTTGGTAGGATTTCTGAGAGTTGCATAGAACCTCTCAGGAGGTTTACCTTGAGAAACGGTCACCATCTTAGTAACACCTGGGGCTCTGCACTCTGGCCTCCTTCTTCTCCCTTATACTGCCTCTACTCCATCTATTATACTGCCACTAAAGAGGACAACAACTTGAGCTTCAGCACTAGGGAGATACCAGGGTAGCTGCAGTGTTCTTCCGTCCATCGAGCTGTGCTTAGCGGAACCTCCTAACTAGGACCTCACACCCCTACAGTCTCTAGTGTGTGGGACTTGATCTGACAGATTGCGACCTCCTCGTCCTTCTTAAGACTGCAATCTCTCGCGACTATCTCGCTAACATTACTCTCTCCAAGAGACATATGCTCAAACCCCTCACTGACCTGCTCAGGAACAAGAACATTATCTACAGGTGGTTGTTTCCCTTTGGAATTTCCTTTATGGCGGATGGACGGCAACTAACAATCCGCACCTATGGGGACTTGCCTGAGGCCCTACAGGTCCTTGAGACTCCTGATCTCCAAATTTCTGACTGGTCAGCTGTACTTGACGTTGCTTCTCTTCCATCCATTGCCCCTGCCACTCCTTGGGAAATGAGCAGCTCTGGCAGAGCAGCCAAGTCTCAGAAACAAGCGGGAAAGCTCGCACCTAAGGGAATTCTTATGGACTCCACTTGATCTCTACAAAGGCTTGAATAATGTTGCTCCTTTAATTGGCAGCTCAAATACTACATTAACACGATGAGTTCTCATTCATGGTACTAAGTGTGTTGTCTGTTCACTCATAGCAGCACTGTTTTCCTTTAGTCAAGGTGTGTCTATATACTACTCACTAACTCTCATTTTTCAGTGTTGTCTATAAATATTAGTGATTAATTATTGCTCTTATAGTGACCCTGACGAGATAGGAGTTATTTCTGTTATTTATAACGGTTAAAATGCATTAATGTATCTCATGTTCAACTGATGTCCCAGTTTACATCTATTATCTGGAATACATGATACCATTATTTTCCTTTGAATTGTTACATTTTATAGTTTTGCAATTTTGCCCTCACTCCTTAGAGAGTGAAGCTATTCCCACAAATCCTATCATAGCTGCGGTGTCCATGCCACAATACCTGAAGTTTCCCACTCTCATCAGAGGCTCTATTATCTCATCTGACCATTTCACAAGTGCCATACCTGTCTTCTTCTAAATTTGGTGCACTTAACTGTGACATGCCATGGTGTTGAAGAGCGGTGATATTCGTATTTCCTTTTATAATGTGAAGGGCTTGAAAAGAAGCCAAATCTTGTCCTTACTTAACCCTTTCAGGACTGAGCTCATTTTGGCCTTCAGGACCAGCCCCATTTTTTCAAATCTGACGTGTCAATTTACATGGTAATAACTCCGGAATGCTTTTGCCTATCCAAGGGATTCTAAAAAAAAATTCTCGTGACATATTGTACTTTATGCTAGTGGAAAAATGTGGTCAATAAATTCATTGCTTATTTGTAAAAAACACCAAAATTGAAAGAACATTTTAAAAAATTATGATTTTTCTAATTTTAAATGTATCTACTTGTAAAACAGATAGTAATACCACACAAAATAGTTACTATTTCACATATTCCATATGTCTACTTTATATTTGCATTGTTTTTTGAACATTAATTTATTTTTCTAGGACGTTACAAGGCTTAGAACTTTAGCAGCAGTTTCTCACATTTTCAAGAAAATTTCAAAAGGCTATTTTTCAAGGACCAGTTCAGCTCTGAAGTGGCTTTGAGGGCCTTATGTACTAGATAGACCCCATAAATAACCCCATATTAAAAACTGTACCCCTCAAAGTATTCAAAACAGCATTCAGAAAGTTTCTTAACCCTTTAGGCGTTTCACAGGAATTAAAGCAAAGTAGAGGGGAAATGTACAAATGTAATTTTTTTTGCTGAAATTCATTTGTAATACATTTTCTTCTGTAACACAGAAGGTTTTACCAGAAAAACGCAACTCAATATTTATTGCCCAGATTCTGAAGTTTTTAGAAATATCCCACATGTGGCTCTAGTGTGGTAATGGACTGAAAAACAGGCCTCAGAAGCAAAGGAGCGCTTAGTGCATTTTGGGGCCTACTTTTTTTAGAATATATTTTAGGCACCATGTCAGGTTTGAAGAGGTCTTGTGGGGCCAAAACAGTGGAAATCCCCCAAAAGTGACACAGTTTTGGAAACTACACACCTCAAGGAATTTATCTAGGGGTATAGTTAACATCTTGACCCAACAGGTCTTTTGCTATATTTATTGGAGTTTGTCTGTGAAAGTGAAAATCAACTTTTTTTCTGAAAAAATATAAAAAACATAATGTTTGCAAGGAATAAAGTATAAAAAGCAGGGGCTCAAAGGGTATGTTTGCTCTCCTTAAGTAGCGGACAAACCATTCCTTTATTCAGGAGATTAAAACGGTCTGGAAATTGTGTTGCAGATATTGATAACATAACCAAAGAATTTATTTCCTTCTATACTTCTCTGTACAACTTGCCAGAGCACAAAGATGCTGACTCGCTCACCTCAGAGTTTTTAGACTATTTTTCACTCCCCTCTTTGTCCCCTGAGGAGAAGCTCTCCTTGCTGCTCAAGCTCACATTCACGCAACAAGAATTGTTGGGAGTTCTCCACTCTATCCCTAACGGTCAGAGCACAGGGCCGGATGGTTTTTCCATTTCTTATTACAAGAGATTTCACCAACTCCTTATACCAACATTTCTAAATGTTTGTCATGACCTCGCCAAGGGTGCCCTACTACCCCCCCCCCAGGCCTTAGAGGTGCATATCACTCTGATACATAAGGAGGGTAAGGATAAGTTGCAATGTGATAGTTACCGTCCCATATCCCTCCTCAACTCGGACCTAAAGTGGTGGGCGAAGTTATTAGCCAACAGACTTAAAACCCCTACTTACTAAACTTATTTCCCCAGAACAGGTGGGTTTTGTGCCATTCAGGGAAGGGAAACATAATACCACCAGACTCATCAATATGATCCATTACGCCTTACTTAGTACAGATGCAAAAAAGGCGATTGATAGGGTCCGGTGGTCTTATATCCAAGCAACTCGGCTTAAATTTGGTTTACCGCCTCCCTTCTTACCCTGGTTAGGACTTACCTTTACAAGGGAGGAAACCTCTCGAATCCTGAAGCACTCTCATGGGTTCTCCGGGTGTGTTAGAATCCAGGAGAATTCTTTCAAAACCCTTACCACATGGTACAGAACTACAGATTTTTTACACAGAGCTACTCTTACCCACTCAGACAGGTGTTGGCGATGTAATACTGAGAAAGAGACCATGTCTCACATCTGGTGGGAATGTACACGGGTTCATCACTTATGGCTAGAAGTCTACAACGTTATTAAGACGATCACCAGTTCCACCATTTCACAGTCTGCCCCATTAATCCTATTATAAGCCACTTCAGGTGACTTCTGCCCTAGACGCCATAACTTATCCACACAACTTCTCACAGCAGCAAAGCTGCTCATCCCCTTACACTGGCGTTCCGATGCTCCCCCTACTATCAGTGAATAGCTCTCCAAAGCAGGCTCTATTTGTAGGATGGAAGAATTATTAAGCTGCGAGCTAAGAAGACATGATACATTTTTAGAAGTTTGGGAACCTTGACTAGCTTTCCGTAGATCGACCTGCGAGTCGTCCCAACCCCCCCTGATGCTATTGTGTCTAGTTAAGGGCGGACTTCTTATCTTTCTTATCACTTGGGTCAGGTAATAGTGATCGGTATCGACTTCCCCTCTCTCGTTACTATTCCCTTCTCTGTGATCCTTAACCACTATGACACTTCTTAGTAATGTCCGGATGATGTTGGATTCTCTTGTTCAATTGTATGTACATAGTTCATTACATTTACTTATGTCTGCTACAATTGTCACTTGCAGGTGCCACTTGTAAGGCCCGCGTGCCCTTTCTCCATTTTGTCTCTTGTTACCAAACATTATATGCCAAGACGTTCAGATTTCAAATGTATGATGATTACATGTTTGTTGTTCTCTCTTCTTAATAAATAAGCAAAGATTTGCAAAAAAAAAAAAAAAAGGACTCTGTGGAACTAATGGACATTACCACTTATCATTTCCTATAAAGCAAATTAGACTATATTATGTACTGTATTTTGGACAATAAAAATGTAATTATGGTTTATTTTTTTTAATTTCATTCAACAGTTGCTCTTTAAGAATTTGATTTATGTTTTACTAGTATAAAAAAAATATTATTATTAATAATAATAATAATGATAATGAGGCTAATAAAATTATTATTAATAATGATTATATATTTTTTTTATTTATGTCATTTATTTTTGGACTAAAATGGCAATAACTTTTAACATATTTTCAGCTTGAACTTGTGCACTCTCGAGATGCATATAGAAATACTAAATGTGATGGGAGGATGGTAAATTAGAGATAGGCTGCGTTATGAATCATCCAATCTAGAAAAGTGCTTGATAACAAGAGCGGCTTAGAAGGTACATTTATTCTTGCAAAGCTTCACGACACCAAATACTGAAAGCACTTGTCAATTTAATAAAAAGCAAAAGGTATAAAAATACAACTATTCATTGCGGCAGAAGCACAAATAGAAAGTATGCAAGACCAAAAAGGAAAAAAAATGAGAGGAACATAAAAAGAAAATGTGCATTACCTGCTCAGGGGCTGCACAGTACTCTGTGTCTATATTTAATACCTCCTTAGCAGCTGTACTAAAACGCTGCTTCACTTAATAAAAGAAAGCACATGCTAAAAAGATCTCTCATCATTTGAAATCACTCCATATTAGGCTGTGCAATTTAAAATACTGGAGTGGTTCACTGTTTCATAAAAGGGCTCTGCTTGAGGGTGGTCAATTTCTAGGTCTGCTCAGTGTAAAGCATTTTCAAATTGTTAGTTTCATTTTTATAAGCACTTGGAATTCAATTCTAAACTTCAGCGCCTTTAAAAATTTAAAACACTTGAAAGAGTTTTACTTGCAAAAATTATATTATATTTCCTTTTATACCAGGAAATGAAAGATTGAAGTGGAAATTTAAGTGCAGGGAAATACACAAAGTACGAACAATCAATATTATTTCATTTTTTAGGCACATTGTACAGGAATTTATTTTTCGGATTTTTCAGCGTTTATCATTTAAGGGGTAATTTGCCATGTATTAGAGATGACAGTCGGCCTTTATATGTGTATAGTGATGAAGGCCAATGTTTTTCCACTTCAGCATCACGATAGGTTTAACAAAAGGATCAGACTGGACTTCCAGAGTACTAGAAGATCTTCCAGTCAGCCCAGTCTTTGAGGCAATAATGGGCCCTAAAGGTCCAGCAGAAAACAACCCCATTGAGAGCTGACTCTGGAATCAATCACTTGCCTCTAGGGTCTATGGGGAAGATTTACTAACACTGGTTTCATACACCAGTCTTAGGCCTTATTCACACTAACGTGTCCATTTTGCGTCCGCAAAAAACTGACAAGTTTGTCATGTGTTCCAGTTGTGTGGCATCCGTGTGTGTTCCATGTGGCATCAGTTGTTGATGTCTGTTTATGTGCACATTTCTTTCTTCTTTTTTTTCTTTTCTTAATTTCTTATGAACATGTGCGTGAAATCACGGACAGTACACGGATGTGTGTCCTGGTGCTGTCCGTGATTTTCACGCACCCATTGAATTCAATGGGTGCGTGATGCGCAAAAAACGCACAAGAGTTTCACGCAACGGAAACACGCTGTGTGAAAAACACTGCATGTCTGAATGTCCCCATTGAATTACATAGGTCCGTGTCATGGCCGTTGTTTTAACGGCCTTAGCTTGAAAATCACAGAAGCTAGATGCATCTAATTTATTATGAGGCAAATTATTAAATTTGTCGCATCTCGGGCTGTCTATGCACCACAAAGTGAAATCTGCGCCAGCTAAGCGCTGGCGAAAATCTCTGCTATAATTTATGCCATTTTCATCATGAAATCTGTGAGTTTGCGGATGGCCCCCTTTTGATAAGCCTAGTCTACTTTTTTTTAAAGTGCCGCAAGCGATCAGAAAATGGCAATATTATAGAAACATGGTGTGCGCCATAATTTGCAACTTTTTTAACATCATAATAACGGTGTAATAACATTTTTAACTACCCCTCCAAAATATTATTGATTCACAAATAAACCTAATTCGTCTTATCGATGATATGTCCTGTGAGTACAAGAATACCAACAAAGATAATGACGAAATTAAAAGTGAACACGTTTTTTTACTGATGGAGGATAGGCATTATTTGTTCTGGTGGGCCCAGGGAACCTCAGTTCAACACTGTTTAACAATGACCAATGCGTTGGCATAGAATATAAAAATATTAAGGTCCAAATTGCATCACATTCTGAAATAATATAAATGTTTTGGTCTAACTAGCAGAAATGTAACTTGAAACTCCTGGGCCCCAATGCAAAATCTATAACAGAGCCCCCCATTATTTATGATACTGGTTTCATTTTCTGTGGCAGAGGGGTCTTTGGCCCCCCTCAAACTCTAGGCCCAGGGCAAATAGACAGGTGTTGTCATAGTGAGAAAACTACAAAAATGGACAACGGGATTTGGGTCAAAAATAGGGACTGTGCATTTAAAAAAGGGGACACTTGGGAGACAAAAATATACACCAAAGTTTCAAGGGGTGTTCCGACAATTAACATTATTACCTATCCTGTGGATGATCACTGGGGGCCCCACCACTGTGACCCAATGATCTCTAAAATGGGGGTCCCTAGCACAATCGCAGTGAGGAGGATTTTGATTGGAGCGGTGGTCATGCATGTGCGCTGCCGCTTCGTTCAAGGTCTATGGGGCCGACACAGACAGTAAAGTATAGCGCTGTGGTGTTTCCGTCGGCCCCATTGACATTGAATGGAGTGGCAGCACACAGGTATGACCGCCACTCCATTCACAATCCTCCTCACTCCGATCATGCAGTAAGGATAAACGGGGGTCAGGATCCCTGTTCTAGAGATCAATGGGGGTCCCAGTGGTAGGGCCCCCAGCGATCATACATATATCATCTATCCTGTTGATCGATGATAAATGTTAATTGTGGGAAAACCACTTTAAGGGCTCATGCACACGAAAGAGCACTGTGTACGGATTCTGTTAGGCAGTAAGCGGAGCTTGTACGGCTCTGCAGTAGCTGTACAGAGTGGGCCATTTATATGGATACACCTAAATAAAATGGGAATGGTTGGTGATATTAACTTCCTGTTTGTGGCACATTAGTATATGGGAGGGGGGAAACTTTTCAAGCTGGGTGTTGACCATGGTGGCCATTTTGAAGTCGGCCATTTTGTATCCAACTTTAGTTTTTTCAATGGGAAGTGGGTCATGTGACACATCAAACTTATCGAGAATTTCACAAGAAAAACAATGGTGTGCTTGGTTTTAACGTTACTTTATTCTTTCATGAGTTATTTACAAGCTTCTCTTTGTTTACAGCCATTGACATGTCGCAGAGGTTAACATGTGAGGAGCGGATAGAAATTGTGTTGATGTTTGGTGAACGCAGTACCCGGGTCATTGCAGCAGATTTCAATGCAAGACACCCTACGAGACCACCCATCTCCCATGCTACAGTTTGCAAACTGCTTGCCAAGTTTCGTGAAACTGGTTCAGTGTTGGATTTGCCCAAATGTGGACGCATGAAAACTGTCACTAATGAAGAAACATCAGTGGCTGTCCTAGCTTCATTCAGCAAGAGCCCACAGCGTAGCACTCGCCGCATGTCACTTGAGAGTATGGCATCAGTCGAACATCCCTTCGGCGGATATTAGCTACTCACAAATGGCACCCTTACAAACTCCAGCTGCTGCAGCATCTCAACGAGGATGACCCAGATCGGCGCATTGAATTTGCAGAATGGGCAAAACAAAAATTGGAACAAGACCCTCAGTTTACACAGAACATTTTGTTCAGTGATGAGGCAAACTTTTATGTAAATGGTGAAGTTAACAAACAAAACCACCACTATTGGTCTGACACTAACCCACATTGGATAGATCCCTACAAGACTGTTGGAACACAAAAATTGATGGTATGGTGTGGTATATGGGGTACAAAGAAAGTGGGGCCATTCTTCATCAATGGAAACCTCAAGGCCACAGGATATCTGAAATTGCTACATGATGATGTGTTTCCCTCTTTATGCACTGAAGCTGGCACGTTCCCTGAGTTTTTCCAGCAAGATGGTGCACCACCACATTATGGGTGTTAGGTCCGAGCATTCCTAGATGAACAGTTTCCTGGAAAGTGGATTGGTCATCGTGGGCCAGTTGAATGGCCTCCTAGGTCTCCCGATCTGACCCCCTTAGACTTTTATCTTTGGGGTCATCTGAAGGCAATTGTCTATGCTGTGAGGATACGAGATGTGCAGCAACTGAAACTACGGATACTGGAAGCCTGTGCTAGCATTTCTTCTGCGGTGTTGCTATCAGTGTGTGAAGAGTGGGAGAAGAGGGTTGCATTGACAATCCAACACAATGGGCAGCACTTTGAACACATTTTATAAGTGGTCAGAAACTTGTAAATAACTCATGAAAGAATAAAGTAACGTTAAAACCAAGCACACCATTGTTTTTCTTGTGAAATTCTCGATAAGTTTGATGTGTCATATGACCCTCTTCCCATTGAAAAAACTAAAGTTGGATACAAAATGTCCGACTTCAAAATGGCCGCCATGGTCAACACCCAGCTTGAAAAGTTTCCCCCCTCCCATATACTAATGTGCCACAAACAGGAAGTTATTATCACCAACCATTCCCATTTTATTTAGGTGTATCCATATAAATGGCCCACCCTGTACTGTGTGATGGCAGTAGTGACATCACACCATTCCCCATCTCAACTTGTAGTATTAATCAGGACTGTCTGAAAATAATTTTAGGTGGATAACATGAAAGGTATGATACCAAACCGACCAGAATGCCATCACACATATAGCAACCAACACACAGTGCCATCAGACGGATTAGTCCATCGCACAGACAGATATACCTTGTATTGTGATACAATCAGTTCTTTGTGCATAATAACTTCTAAACACAGCACTCATATTGCTACTGTATTTCGATGGTTTCCATTGAAATCTATTATGTCATTGATGATGTCACAGGATTCACTTTGGTAGAAGGATTAGAATGCAGAGACATGATCTGTGTCTTCTCTGTATGTTCCTGATATAGATCGATGGTTACAAGGTTATAGGTAATGAACTGTTTGTATTACAGTAGTGCTTGAAAGTTTGTGAACCCTTCAGAATTTTCTAGATTTCTGCATAAATTTAACCTAAAACTACATCAGATTTTCACACAAGTCCGAAGAGTAGATAAAATATAAAATATTAGTCATTTATTTATTAAGGAAAATTATTCAATATCACATTTCTGTGAGTGGTAAAAGTATGTGAACCTTTGCTTTCAGTATCTGTGTAACCCCCAGCAATAACGGAATCTAAACGTTTCAGGTAATTGTTCATTAGTCCTGCACATCGACTTGGAGGAATTTTAGCCCATTCTTCCATACAAAACAGCTTCGACTCTGTTATGTTGGTGGTTTCCTCCCATGAACTGCTCGCTTCAGGTCCTTCCACATCATTTCTATTGGATTAAGGTCAGGACTTTGACTTGGCCATTCCAAAACTTTAACTTTATTCTTTTTTAGATTGTATGTTGTTATGGGCAGGGAGGTCTCTCCTTTTGTCTCATTGTTTGTTCATTTGTTTTGTTTAATTTGTCATTTTACTTGCTTGTTAGGCTTTGTTCACATCTACGTAGGAGGCTCTGTTCACATCACCGTTAATTTCCGTTCCAGGGT
Source organism: Rhinoderma darwinii (assembly GCF_050947455.1). Classification (NCBI taxonomy): domain Eukaryota; kingdom Metazoa; phylum Chordata; class Amphibia; order Anura; family Rhinodermatidae; genus Rhinoderma; species Rhinoderma darwinii. The sequence continues at coordinate 584,532,276 of NC_134687.1, read as the reverse complement.
TCCGTCTGAGGTTTCCGTCGGGTGAACCCCGCAACGGAAAGTGACAGCACAGCTTCCGTTTCAGTCACCATTGATCTCAATGGTGACGGAAACATCGCTAATGGTTTCCGTTCGTCACCATTCCGGCAGGTTTTTGCGGTTTTCCAACGGAATCAATAGCGGAGTCGACTACGCTATTGATTCCATCGGAAAACCGGAAACCTGCCGGAATGGTGACGAACGGAAACCATTAGCGATGTTTGCGTCACCATTGAGATCAACGTGGCTGAAACGAAAGCTGTGCTGTCACTTTCACTTTCCGTTGCGGGGTTCATCCGACGGAATCCCGGAACGGAAAGTGAACGGTGATGTGAACAGGCCCTTAGAAACCTCTGTCACTGATTCAGTCGTATTTGGCGGGAAAAATAGCAGAGCATACATCGCTAATTTGTCCAGCAAAACGACAGACACCAGAATAGAAACCTGTCAAAACCCGTTACAGTCGATGGGAGCCGTTGGTGTCTAACATGTGATCATGTGAAGATGTGCACAGAGCCTTGCTTCCCTAATAGTAAAGCACTGCAGAATATCAAAGAAGAGAGTAAACTGTCATCCAGCGCCAGGTAATATTTAAAAGGAACAATGTTCCAATTTTATTTCCAAGCGATATAAAATCGCAGGGATGGTTCACAAATAGTAATAATGCCATTGGCGAACCATCCCTGTATTGGAATATTATATCATTTGGAAATAAAGTTGGGACATCGTTCCTTTTAAATATTACCTGGCGCTGGATCACAGTTTTCCTCTCTTCTCTTCTATTGTTGTCGCATGCCATCCCGGGGATCTGAGCGCAGTCTGGGCTGAAGACTACACAGTGGTGAGCTGGAGGATTCCTCCTACCCCTTTCCCTCAATTTTTTATTCACTGCAGAATATGTTGGCATTATATAAATAAAGATTATTATTATTACTACTATCATTAGACATCTTGCAAGACGCAAACACGTTTTGCTTTGGGTGTCAGGTGCTCATGCAATAATACATACAAATCATGCCTCTAACATGCTAAAAATTATACCTTGTCACAAATTAATGTCTGTTCTACCTTATTTGATCTTGCTCCTTTACTGAAAAATGTCTGTACCATGATGATTATGTGAATAATGCAATGCCACTGCTGTGATTGCCAGGTACCTTGTGTCTTACCAGCCTCAGATCAGCACTTTTTCCACTGTAAATGGATGCAGCAAAAAAATAAACAAAACTTTTCAAATAAAATAAAAATATGCAAAAATTTGTAAAATACAAACACACATCCAAATAAGGTAAAAAAAAAAAATGCAAAATGCCAACCTAAACCATAATTTTAGCTCACCCCAACCTTATATCAAAACTAATTGAGGAAGCCATTTTGAGACTTTACTTTTCTGCACAGTAAACCCCTCCATATGAAACCATATTACGGAGATACTTTCCTTAGCCATAATTCTTCTAGGGGAGAATACCTCTGCAATACGGTATCCACTGGAACATCTTTATGTCATATGTATTTATAATGAACAATAATGTACATGCCATAGAGACGGACCATGTAGCTGTAGAGAGGCAGCTAAGAGAAGATTGGCTGCATTCCTTATTTTAACGGAACTAACCCAAAAATCATGGAAGGAGATGGAGAGAAAACAAACAAAAAGTCTCTATACCCCAGGTGGTTAGGGCTACGGGGGTGTTAACCAACAACGGAAAGGGGGCCTCATTTTAATCTTATGAGGCCCTCTGACCTCTCTGTATGCTCCTGATTATGAATCAATTTAAGTGATTTTGTTTGTAGATTTATGTAGATCAATATTGTAATATCTATCTATCTATCTATCTCGTATCTATCTATCTATCTCCTATCTATCTATCTATCTATCTATCTATCTATCTATCTATCTATCTATCTATCTATCTATCTATCTATCTATCTCGTATCTATCTATCTATCTCCTATCTATCTATCTATCTATCTATCTATCTATCTATCTATCTATCTATCTATCTATCTATCTATCTATCTATCTATCTATCATCTTTTCTGAATCTGAAAATTAGCCCAATAAACTACCTTAGGTGAAACGTCCAATTCTCAGGAAAATAAAAAGTTGTACGAAGCGACAAAACTCAGGTCAGGAGAATGAAGAAGACATACTATACTTTTGTTCAGATACACAGGGTATTCATTGTGGCACAAAGGTGGGCAAATGGTCACATCAGACATCACACACATCCATTCAGGCATCTAAAATATATTCACGTCTTGAAATGGTATCTCTCTATTATCATGAAAAACTCTGAATGTTTAATACAACGGTGTAACTAATACTTTAGGGAATATATTGTGAAATAAAAGAAGCTGCGTATCTCATGAGGCATAGACATAGACTGCTTAGTGTCACTCACAAATGAACAGATGATCATGTTTTATTAGATGTTGCACTTAGGAAGATTTTCTTTTATTCCTCATTGGCCTGCTGTCTTTTGTCATTACAATTATATGGTCGATCTAATGAATCCTTATTTGCAACACTAGAACCTCAATTTACATTAGTTTGTTGCCCCACATTGTTGTTTTTTTTTAGCTTCCAGTATTGTGATGTAGATTAAACATGTTAACTTACACTACTTTTAATTCACCCGTCTTCCTCTTAAGAATTCATGGACCAGTCATCTATATCATTAGTCTGACCTGCAGCAGATGTTTTGTCTTTTTGGAGGATTAAGACAAAAAAGTCATATGTGTTAGTGGCTTGTTCTGCAGCGCATTTCAATGGGGCACAAGCCACCCATATGTAGTCATTTGCAAATTTTGTTGCACTTACTTGTATTGCTCATTGTAGTAATGACTCACATTAGTGAAATGGAAGGACAGGATACATCATATGAAAAAAAGAATTATACATGAAACGTAAAAGCATAAAAAAAATAGACAACATTTTTTTTGTTGTTGTTATGGGCCTTTCATACATATTGTTACAGTGAGGGGTGCAGACGTAGCAGTTACACACTGGCCCTGGTTCTTTAGAAGTGTCCCATATAAGAAGGTATCATTATTATATTTGGAACATGGTAGTCGACAGGCCCTGCTACACATTTTGCATTGTTTGGCCTCTGTTTACCTTAGTGATTCGGTTAGCGCATCAACTTGGCAGCAATTTTCCTGGTTCAGAGCCAGCAAGGTCATTTGTCCCAGCAAAGGACCCATCAGTGGATTCAGGTTCTGGGACAATCGGGTGTAGCAGCATATCATCCCACAGCACACTGAAAGCGAAGCACATAACTTGTTGATGGGGTTTAGTACTATTAGGCCAGATTTTTGTCACAATTTTCAGCCATGTTTTAGTTGCTAAGTTTGCAGCAGCCAGATATTTTCTGGTAGTGAATAGGAGAATTGAAAGTTCTTGAAACACAATGCATTTTGTCTTTTTTTTTTTGCATTTTGGGTCATAATCGTATTTTTCCAAAGCACAGCAGTCTCTAGGTGTAGAGTTTTTTGGGGTCTTTTCCATTAGCAGACTTTAATTTGAATAAAAACTGCACCAAAACTGACACTACCTGTGTTAACTGTGTTGCAGTGTTTGAATCCGTTTTCTTATGGCGTGTTTTGTGGGTTTCTTAAACACACTAAATGAAAGTGTGAAGGAATGCATTTTTTATTTTAGTAATATTAACAGTCTGTGTAATAACAACAGAGTTCAGAATCCAATTAAAAGTACACACGTGCACTTTATAGCTAGAGGTGGACCTTCTGAATCACCTCCGGTGGGCTCGAGGAAATCAGTCATGTGATTTCTTGAGCATGGTGGTAATATTATAATTTTTGTAAATTAAATTGATGGGATATAACATCAGTGATTAGAAACTGCATATTTGTAACTTAATTTAAATTGTGAGTGTGAAAAAAAATCTGAAAATCATCAAATGATAGAAAATTGTATTCAATCTCAGTTTTTTTTAAGCAGGAAATCAGAGGGACAATCAATATTGCTGTTGACACCCACAAGGGTTCTCTCCAAGTTTTCTCAGATTCGTGAATGATAAGGCCTCAAATCCGTGTGCAGGACACTGTACTGAAGAACATGGAGTCCCTTAGGCTCTCTATTAGAGCTAAAGGCCTACCGTGTGCCACCGTATGGTGCGTCCGAATGGCACCAAATTTTGAAGATTGAAGATAGCATGTAGTTTTATGAATATGGCAGAGATTTCATCATGGATCCAACAATCCAGAATATTTGACAGTCCGGTATGCTTCAAGTTCCAAATATACCACTGAATTATAGTGTATTTTTAATGTCCCTTTCCATTCATTGTGCACTTTGGACAATCTCTACTTATTAGAAGGATTGACAGTAAGCAGATATCAAAGTTTGCCCCTGCTGAAACCCTCAGAGGTCAGCTGTTATTTATAGGGACACCTAGCAGTAAGTTTTCGATTTCCCTGCAGCACCACCAAAGGGGATATTAAGCATTACACTGTGTCTATTTAAATCAATGAGCTATTTGTGCAATGGAGGACAGGACAGGTCCTCCAGCACAAAGGACGCTCTTTGTCATCACTCTCCACTGTGATCAAGAGATGAGGATCCTGAAAAGAGGACCCTCCTAATAACTCAAAATTCCCCAATAGAATATATAAAATAAGGATTTCTAAACTGGACAACCCCTTTGAGATAATACATAGAGAAGTAATAATTACATATGCAGCAACTGCACTGCGGGTTAAAATTGACAGACAACAGCATATCCAGGGAAAAAAAATTCCAGCACATTTGGGAAATAGTATTAAAAGGCTTTTATTTTAGCTTGAAGGCTGCAGATGTCATCAATAAGCTTGCTCTTTTCCATTGCAGGTAAATGAAGCAGAATTTTTATTTTCTGCAATGTTATTTATGATAATAAATGTAACCTCCCCACTAATATTCACTGGAAATCACTGACTACTAGTAATTCAGAATATGCTATTAAAGGCTTCTATTTATGGTTGCATGTCTAAAAGCTGGTAAAACTGTAATTTGAAAATTACATGTCTAATAGTCAGATAACTCAAGTAGGATAAAATCAGTTCTCAGAAACTCCAGTGAAAATTATCTTATAATACGACATAGAGACCATTACATTGGTGACATTCATAATCTGGAACCACCACTTATTTAAAGGACTGTTAAGGCTGGGGCTACACATGGGGGAGATTTATCAAAACTGGTGCAAAGCAAAAGTGGAGTAGCTGCCCATCGCAATCAATCAGATTTCACTTCTAATTTTTAAATGCTGTTTAGAAAATTAAAGAGCCACTTCAGTGAAAAACTAAAAGTTCAGCTTTTGGTAAAAGTCATGGAGCTCTACGGGCTCCCAAAGTTTTATTTACCTGAATAGTGCCATTACAGAGATCCCCTGCTGTCCCCTATTAGCTGACAGCAGAAGTCTGTGATGCCATAACAATATAACAGTGCAGTCCTGAGCCACTTGGGAGTTAGTATAGGAAATATACCAAAACAAAAATACATAATTTCACAATTTTTCCATCAATGGACTGGTGTGAAGGCTTGTTTTTTTGAGGGAGGAGTTGCAGTTTCTATTGGCACCATTTAAAGCACCATATAATGTACTGGAAAATGAAAAAGAAAAAAAAAAATTCTATGTGGGGTGGAAGTGGAAAAAACTAATTCCTCCACTTCGTTTGTGTTTCGTTTTTACGTCTTTCACCGTGCGTAAAAATGACAAATTAACTTTATTCTGCTGGCCAATACGATTATGGCTATATTAAATTTATATAGTTTTTTTATATATATTTGACTCCTTTTACAAAGAAAAAAGTATTTGTGAGAAAAAAAAAAAAAGTTTTTTCCATATGCTAAAAACCATAATTTTTATTTTTTTGTTGATTGAGTGGTGTGAGGGCTTATTTTTGGCGGCATGAGCTGTGGTTTTATTGGTACATATGATTTATTTTTATTAAAAATAATTTGCCGCCAAGTTCATTAAAAAATAGCAATTCTGGCGCTTTATATTTTTTCTTTTTACGACGTTCACCATGCGCGTTAAATAATGATATATTATAATAGTTCGGACTTCTACGGATGCAGACATACCAATTTTTATGATTTTCTTACATTATTTCAGAGGAAAAATGGATAAATGGGACTTTTTTGAACTTCACATTTTCTAAAAAAATTTAAATTTCACTACTAAAAATGTTATTTCACTTTTTTTTTTTACATTTTATTAGTCCCCCTAGGGGACTTAAACCAGCGATAATTATTGTATTGAAGTGTATAGTAATTTTTCCAGCTTCAGTTAAGCCATAGGCAGGGCAACAAAGGCAGAGTGAAGGCAGACCTGGGGGCCTTCATTAGGCCCCTGGGCTGCCATGACAACCATCGGCACAATCGTGTCATGTGGGAGCTGATGAGCTGTCAGAGGGCCGCCCCCTCTTTATAACGCCTCAGATGCTGTTGTCGCAATTGATCGAAGCATTTGAAGGCTTGAACGGCCAGGAACAGCACGATCTCTGTTCCTGGCCGTTAGTGCCGGGTGTCAGCTGTGTAATACGCAGCTGACAGCCCGCTCCATACATCACCCCCCGCACCATGACATGCAGTTGCTGAATGGTGCATGAAGGGGTTAAAGATGAGCAAATTTACAGAAACTCGTTTTGGTCAAAATAAATTTGCAGTTAATCGCAAGTGCCCTGATTGCAATTGTGACAATTGCGATTCCATTTATAGAATTAAAACATATTCACCCTCCCCTAGTCTCCCACAGCGATGCATCTCTGAGATAACGTTGTTTTATCTCATGTGACCAATGCAGCCAATCACAGGCTGCAGCAGTCACATTGGACAAAACAACGTAATCTCAGGAGGCCGACAGGTGAGATGACGTCTCTTTGTCTTATGTGACCGCTGAAGCCAATCACAGGCTGCAGCGGACACATGGGACTAAACAACGTGATCTCAGGAGTCTGGGATGCATCACTGCGGGAGATAAGGGGAGGGCGAGTATGTTATTTATTTTTTTATCCTCTTCTCTCCCCTCTTTTTTTTTCTAATGTTATTTTGCAAATACGTGCGCCGCAAACCTCAAAAATTTCTGATTTCGGCGAAACCAAAATTTGAGGGAAATTCGCACCAAATGTAATTTGTGCCAAATCTGTTAGAGTCATGGAGATAGCAGCCACTTGATGTGACAATGTAGAACATAGGTAGTAATAGCAAATAACAGGAAGCACAAATGCTTTACAATGTAAAAGTAAGGATCACAAAGTCCCAGTGGGCCCACCGCCAAGGGCACAAATTATTCCATCACTTTAAAGAGTAGGACAGCACTAACATAGTGTTATGTACTATGCACCTGGAGGGTCCCTGTGGTGACTTTGGTCCCTTATACAACACACATCAGTTTGATTAACCCCTTAATGACCAGCCTATTTTAAACCTTAATGACCAAGCCATTTTTTAAGTTTTTCCATCGTCGCATTCCAAGAGCTATAACCTTTTTATTTTTGCGTCGACATAGCTGTATAAGGTCTTGTTTTTTGCGGGACAAGTTGTATTTTTTAATAGCACCATTTTGGGGGACATATTATTTATTGATTAACTTTTATTAACTTTTATTTGGGGGGAAATAGAAAAAAACCTGAAATTTCGCCACTCTTTTTTGCGTCTTAAATCTACGCCGTTTACCGTGTGGTATAAATAACACAATAACTTTATTCAGTGGGTTGTTACGATTGCAACAATACCAAATTTGTATAGTTTTTGTATGTTTTACTACTTTTACACAGTAAAAACGCTTTTTTTTCAAAATTATTTATTTTTGTGTCTCCATATTTGAAGAGCCGTAAAGTTTTTATTTTTTCGCCGATGCGGTTGTATGAGGGCTTTTTTTTTGCGGGAAGACTTGTAGTTTTTATTGGTACCATTTTGGAGTAGATGAGACTTTTTGATCACTTTTTATCACATGTTTTTTAAGTCAGGATTCACAGAAAACAGCAATTTTTCCATAGTTTTTTATTAAATTTTTTACAGCGTTCACCGTGCGGGTTAAATAATGTAATAGATTTATAGTCGGGGTCGTTACGGACGCGGCGATACCAAATATGTGTAACTTTTTAACTGTATTTTGTTTTTTGAATAGTAAAGCATTTTGTAAGGGGAAAAGATGGGTTTTTCATTTTTTTTCACATTTTTTTTTAAATGAACTTTATTAAACTTTTTTTTCACTTTTTCCTAGTCCCACTAGGGGACTATAATATGCGATTCTCCGATCGCATTTATAATAAACTGCAATACTTTTGTATTGCAGTGCATTACTGCCTGTCCGTTTAACACGGACAGGCATCTGCTAGGTCATGCCGGCGGCATGATCTAGCAGGCATTCACTCCAGGCAGACCTGGGGGCCTTTATTAGACCCCCGGCTGCCATTGGAGATACAGACACTCGGCGATCGTATCGCCGGGTGTCGGTGGGAGAGAGAGGGAGCTCCCTCCCTCTCTCCAAAACCACTCAGATGCGGTGCACGCTATTGTCCACCGCATCTGAGGGGTTAAACGGGTAAGATCGATACTAATATCGATCTCACCCGGCGGAGCAGGGACGCTCCCAGCCCTCAGCTGCCTCTGGCAGCTGAGAGCAGGGAGATTTGACAGCTCCCTGCTCTGTTTACTTATTCCGATGCCGCGACGTAAAAAAAAAGTCTATGGCATCGGAATAAGACCCGTTAGTGGCCGACGTAGAAACACGATGGGCCGGTCACTAACGGGTTAAAGACAATTTGGTCTGAAACGTCAGGTTTCTGAACCTAATTTGCATAATGCTATCTGAGTGCTGTCTTACTCTTTGAAGCATTAGCAGCACGTGTCATGAAATAGTCACAACCATAGGACTTGCATGGGATTTTGTATGACTATTTTGTTGCACGCCAATTACAAAAAGTTGCATGTACTGTACATATGATCGTTGTGTGGCTCAGCAGGGCAGATCCATGCAATGATGGCATTTTTCTGGTGTAATTGCCTTGAAAAGACTGGTGCTCATGCTAACTTTTTCTGACACCTCTGAATTTGTTGTCTTTATGAGAAAAAGGTGGTTTGACTTTCACGTTGCACTGCATGCAACTGACTTATTACAGTTTTGGGCTATTTTTCCATGCAGAACAGCGTCGGTAACTTAAACCAGATACAACTCTGCATAGTTCAGTTGCATCAGCTTGCACCATCTTAGGAAGCACAGCAAACACTACAATGTAATTACACTTGTGGCCAAAAGTTTATATACACTTCCAGCTCTTGCACACGACCGAGATCGGGCCGTGAAAAGCAGTCCGTGTCTCGGCTGGATTTCCCAGGCCCAACCACGTTACATGTGAACGGGACTCCTGGCATCATAGACATTTATGATTTTAGGAGTCCCTCCCTGCTGTTCCGTACGGAACAAAATTATACCGAACAACAGTTCCGTGGGAGGCGGAAATGCCTATCATCATAAATGTCTATGATGCCAGGAGTCCCGTTCACCTGTACCGTTTTTCACGGCCTGATCTCGGTCATGTGCAAGAGCTGTGAGGGTATGTTCACACAGAGTGTTTTCAGCAGTTTTTCAGGCCGTAAACGTCCTGAAAAACAGCTGAAAATTCGGAGGCAGAACGCCTTTAAACATCTGCCCATTGATTTCAATGGGAAAAAATGGCGTACTGTTCCGAGTATAAAAACGGCCACGAAAAAGAAGTGCATGTCACTTCTTCTGTAAGTTTTTGTAGCCGTTTTTCATAGACTCTATAGAAAAACATCTCCAAAAACGGCCGTTGAAAACGCAGCGAAAAGTTTGATTAAAAAAACGTCTGAAAATCAGGAGCGGTTTTCACTTGAAAACAGCTCCGTATTTTGAGACGTTTTTTATTTTGTGTGTGAATATACCCTTAGGCTACAAACATTCAAATTCTATTTTTGTGGAACTCCCCACATTTCATTCTACCATAGATATTCAGTGTAAATGCATGTAGTAAATAATGGTATGCAGGGCCGGATTATCATTGGTGCTTGAGGAGCACCTGCTCCATGCCCCACTCTCTGATTTGCTCAGGGGGGCCTCCAGGCATATATTTTTTTATATTTTTGCATCTTTACTTTAAAACTGCTGCAAATTTAGCATGATTTGTGCATAACCGCATTGTTTCTAAAACGGTTCTACCCAGGGGCATAACTAGGAAAGACTGGGCCCCATAGATTGTGTAGATTGTGTGCAATACAGCCCCCCTGTAGAGAGTGCTATACAGCCCCCCCTGTAGACAGTGTCACACCCCAATTGTAGATAGCGCCCCCACCTCCCCCTGTATATAGTGCCACACAGCCCCCCAACCCTTGTATATAGTGCCCCAAACAGACCCCTGTAGATTGTGCCACACACAGCCCCCTGTAGATTGCGCCACAGCTCTCCCCTTGTAAATAGTGCCATACAGCCCCCTAGTAGATACTGCCACACAACCCCCCCCTTAGTAGTGCCACATAGCCCCCTTAGTAGTGCCACACAGCTCCCCCTTGTATGTAGTGCCACACAGCTCCGCCTTGTATATAGTGCCACACAGCTCTGCCTTGTATATAGTGCCACACAGACCCCCTGTATAGTGCCACACGGCCCCCCTTGTATATAGTGCCACACAGACCCCTAGTATATAGTGCCACACAGCCTTCCCCTTGTATATAGTGCAATGCAGCCCCCTATAGATATTTCAACACACAGACCCCTGTAGATAGTGCCAGATAATCCTCCCGCTTTTGTATAGTGCCACACAGCCCCCCTTGTATATAGTGCCACACAGGCCCCCTTGTATATAGTGCCATGCAGCCCCCTATAGATATTTAAACACACAGAGTCCTGTAGATTGTGCCACCCTGCTCCCCCTTGTATATAATGTCACACAGACCCCTTGCATATGGCGCCACCCTGCTCCCCCTCCTTGTATATTGCGCCACCCTGTTCCCCCTTTGTATATAGTGCCACCCTGCTGCCCCATTGTATATAGTATAGTGCCACCCTGCTCCCCCCTTGTATATAGTGCCGACCCTGCCCCCACTTGTATATAGTACGAGCCTGCTTCCCCCTTGTACATAGTGCCACCCTGCTCCCCCCTTGTATATAGTGCCCCACAGCCCCCCCCCAAAAAAAATTATAGTTATTGCACTTACCTTGCCCCGTTCCTGCGATGGACATAGCGCTGCACAGGCTCTGGTCGGGACATATGTGTTACACCTGCCCCCACATCTTTATATAATGTGGGAGCAGGTGTAAGTTGTGAAAAGCAAAATCAGAGTATAATAAAAGGGTACATAAATAATAATAAAATAAAAAATTCATAGGTGTGGTAAACCTTGAAGCAATCCTTTATGCACAGGCCAGGTTTTTCGGGGCAGGTGTTGCACTGATAAGTGGCGTCCCTTCTTATGCCTCTTTTGCTTAACACTTTGCACCTTTTTTGGAATCTTCCCTTCTTTTGCAGTTTGGGGAACGATGCCGGCAAAGTGTTACCCTGGTACAATACCGGCACCCTCGGTTTAAGCAGATGTGCTTGGCCCCCCCCTGCCTGGTTTTCAAGCACAAGTACCTTGATAATCTCCTCCTGAAAATTAATGAATGACTCTGTCCGGCCTGCACATTTGGATAGCACGTAAGCGTTATACAATTGTAATGGCAGGAAGGGGGTGAAGGGAAGGTGAGCCCTAATCTACCCACCGCCCTGTCCCTGCCTACTTGCAACGACCCGCCCTAGGCGACGGGGTACAACTGGGCGGCGGTCCCTACGCTGACTAAGTGCACGGGAGAACAAACAGGGAACACGCAAGGGAAGGGGCAGTAGCCCACGGAACGCCAAGGAAATGGAGTGGTGAATGAGATGTCAGGACCAGGATGAAGTGGAGTATACCCAAGTGAGCACGGAGGAGGAAGCAAGCCGGAGGCAAAGCAAAGCGGGTTAAGCAGAACAGCAGCAAGGCAGAAGCACGGCAGGAGCAGGCTGGAGCAAGCAGCAGTGGGGCCAGGAATCCAAAAGAATTACAAGCACTGAGGAGGAGAACACAGCAGGTAATAAAGGACAGGGGGCGGAGCTAACTCAGACTGACCAGGCCGCGATAGGCTCTCCCACTCCTGAGCCTGCCACCCTGGTTGGTGGGAGATGGTGTCAGTCGAACAGGTCTGGCCTCAGGTGTGGATTGATTAATCCCAGGAGTATACCTAGATGTAGTACCTGGCAGATCCCTAACAACAATGCTATCTGTACCATGCGCATGGCCACCTTTTTGTACCACACCTTTGTTTTTCTCATGGCACTATAGGGCTTCAGCACTTGATCTGAGAGATCAACCCCTCCCATGTACTTGTTATAGCCCATGATGCAATCTGGCTTGTGGGTGACTGTGGTGGTACCTCGTACAGGGACAGGGGTGCTGCCGTTTCCATGTATTGTGGTCAAGAGAAGGACATCCCTCTTGTCCTTATACTTGACAAACAACACGTTCTCGCTGCATAATGCCCTGCTCTCACCCCCACTGACACGTTGGCCAAGCAGTGCTTTAGGGAGGCCTCTCTGTTTTTTGCGCACCGTTCCGCATGCTGCAGTATTTCTTGTGAAGAGGCATTTAAATAGTGGGATGCTGGTGTAAAAGTTATCCAGGTAAAGGTGATAACCCTGGTCCAGAAGTGGGTGCACTAAATCCCACACTATTTTCCCACTAACTTCCAGGACGGGGGGCATTCTGGGGGTTCAATCCTGGAGTCCTTCCCTTCATAAACCCAAAATCTGTAGGTGTACTCTGAGCTACATTCGCACAGTTTGTACATATTTATCCTATACCTTGCCCTCTTACTGGGCAGGTATTGGCGGAATTTTAGCCTACCCTTAAAATGTACAAGGGACTCATCTATTAGAATGTTCTTATTTGGGGGGGGGGGGTGACGCTTCTCTAAATTTGGTACAGAAACGATTAATGAGTGGCCTGATATTGAATAGGCGGTCATATGTGGGGTCATCCTAGGGCGCTGAATAATGCAAAAATTTAAGAATAACTTCAAAGCGTGTCCGGTGCATTGCCATGTGGTAAATTGGGGTGTTGTACAAAACATCTGTACTCCAATATTGCCTGATGTGTGGCTTCTTTGCTAGCCCCATATGCAGCACAAGGCCCCAAAATTTGAGCATCTCCACTGCATTTACAGGGGTCTACTTGAAGGGTCTAGCATATGATGATGTGGGGTTCTGGGCAATAAATTGCTGGGCATATAAATTTCTGTGAGGCCTTCGGTCTCTAAATGAGTTCCTGAGCTGCCTATGAATTCAGGGATCTGAGGCTCATAATTCTCGAGGAGTGGATTCCACACGGGATAACTTATCTGGGGGGGTTGCCTCAGCTGATGTCCTGGGTCACCTTTGCGGGGGTTCCTCATCACCGGAGACGGTGCTGGCAGAATTTTTTTTAAAAAAAAGGGCACAAAAAACCTGCGTCAATAAATTACCACTGAGGTTGATTACGGACTCCACACTCAGTGGCCGCAGGGCGCACCCAAGAAAATGGTGCAGTAAAAATAGGCCAAAAATAAAAAAACTGTGCCACAAAATTAGCACAAACGCCGATCAGTGATGGCGGTCACTGATCAGCGCTCAGAGGCTGCAAAGCACACACACTGAGATGGTGCTGGCAGAAAAATAAAAAAACCAAACCTGCGTTAAAAAAAAAATTACCACAGATGCTGATCAGTGACGTCGGTCACTTATCAGCACTCAGTGGCCGCAGAGCGCACACACGGAGATGGTGCAAAACTGTAAAAAAAATAAAAAATAATCCTGTGCCAAAAATTGCTGATGGCGGTCACTGAACAGCGGCCGCAAAACATACACGGAGAAGGGGAGGGGCAGGGGCGATTGGGGGGGCTGGAACAGGGACTGGGAAAGGGAAGTTCATGAATCACTAGTGCTGCTGCTGCTAAAAAAAAATAAAAATCAGCAGCAGTTCAGTCATAGCTCCCAACCGTTACGGAGCCGGCGGTACAGTCCCGGATTTTAACCTCTGTCCTGGAAGGTCTGAAATATGTCCCGCTATGCCCCGTTGAGTCACGGACTCAGTCTCCCTGTGGCCAGCCACGCCCCTCCCCTCGTAAGGTCAACGTAAAGCAAATTGAATTTGCTTACGTTGATCTTACTCACCGCAGGAAGCTCATGAGTCATGGTCAGGACCGTGACTCGTCAGCTGCCTGCACCCAGTCGCTCGGCGCAACATTGTTGCGTGTGCCCGGAGTGAAGGAGCAGGACACGCACTCAACAGGCAGCACGCCACCGAGCCTCCGGTCAGTAAAAAACAGACAGACTACTGTGAGTAGAGAAGAGTGAGACAATTGGAGTACAAAAAAAAACAGAGTGCCAGGAGACAATCATAAAATGAATGAAATTTATTTCATGATTTTAGAAAAACTAGTTTTTTCGGGCACTGGCTTCTTAAATATAAAAAGGCCCGAGTGGACCATATGGCGTTAAAGGGGTTCTCACACAAACATGTATCCCTAATCCACAAGATAGGGGATACATGTGTGATCGCTGGGGGTCTGATCACTGGGACCCCCAGCGAGAAGGAAAATGGGGAACCGAAAGTCCTGCCAAGTGCTCCATAAGAATGGAGCGCTAGTGCGCATGTTCGACCATTAATGGAGTGCTGACCGAGCATGAGCACCAGCGGTCCATTCTTATGTAGCACATCGGGGGACTTTGGTGACCGACCAATGGTAGCGATGGGGGGGGGGTTGGCACCATCACTACTGCCTTACAAGTACATGGCAGGGATTGGTGTCGTCCTAGACAGCACCAATCCTCACTGTAGGTTATAGCTGAAAAAAGCCATGATTGACTGGTCTGAACTGACTGACCAATAGCAGCGATCGCCACCCCCCCCCCACCCCTGGGCCACATGCGAAGATGGCCTGCTGTCAGGGACAGCACAGCCATCTTTACTCTGTCACCGTGTCTTTAGACACAGTGACCACTTAACGCTCCAACGTACCTATACGTTATATGTCGTTAAGGGGTTAATATATAACTTTTTTGTTTATTTCTAATAAAATGGCTGCTGTGGCCAATGTAGAACATACAAAATACAATAGTGGTGGTGCCCAACAGGGGCCGAACAAGTTCAAAGCTTTTTGCAAAGCTTGACAATATTAAAAAGAACTGATGTAAATGATTTAAGGTCATGGTGTCATAAAAAGGTACATTAAACTTGATTGTAATACTATAGGTAATTAATAAAACTTTGCAACAATAACGCTCGAAATAATAGCAAGAAATAGATATTATAGAAAAAGCATAAGAAAGAAATCACAACAGAAAGGAAGGGGAAAAAAAGTGTGGGGCTCAGATGAATATAGCCCAATGGGGTCCCGTCTATATAGCGACCTCCATTTATTTATATGCTAGACCCCAAAAAAACAAAACGAAACAGCACAAATCGTATATAGAAAATAAAAAAAACAATTCTTTATAATTTCAGTACAAAAAATTTGACATTACAGAAGATGCAATAAATGCAATATTCACCATACATTTGGAACTCCCAGCAACGGGAGTATAAATTTTCTATAAACAGTTTGTGCTGCTTCATTTGTTTTACAGTCGTTAAAGAGGGTAAAGAGACCTCATCTGCACAAATTAACTCCAGCAGTGTCGCCTACTAAAAGATACCTGTATTTTGTTACTTGTTTGTCATATGCTGGACCCCAGACAGTGAAGAAGATCTTATCCACCTCTGAACTGGATTCTTCTAGTCCAAATTTGAATAAAGATATTTACTTGTCCTGCGTTATTGCTAGTATGGTCTCCATCTGCATTAGGTGGTTTACTTATATTACTTATTCACTCCAGGACGGTGCAGAAGTACATTTCCAATGAGGAGGGATAACAATTCTCACCACTGATAAAAAAAAAAGGGTCTAAGAAAGCCCTCTTTCAAAGCAATTAGCAGCCCAGGAATATTTATTTATTTTTACATTTATTTTGATTATTTTCTTGAATTACATACAATTCGATGAGAAAAAAAAATACAAAAACAGAGAAATCTATCAATGAAATCAATATACACTAGCGTTCAAATGTTTGGGGTCACCCAGAAAATTTTGTGTTTTCCATGAAAACTCACACTTATATTTATCAATTGAGTTGCAAAATGACTAGGAAATATAGTCAAGACATTGACAAGGTTAGAAATAATGATTTTTATTTGAAATGATAATTTTCTCCTTCAAACTTTGCCTTTGTCAAAGAATGCTCCATTTGCAGCAATTACAGCATTGCAGACCTTTGGCATTCTAGCTGTTAATTTGCTGAGGTAAATCGGGAGAAATTTCACCCCATGCTTCCAGAAGGCCCTCCCACAAGTTGGATTGGCTTGATGGGCACTTCTTGCGTACCATACGGTCAAGCTGCTCCCACAACAGCTCTATGGGGTTGAGATCTGGTGACTGCGCTAGCCACTCCATTACAGATAGAATACCAGATGCCTGCTTCTTCCCTAAATAGTTCTTGCATAATTTGAAGGTGTGCTTTGGGTCATTGTTGTAGGATGAAATTGGCTCCAATCAAGCGCTGTCCACAGGGTATGGCTTGGCGTTCCAAAATGGAGTGATAGCCTTCCTTATTCAAAATCCCTTTTAACTTGTACAAATCTCCCACTTTACCAGCACCAAAGCAACCCCAGACCAGCACATTACCGCCACCATGCTTGACAGATAGCGTCAGGCACTCTTCCAGCATCTTTTCAGGTGTTCTGCGTCTCACAAATGTTCTTCTGTGTGATCCAAACACCTCAAACTTCGATTCGTCTGTCCATAACACTTTTTTCCAATCTTCCTCTGTCTAATGTCTGTGTGCTTTTGCCCATATTAATCTTTTCCTTTTATTAGCCAGTCTCAGATATGGCTTTTTCTTTGCCACTCTGCCCTGAAGGCCAGCATCCCGGAGTCGCCTCTTCAGTGTAGACGTTGACACTGGCGTTTTGCGGGTACTATTTAAAGAAGCTGCCAGTTTAGGACCTGTGAGGCGTCTATTTCTAAATCTAGAGACTCTAATGTACTTGTCTTGTTGCTCAGTTGTGCAGCGGGGCCTCCCACTTCTCTTTCTACTCTGGTTAGAGCCTGTGTGTGCTGTCCTCTGAAGGGAGTAGTACACACCGTTGTAGGAAATCTTCAGTTTCTTGGCAATTTCTCGCATGGAATAGCCTTCATCTCTAATAACAAGAATAGACTGTCTAGTTTCACATGAAAGCTCTATTTTTCAAGCCATTTTGGGAGTTTAATCGAACCCACAAATGTAATGCTCCAGATTCTCAACTTGCTCAAAGGAAGGTCCATTTTATAGCTCCTCTAAACAGCAAAACTGTTTACAGCGGTGCTAACATAATTGCACAAGGGTTTTCAAGTGTTTTCTAATCATCCATTAGCCTTCTAACACAGTTAGCAAACACAATGTACCATTAGAACACTGGAGTGATGGTTGCTGGAAATGGGCCTCTATACACCTATGTAGATATTGCATTAAAAACCAGACGTTTGCAGCTAGAATAGTCATTTAGCACAATGTATAGAGTGTATTTCTGAATCATTTAATGTTATCTTCATTGAAAAAAACTGTGCTTTTCTTTCAAAAATAAGGAAATTTCTAAGTGACCCTAAACTTTTGAACGGTAGTGTACATATTCCCACCCATAATCCAACCTCCCTAATTCAGCCTACCAGGAAAAAAAAAAAAGAGGAGGGACATCCCTACAACATGTAGTGATTCAACCAAATTTTCCATCTTTCCTGAAAGATTACCGGTTATCGAAGTTTATCAGCAGCTAGAACGGTTCTCACTGGTTTATTTGTGGATCCTTTGTGTCATCTGGGAGATGGTGCTTGTAACCCAGGGCAACACTTGGCACAGCGGGTTAAGAGGCAGTTAGATAAATAGACCAGAAGTCAGAACAGGCAGCAGAAGTCGTAACGGGTATGGATAGCAAAAGGTCAAGGCAGGCAGCAGGCAAGGATAGTACAAGTTCAGGCAGAGGTCACAACGGGAAATCCAGACAAAGGCAGAAGGCAAAGTAACAGGGAAACTGGGACAGGGAAGCTCACGGGGATAACTTGGTTGAACAATAGGAAGTCTAGGATTTTGGCACACGCTGGCCATTTAAAAAGGGAAGAGTCAGCGTGTGCACCCTCTAGTGGCTGCAGCCACACATCGTGGATGACGGGCGTGGAGGGAGGTGAGAGATGCAGTTACCTGACGACGCCCAGAGCCTGCAGAGCGTCTGGATCGGGTGAGTGGAGCTCAGGACGAGCATGAGGGAATGGAGGGTACAGGATCCGGAGCAGAGGCCGTGGAAGCAGCGGGGAATGGCGCAGCAGCCGTTACAACACCCCCCCTTTACGGGGCGTTTTTTGGCTTGCTTGGGAACCTCCGTCTTTGATGAGAGCTGGGGTGTTGACATTCTCCACGGGCTCCGATGATCTCTCCTCAGGACCATAATCCTTCCAGTCCACCAGGTACCACAATCTCTCCCGCGTTCTTTTGACATCAATGATCTCTTTAATCTCAAACTCGGCATCAGCCGCAGGAGCAGAACGGACAGGAACTTTTTAGGAAAATCGGTTGAATATTGTAGGTTTCAGCAGAGAAATGTGGAAAGAATTAGAGATTTTCAGAGACTGAGGAAGGTGAAGTCTGAAAGTTACTGGATTAATATGTTCTGTTATCTCATAAGGACCCATAAAACGAGGAGCCAGTTTGTAACAAGGGGTCTTCAGTTGTAGATACCAGGTGGACAACCAGAATTTATCCCCAGGAAAGAGCTGCGGTGGTATCCTGCATATTTTATCCACGTTTTTCTTGAACTTGGGTTTGTGGATGGAGTCCTTGGCCTCCTGCCATATATGTTCTAAGTCACAGTGGACCATGTTAGCAGCTGGAACCTCAGAAGGTACAGAAACAGGTGGAGGTATTCCTGGGTGCTGGCCATACACCAAGAAGTAAGGAGAAGAGCGGGTATATTCCCCCGTATGGTTGTTGTAGGCAAATTCGGCCCATTGAACTAGACTTGCCCAGTCGTCTTGTCGTGGAGACACAAAATTCCTGAGGAAACTTTCAAGTATTTGATTTATCCACTCTACTTGACCATTGGATTGAGGGTGGTAAGCGGAAGAGAAGTCTAGTTTGTCCTCCAGCAGTTTGCACAAGGCTCTCCAGAACTTGGAAGTGAACTGTACTCCCCTGTCAGAAACAATATGTTTAGGAAGAACATGAAGGCGAAAGATGTGCTTGAGAGACAGAGTTGCCAGTCGGGAAGATTACGGAAGGCCTGAAAGGGGTACAAAAAGCGCCATTTTGGAAAAGCGATCCACGACTACTAAGATCACGGTACACCCAGCAGAACTTGGCAGATCAGTAATGAAGTCCAATGCAATGTGTAACCAGGGAGAGTCAGGCACGGGTAGAGGATGCAAAAGGCCGGCAGGTCTTAAATGGGAGACTTTATTCTGAGAGCAGGTGGTCAGGCTGAAACAAAGTCTTTAGTATTTTAGTACTGGTGGCCTACTATGTTCCGACGGCTAATCAAATTGAAAGTCTTTTTGATGCCAGGGTGCCCAGAAACCCTGGACGCATGACACCAGCGAAGAACACAATCCCTTTGTTTAGGGGGTACGTAGGTCTACCCTTGGGGAATGTGTACCACTTCAGCCGGGGCAGCGATCCTTAAATAGGGAGTTTAGGATTTTGGCACGCGCTGGCCCTTTAAGAAGGGAAGAGTCAGAGCGTGCACCCTCTAGTGGCTGCAGCCGCACATCGTGGATGATGGCCGTGGAGGGAGGTGAGAGATGCAGTTACCTGACGACGCCCACAGCCTGCAGAGCGTCTGGATCGGGTGAGTGGAGATCGGGACGAGCATGAGGGAATGGAGGGTACAGGAACCGGAACAGAGGCCGTGGAAGCAGTGGGGAATGGCGCGGCAGCCATTACAGTAGCTGGAATCAGATTAATCAGAAACACGGAAGAGGATACCATAAGTGGTATATGACCCTTCCAATTTTGAAGTATACATTTTTTTGCTAAAGCAATCCCTAATAGAGCCAAGTTCTTTCCCTCAGCTTAACCGGCCAACCTTAAATCTGACCCCAGAATACACAGTATAGGAGATACCTTTACATCAAAGTAGAAAAAGAGGTGTTCCAAAATGTTTTGCCAAAAGTTATGTAATCTATGGCACCTCTCCAAAAGATGCATTAAATCTGCCGATGAGGTCATACAACGGAGGTAATTTGAATCGGCTTCGATACCCCATGAAAAGAGTAGTTTTGGAGTAAAATATACCATGTAAAATATAAAAAACTGAGATGAACGTAACGAGAGATTATAGTTAATTTTACATATGGATTTCAGAGCTGCCATCCAATCTTCTTTTGACAAATCTGGACAGATTTCCATTTTCTAAAAACCCCCTCCACCGGAAGATCCACCTTTGGCATTTTTGGCAAACTGGAAATTTTGTCCATAGCCCCTTTTTTAAAAGAGGATTTAATTAGGAAATCTAGCATAATTAACCTGTCTCAATTCTCTTACATACAGGGAGCGCTGTAGTCAGATAATGTTTTAACTGTAGATAGACCTTAGACGACAACCCGAATTTAGAGATTAGATGTGGAAAAGCGTTAATTAACCCATTATCAATAACTTGTGATAAGTAAAAATCATTATGTTTCTACCAAAAAATATGAATTTCATCCTTTAATACGTGCCAAATAGGGGCAACAGAGCAAAAACACCCAAGTTACACATCATTTTTATTTTATTCCATAGGGACTGAAGCAAATATGCTGTCAGAAGGCCAACCCCTTTATATTTTGCCAGAAGGTTCATTTCCAAAGCTGAAAAAACATAGTAAGCCTCATTGAAATTGGGATTCGAGATAAGATATAAGTATTTAAGAATGGAAATATCTGACCCAATAAGTTGTTGAAGCTGGGAGACAATAAAGTAGTTTCTATAATCAGGGATAGACAGCCCACCGAACCTCAGATTAACTCTCAATACATCAAGAGTGATGCGTGTTTTTTTTTTTACCATGCCATAGAATATCTCTAGTAATACAATCCAATGTATCAAATATTCCCTTTGAGAGCAGTATAGGTGAATTCTGAAGGGTACATAGAATCAGTGGTTTTCCACTTACTTGCTTTTTCTCTTAATTTTCTAAATATTGATAAATAGTTAAGATAAATGTATTATTCTGGGGCACGAGCAATCATTCCCAAATATTTGAACGATCTCTGGAAGCTCAATCCACAGATTGCAGTCTGCTGAGTAAAAATACTGTCTACCCCAAGGACAGCTGAATTACTCGCATTAAACTTCATTCCAGAAAACTATCCAAAAGAGCTTATTAGGTTTAGAGCCTTTTCCAGAGATTGCTCTGCTTGGCTCAAGAACAGAACAATGTCATCGGCAAATAGCATATTTGAACCCAATTATACCCGGTCTTGAGCGAATTGCTATCACCAGCGACTCAACCACTAAGATGAAGAAGAGTCCCCCTTTTCATGGAGAAGGAATCTGAAAGTTCCCCTTTAATTTTAATTCTTGCTTCGGGGGATTGATACAACAACATTACCCAGGCCGAGAACCTCAGTCCAAAACCAAAATGATCCAAAATCAACTAAATATAAACTATCATTCCCCCTTGACGAAGCCTTATGGCATTGGGTGTAAGTGGGCTCCTGGCCTATCTCTACTTTTTGACTTGTTGTTCATCTGCATCAGTTTTTGCCTGTCTCTCCTTTTTTACTTTGCCGTTGTGCTGCTATATTGTTCCTTTATCCTTCTGGTCAAACTGGTTTTGTCTTTATACATGCTTCCTGGCTTACTATTGCAGAATATTTACAATGTATCAATTTACGGTATAGGTGTTATTTCCAGTAACCCACTCAGTTATTATTTCTTTGGAGTCTTTTTTACCCCCATCTTTTTATATGTCTACTGTATTTTTTAACATTTGTTTCAATAAAATGTTTTTTATATGCTTTTGGTTTCTGTAATATTTAATACAGCTTAACTCTGCCACACCCGAGTTAGCAGTTAGTAAATAATCAAGACATTACATTGTATGATAAAGAATAACAGGAGTACATTTTTAAACTGGGATTCAGCAGACGCCAGGCATCAAGCCAACCGAAATTTCTAATATATTTGTTGAAAATTGTGGTCAGAAGTTTCGGAAAAATTAGATTCAATAGTCCATCTATCCAAGTTGCCGTCCATGACAGTTTTAAAATCTCCCACAATGTACACCAGGCATTTAGGATTAGCCCCAACAAATTCATGGATAGCATTCAAAACAGATATTTTATATCGAGGTCGAAAATAAATTTTAGAAAGAACAATATGCATTCCATCCAGTTTACAATAAAGAGATACAAATATCCCCTGTTTGTCAACAACTGAGTTAATACCTTCAGCATTACATTTCTTGTGAATCAGAACCGAGACTCCGAGCATATTCTAAAATACAAGAATGATAGGCAAAGCCAACCGTCTTTCTGCTCAAAAGATGAAGATCTTTAATCGTCAGATGGGTTTCCTGCAAGCAACATAAAAAGGAAAAAAAAAAAAACCTCATCCCTAGTTGGCTGAACCCTCCCCTCTTGCCACTGTTCAACCTACTGCATGCTGCCATTATACAGTAGATCACCTAACCATAGTCCTTCCCACCTCACTCAATATTAACCCCTTACAGTCGAAGCCTTTTTTTTGTTTTCATTTTACACTCCACGCCTTCTATGAGCCATAACTTTTATTTTTCCGTCAATGGAGGGGTGTGAAGGTGTGTTTTTGCAGGAGGAGTTGTACTTTTTATTAGTACCAATTAAAGTCCCATATAATGTACTGGGAAACTGAAAATAAATCTAGTGGAGTGGAATTGGAAAAAACTGATTCCTGCATTTTCTTTTAGGTTTAGTTTTTACGTCTTTCACCGTGTTGTAAAAATTACAAATTTACTTTATTCTGCTGGTCAATACAATTACGGCGATACCAGATTTAGGCTGGGTTCACACGACCTATTTTCAGGCGTAAACGAGGCGTATTATGCCTCGATTTACGCCTGAAAATAGGGCTACAATACGTCGGCAAACATCTGCCCATTCGTTTGAATGGGTTTGCCAACGTATTGTGCAGACGACCTGTAATTTATGCGTCGTCGTTTGACAGCTGTCAAACGACGACGCGTAAATTGACTGCCTCGGCAAAGAAGTGCAGGGTACTTTTTTGCAACGTAATTTGAGCCATTCTTCATTGAACTCAATGAAGAGCAGCTCAAGATTTACGAGCGTCCCAGACGCCTCGCATAATACGAGGAGGAGCTTTTACGGCTGAAACGAGGCAGCTGTTTTCTCCTGAAAACAGTCTGTCATTTCAGCTGTAAAAGCCTCTCATCATGTGCACATACCCTAACATAGTTTTTTTTTTTAATGTTTTACTCCTTTTACAAAAAAAAACTGTTAGAAAAAAATATATATATTTTTTCCATATTCTGAAAGCCATAAGTTTTTTGTTTTTTTTCGTTAATTGGATTACTTTTTGCGGCACGAACTGTGGTTATTATTGGTAAAAATTTTTAGTACATACGACTTTTTGATCAATTTTTTTTCCACCAAGTTGACTACAAAACAGCGATTCTGGCAGTTTATATTTTTTCCTTTTACGGTTTATATTTTTTCCTTTTACAGTTTATATTTTTTTCCTTTTACGGTGCATTAAATAATTCTATATTGTAATAGTTCAGACTTTTACGGATGCAATGATAACAGCTTCTTAAATTTTTTTCTTTTTTACAATATTTCAGGGGAAAAAAATGGGAAAAGGGGGCTTTTATGAAATGTAAATTTTGTTTAATTTTTTTTCACTACTAAAAACTAATTTAAATATTTTTACACAATCAATTAGTCCCCCTAGGGGACTTGAACCAGCAATCTTTGGATCGCTGGTACAATTCACTTCAATACTAATATATTGCAGTGTTTAGTCCTTTTTACCGGCTTCTGTGAAGCCCTGCCACAGAGGCAGAGTGAAGGCAGTCCTGGGGCCTTCATTAGGCCCCTGGGCTGCCATGACAACCATCGGCACCCGACAATCACGATGTGGGGGCGCCGATGAGCTGTGAGAGGGGGCCGTGCCCTCTCTATAATGCCTTACATGCTGCCGTCGCGATTGACCGCAGCATTTGAGGGGTTAGACGGCCAGGAACAGCGCAATCACATTAGTGACGTGTGTCAGCTGTAATACACAGCTGACACCCCAACAAATGGAGCGCGTTCAGCGAGTGAGCGCACCCCATACTTCTCCCCCTGCACCATGACGTTCACTTACGTTAAGGGGTTAAAGATTAATAACTATTAACCACTAAGCGCCCTCTAGTTTTCAAAAAATAAATGTAATTTTGACCATTTAAGTAATAACCGTTAGCATGCCTCTTTACAATCTTGTGCATCCCGAGCCTTGTCAAAAAATGTAGTTATATTGTTATAAATAATTCTAAGTTTACTAGGATACAGCATAGAATACTGAATATTATTTTCCCTTAATTTTTTCTTCGCATCAATGAAGGAAGCTGATTTCTTCTAAGTTTCTGGTGCAAAATCAGGGAATAAAAATTTTATTACCCTTAAATGTAAGATTACTGAAATTCCTAGCATATTGGAGCATGGCAACACGATCAATGGAGGTCAAACATTTTACCAGAATGGGCCGTGGTTTATTACCCACTAAAGGGGGCAAAAGGGAACCCTATGAGATCTTTCAATAAAAAAAAATAGGTTAGAAAATATTTGTTTGTAAACATTCTCAAAGTTCTCAACCTTTAATAAATCCAAAGCAATCTCAGTTTTCTGATCCTTTCGAGAACCCTAAAAGACACAGGTTTGCGCACTAGAACAATTCTCCACATCAGTAACTTTACCAACAAGCCTTGCATTTTCAGCAACTAATGCCTTAGCTTTACTAATACTAATTTTACATTCAGCTTCTTTGAAGCATTCTCTGAGATTCAATAAATTGCTTCTCACTTGTGATACATTACTTTTAATATGTGGGAGGTCTGCTCAGTAAGGAGTTCAATTTTTGAGTTGCAAATTTGAATGGCAGAAAGAATCTCCCTTAAAGATGGTCCAGAGGGACTAAGAAAATGACGGTACGTTTCTGACAGTTGAGAACCGTCTGATCACTTGATTTAGTTAGATCCGGGTCCAATTGCTCCACACTGGAGCCATCAAATTCAGCCACATAATCATCAGACATCGGGCAGGGCCGCACCTGCCATGAGGCGAGGTGAGCATGCTGCCTCAGGCGGCACGACCTAGCTAGAAAGGGGGTGCAGCATTTTGGGCACTACCACTTGTTTCTTGATCCCAGCGAGGAGCCAGGACCAGGCTAGGCCAGGGGTGGTAGCATCGCAGGGGGGCACTGTGGCAGGCCGTGCGGGTGGGGGGGCTGGGCGAGGCAGCACTTATTTAGCAGACGTGCAGCAAGATAGGTGCACGTCTGCTAAATAAGTGCTGCAAGATAGGTGCACGTCTGATAGAACACTCCTCCTCTGTGACGCTACACACAGAATGCACTGCCAGAGAGGAGCAAGAGCAGGTCTGAAAGAGGAGCAGAGCGGCCTGTGATTTAAAAGTTGAGCCTGACAGAGCGCCACTTACTGTACTCAGCCTCTTGCCCCCACTAATTTAAAAGTGGTCGGCCGACAGTACAGGGGGAGGTTTATACTGCAAGGGGAGGGGGGGGGGTCTAAGCGTCTTGCTGACAGCAGAAGGCACTGTGGGGGAGAATCCCCCATGGAGCCCTCTGTAGTTACTATACAGCAGGGGGGTCTGAGCATCTGACTGACTGCAGAGGGCTGTCGGGGGGTAATTTCCCCCCATAGAACCCTCAGTAGTCAGATTGATGCTCAGACAGCCCTCTATTGCAGTATAGTACTACTGAGGGCTCTATGGGGGGGATTATTCTCCCCCACAGAGCCCTCTTCTGTTAGCAAGATGCCTAGACCCCCCCTTGCAGTATAAATCTCCCCCCTACGGTTGGCTAATCACTTTTAAATTATTTCGGGCAGAAGGCTGAGCATAGTATAATCCTTCCCCATAGAGCCCTCAGCAGTCAGACGCTCAGACCCCCCTATAATTTTCCCCATAGCTCAGTAGTTATTATACTGCAAGGGGGAGGGGTGTCTAACTGCTTCAACGAAGTGGCAGAAGTGCTCGGATGAGCGCTGTACTGCTTCGTTTCTGAACGGCTTTTCTCGGAAAGCCGACCAGTTGGGGGACCGTGCCGCCCCAATGACACGGCCCCCCTATGCCCTGTGGCGCCGCTGGCTTCCGTAATGGATGCTACAGCAGTAGCGATGCCACTACAGGGCCCGCAATGCCGGACCCCTAATATTTACGGGACGGGCGGCACGGGCCCCCTCATGCCCATTGGCGTCTCTAGCACCGGAGGGGGCCCCGGTGCTAGCGACAGTCACATTGACTTGTATCTGTGTCCTTAGGACGCAGATACAGATGAATACTATAGGCTGCAGGCCACATTAGGCCTGCAGCCTATAAGGCGCTGGGAAGATTCACTGCGCAGGCTGGCGTAATGACGTAATTGCATCACGCTGATCTGCGTATGAGTCCCACCCGGAGGCAGTGCAGCACTCCCTCGATCGTTTGAACGGGTCTAGCAAAGTCAAAATTTATATTTTTTTGGGGGCTGTGTTGAGGTATACAGGGGAGAGCAGGGTGGCACTATATACAAGGGGGATCAGGGTGGCACTATATACAAGGGGGGAGCAGGGTGGCTCTATATAGAAGGGGGGAGCAGGATGGTGCTATATACAAGGGGGGAGCAGGTTGGTGCTATATACAAGTGGGGAGCAGGGTGGCGCTATATACAAGGGGGGAGCAGGGTGGCGCTATATCCAGGGGGAGCTGTGTTTTGCTCTATATACAATGGCAGCTGTGTCGCAATATCTACTAGCGGGGCTGTGTGGCACTATACACAAGGGGGGCTGTGTGGCACTATCTACTAGGGGGCTGTGTGGCAGAATCTACAGGGGTCTGTGTCTGGCGCTATCTACTGGGGGCTGTGTGGCACTATCTACTAAGGGGGGCTGTGTGGCACTATATACAAGGGAGGAGGGCTGTGTGGCACTATATACAAGGGAGGGATCTCTGCGGCACTATATACAAGGGAGGGGGGCTGTGTGGCACTATATACAGGGGGGTTTATGGCGATATCTTCAGGGGGCTGTATGCCACTATCTACAAGGGGAGGTGGGGGCACTATCTACAAGTTGGTGTGACACTGTCTACAGGGTGGCTGTATGGCACCATCAACAGGGGGACTGTATCTACAGGAGGCACTATCTATAAGGGGGCTGCATGTGGCACCAAGGGGGGGGTCCAGTAAAAAGTTTGCTATGGGGCCCAGTCTTTCCTAGTTATGCCCCTGGGTCTCAGTGCTGTGGCGCATAGGACCTCCCAGATGTGGCAGAATTATTAATATCTATGAATATTTCTGGTGCATCTCTAGGTCCTGTGCGCCACAATAGAAATTAGAGTTCATTGATGTCTAGTTTCTATTGCGGCACAGGGGAGAAGAAAGAAGACTGCTGTGGGTGGGTATAAGTTTTTTTATTTTTCATGTTGCTAATTTTTGTTTTGCAGGTTCCGCCGGACCGTTTGGACTACGTTGAAGATTCGTTGGACTACTTAGATGATTTACGCTTTATTTATTTTTTTACAAATAAAATGGTCAAATATGGTTGTGTGGGGGAGTTTTTATTTAAAAAAAAATTCTAATGCCTCTGATTATTTTTAATACTTTATTACCACCTTAGTATTGGCAGTTGTCTGTTTGACGTCCATTACTAAGGCATGGCTTAGCGTTAGACAGTAAAAAGGCTAGCACTAACCCTCCATTATTAACATGGTACTCACCGCTACCAGGGGTATCTGGAAGAGCCATGTACGATCCAGTACATTTTTGAGAGAAGAGTTTCCACAAAGGATCATATACAGAGTCCGTGTGCACAGCAGTGCTTACTTGAAATAAAATTTGTTTAACCACGTTCCAGGTGATTCACCCTACCACACACCCAGTGGCGTAACTACCGCCGTAGCAGCAGTAGCGGCTGCTACGGGGCCCGCGGCATGGTTGGGCCCGTGTCGCCCGCCGGCACGGGCCCCCACCATGGCCGGAGGCTCCGCTAGCAGCCGCTATGGCTGCTACAGCGGGACGCCACTGAACAGTACGGCAGAGCAGGGAGGTATCTCCCCGCTCTGCCATTAAACAAAAGACATGTATCCCCTATCCACAGGATAGGGGATACATGTGTGATCGCTGGCAGCGATAGGGAGAACGGAAAACTGAAAGTCCCCCAATGTTCTCCATCACAAACCTCGGACTTCCGGAGTCTGTGTCGGCAGCTCCGTAGAAATGAATGGAGCGCCGGTCGCGCTTGTGCGCATGCGTGACCAGCGCTCCTTTCATTTTTAGTGAGCTGCGCAGACGCCGAAAGTCAGAGGTTAGTCATGGAGAACTTGGGGGACTTTCGGTCCCCCATCCTCCCTATCGCTGCCAGCGATCACACATGTATCCCCTATCCTGTGGATAGGGGATACATGTCTTTTGTCGGACACGCTCTAGGTCGCATTTTTTTGGGAGGGGGGACGCTGTATGGCGTTCTCTACAGGGGGGGCACTGTATGGCGTTCCCTACAGGGGGGGGCGCTGTATGGCGTTCCCTACAGGGGGGGCTCTGTATGGCGTTCCCTACAGGGGGGGATGCTGTATGGCGTTCCCTACAGGGGGGGGCGCTGTATGGCGTCCCCTATGGGGGGGGGGCTGTATGGCGTTCCCTACAGGGGGGGCTCTGTATGGCGTTCTCTACAGGGGGGGCTTTATGGCGTTACCTACAGGGGGGGCTGTATGCCATGCAGCCCCCCTGTAGGGAACGCCATACAGCCCCCCCTGTAGGGAACGCCATACAGCCCCCCCTGTAGGGAACGCCATACAGAGCCCCCTGTACGTAACGCCATACAGCGCCCCCCCTGTAGGGAACGCCATACAGCGCCCCCCTGTAGGGAACGCCATACAACCCCCCTTGTAGATAACACCATACAGCCCCCTCTGTAGATATCTACAAAGGGGGCTGTATGGAGTTATCTACAGGGGGCTGTATGGCGTTATCTACAGAGGGGACTGTTTTGCGTTCTCTACAGGGGGTCTGTATGGCGTTATCTACAGAGGGGGCTGTATGGCGTTATCTACAGGGGGGTTGTATGGCGTTATCTACAGGGGGACTGTATGGCGTTATCTATAGAAGGGGGCTGTATGGCGTTATCTACAGAGGGGGCTGTATGCCGTTATCTACAGGGGGGGGGCTGTAAAAAAGGCACTATCTACAAGGGGGCGGGGGTTGTGTGACACCCAAGGGAGGGGGGCCCCAGTCAAAAGTTTGCTATGGGGCCCAGTCTTTCCTAGTTACGCCCCTGCACACACCTCTTCTATAAGCTTTGATATTTATTAGAGCAGGTAAGTACATAAGAAAAAACTGAAAACCGTAGTTAGCACAAGGTTCATTAATAGCTTACCGTGCCATCCAAGAGACAGCATATAGGCACTTGAAAGCCGGGTAGCAGAAAATAATATACAGCATGCAAAACCTCACATATTGGCTCCAACGAGACCCAGGATTAGTGATAGTAATGGAAAAGTGGTCACCTTTTGTTGGTTTACCATGTTGTACAACGTAAATACTGAAGCCGGTATTCACTAGCGGGAAGTCAAGTGAGCGCTACAGCCCATCTAAATTTAACTATTGATACAAAGAAAGACAGGGTTACCAGCTAAAAACATTCCATGATTAATCCGACTACAAAAATGCACTGCAGATTCCTCCAGAAAGTGGTTTAAAAGTCTTAATAAGTACAGCTACATCAGCTTCAGAAAAATCAGTCAAAGTGTCCATGTGTTTCTATGGCTTCACCAGAGCATGGCCACCGGTGACATGTCTGCTTACATGCGCTCTCCTCTCTAAA
Source organism: Rhinoderma darwinii (assembly GCF_050947455.1). Taxonomy (NCBI): domain Eukaryota; kingdom Metazoa; phylum Chordata; class Amphibia; order Anura; family Rhinodermatidae; genus Rhinoderma; species Rhinoderma darwinii. The sequence goes on along the minus strand of NC_134687.1, from coordinate 584,502,122 downwards.
CCAGGGAATGTGTCCAGGGCCGATTCTAGCTTTTCTGCTGCCTGAGGCGAAAATTGGAATGGCACCCCCCCCCTATTCACAAAAACAAAAAAACAAAAACATAAGTAAGAAACAACTTAAAACTAAAAATTACAACTATTTAAAAAAAATACATTATTGAACATTCCTTTAAGCTGCAAGGTCTCATGATGCTACGGGCAATTGTGTAGTAAATATCCCTATGTTACACCAGCTATAAGTACTAGTAAAATAACCAGGGCAAAGTATATACAAAATGCAAACAAAAAAATGAAACAATGTCAGTGTTCAAACTTGTGTACAACCAATCAATAACATTTGTAAACAGAAGCTACACAGACCGGACTAGGAATGAATGTGATCATCAAGCCAGTAATATAATCTGAAAACTATTCACTGCATGTTCAGGCCTTACAGGAGTCGTCTCAAGATTAAGGCTGTGTTCACACTGAGTTTTTTGCAGGAGGAAAATTCCTCCTGCAAAAACTGCTCCAGTAGGTTTTTGCACAGTGGTTTGACAAAAACTCGTCAAAACACTCGTCGAGGTTTTTTTTTCCTCTTTCTGACAGATCGAAATGGGGTTTTGGAGGCGGAAACCGCCTCAAGATGGGTCATGACGCTTCTTTTTACCGCGACGCGTTTTTTTTACTCGCGGTAAAAAACTCGTCCAACTCCCATTGAAATCAATGGGAGGCATTTTCGGGCGGTTCCAGTCAGTCAGGGGTACAAGGGAACACCGATCTAGTTATCAGTGGGGGTCCCAGTGGTTGGACCCCCACCGATCAGCATGTTATGTGCTATCCTGTAGACAGGGGATAACACTTAATCTTGGAACAACCCCTTTACTTGCATATATACAAGCAGTGAATATACCACACATATAAATATATACCAGCAGTGAATATACCACACATATAAATATATACCATATTACCTTATAAATCTATCTATCTATCTATCTATCTATCTATCTATCTATCTATCTATCTATCTATCTATCTATCTATCTATCTATCTATCTCATATCTATATATCTCATATCTATCTATCTATCTATCTATCTATCTATCTATCTATCTATCTATCTATCTATCTATCTATCTATCTATCTATCTATCTATCTATCTATCTATCTATCTATCTATCTATCTATCTATCTATCTCTCATGTCTGTCTGTCTCTCATATATTGATATATAGTTAGTACTAGGCTGGGGCTACACGACGACTTTGGCCACGACACAGGCCGCACAGCCAAAGATCACTATGTTCCATAGCCTACATGGCAAGTAATGACAGTAAATGTGGTAGCAGTCATTAACTTGCAATGTAGGCTACTGGACAAAGCGATTTTTGGCCATGGGACCTGTGTCGTACCCAAAGTCGTCGTGTAGCCCCAGCCTAGATATAGATAGATAGATAATTTGCGGAATATTTTTTTTTTATTACTGTTCTCCCTCTCCAGACAGCCTGCCAGGAGAGGGAGAGGTTACAGCAGGTCTGCAGGGGGCCCGCGATGGGGAGGGGGGGCCGCGAGAGGGGGGGCCCACTAGGGGGGGTGAATGGGGTGGCGCCCGTGAGGGGGGAGGGGGGCCCGCGAGAGGGGGGGCCCACTAGGGGGGGTTGAGTGGGGGCGCGCACACACACAGGGTTGGCCCATTACTTTTAAATTAATGGGGGCAGGAGGCTGAGCGCAGTAAACGGCACTCTGCCTCTCTTGTCTTTTTTTTTTTAAATTCTTTATTTTTGTTGACCTATGAGGTCCATTTTATAACATAAAGGGAACATACAACAAGGTAATGTACATTTAGAATACATAATCCAAAGGCAAATGTACAGAAAAAACAATAAGTACATTGTTATATAATGGCATACTGAATGAAAAAGAGGGAATAACGACAAGGGAACACGAATCTCTAAAGTGTGGATGGAGCTAAGCTCCCAGACAAGAGAATGAAGAAAGAAGGGGAGAGCGGAAAGAAGAAGGAGAGGGGGGGGGAACCCTCCACAGCATCCCACAGACCAGGGTGTTATTGCGGCCGATTAAAAGGATGCGGTTCTCAGATTATGTCTTTATAGGAGTTCGAATCCTGAAAAACCATCCATTGGGCCCAAGTTTGGCAGAACCTGGAGCTTGAGTCGTGGATAACGGATGTCAAGTCCTCCATATGCATGATGTCGTTAACCTGTGAAACCCAGAGGGATAGTGTTGGGGGAGATGGATCCTTCCATCTTAGTGGGATGCAATGACGAGCTGCCATCACTAGAAAGTGAAGCAGGGAACGCTTATATTTGTTCGCTGGTATGTCGCAATGATGAAGAAGGAAAAGGGCCGCATCCATAGTTACATTTGTATTTGTAACTTCCATTATCACCCTCTTTACACCTTCCCAAAATGGGGTAAGGAGAGGACATGACCAGAAGGTGTGGAGGAGGGTACCACCGTCTTGCCCACATCTCCAGCACATAGGGACACTGTGGGGAAGATGTTATGTAGGCGGGCTGGGGTCCTATACCAACGTGAGAGTAGTTTGAAGCTTGCCTCTTGGTATCTTGAGCAGATGGAGGTTTTTTGAGCCATAAGGAATATACGCTGCCCTTGTGCGGGGGAGAAGGATATCCCCAGGTCCTCTTCCCATTTTGACATGTATGTAGGAGTGGGCATATCTGGGGGGTCCATGAGAATTCTGTAAATAGCGGACAATGTATGTCTAATCAGGTCAGAGCCTGTGCAGAGGGTCTCTAGTGGAGTTTTTTCCTCCTGGTAGGACCTAGGGGCTGGGATAGACGTCAAAAAGTGTCGCAGCTGCAGCAAACGCCATTGTCCCAACGGAGGGAGATCAGCAATCTGGGCCAGGTCTGCAACAGAAAGCCATTCACCATCCTTTAAGAACCGATCTGCACGATACCATCCCAAGGATTGCCATATACGGAAAATTGGGTCCGTCAAGCCAGTGGGAAAGGATGGATTGCCCAGTATCGGAAACATAGAGGAAGGGACTGGCAAGCAAGATGCCCTTACCGAGGGGAGAGAACAGCATACTAGCGTTGGGCCTATAGTAGGGTGATGATGGAGATGTCTGAGTTGGCTACGGTGCAGCCATGGAAGGGCCGATATTGGAATAGAGTAAAAACTCTGCTCCAAGGACACCCAAGACTTAACGGTCGCATGTCTGCACCAATCAACTACCCGAGCAAGATGAGATGCAATGTAGTAAGTGCGGACATCAGGTAATGATAGACCCCCCGATGCCCTAGATCGGCATAATAACGTGCGGGACAGACGTGGAGTCTTACCATTCCATACAAACTTAATCTGAAGAGAATTGACCGTTTTAAAGAACTGTGTTGGGATGGCTATGGGAAGGGTTTGCAATAAATATAGTAGCCTAGGGAGAGCATTCATTTTGAAGATGTTACAACGGCCCAACCAAGTAAAGGTACCTTTGGCCCATCTGGCACAATCTGCCTTAAGCTCAGCAAGGAGTGGAGGAAAATTTAGTTGGAAGAGATCTCTCAGGTCTGCTGTTAAGCGAACCCCAAGGTATTTCAATGCTGTTGGGTTCCATTTAAAACTGAAAGATTGTTTTAAGGTTGTGGAAAGATGAGGTGAAAGAGAGATGTTCAGGGCCTCGGACTTAGAGAAATTAATTTTAAAGTTGGATAAACTTGAAAACCGTTGGAATTCCCGCATGAGATTAGGAAGGGAGACAGTTGGATTGGTCAGGAAAAATAGCAGATCGTCTGCATAGGCCGCCACCTTGTTAGTTGAGGTATCCGTTTCTAGTCCCTTCACATCCGTGTTTGCACGTATATGGTGTAAAAGGGGTTCTAGTGTCAATATAAATATCAAGGGTGAGAGGGGGCAACCCTGTCTGGTGCCGTTGTGTATAGAAAATTCGTCTGAGAGAAGGCCATTTACTCGAACTCGGGCGGATGGGCATGAATATAGCGACATTATCCATCCCAGCATATGTGATCCAAGGCCCAGACGTGAGAGGGTTTCTTCCATAAAGGTCCAGTTAACTCTATCAAACGCTTTTTCCGCATCTGTAGATAAAAGCATAAGAGGTATATTGGAGATTTTGGCCTTGTGGATCAGATTGATGGCTCTAGTTGTGTTGTCTCGTGCCTCTCTACCTGCCATGAACCCTGCTTGGTCCGTATGTACGATTCCTCCAATCAGTGGAGCGAGACGATCCGCTAGAATTTTAGCAAACAATTTGATATCTGTATTGAGGAGGGATATGGGTCTGTAGCTGGCACATTGTGTAGGGTCTTTACCAGGTTTGGGGATCACCGCGATATGCGCCCTGAGGGCGTCAGGAGGGATGGGGGAGGAGGCCGAGTATGAATTAAAGGAGGCTAGAAAATGTGGGCCTAGGGACGTCAGAAACTTTTTATAATATTGAATTGTAAATCCGTCTGGGCCAGGTGCCTTTCCTGTTCTGGAGTGTTTTAAAGCGTATGAGAGTTCTTGTGTGGTAAGTCAGAAAAGGAATGCCTGCAGGCAAACAAAACCCTATTTCCTGACTACCCAATAAATGATAAGGATAAAGTAGAAGTTTACAACTTTTATTAAGCTACGTGTAGCAAGACAAACTATACACATAAATTTTAAAAATTTTAAAAATTTCACTGCCACAGACCGAAGTCAGTATAACAGCTGGAGAACCCAGCCGAGTATCAGAGAGTTACGGTGTATGCCGAGTGTCGGCAAACAGTCAGTGCAAAGACACCAATGCCTCTATTAGTATGATAGATACGGCTGAGGCAGGGATTAAAAAATTCAATACAGCCCCCCCGACATGTTTCGCTAACTAGTAGCGTCCTCAGGGGTACATGGGGCTTCGGTCTGTGGCAGTGAAATTTTTAAAATTTATGTGTATAGTTTGTCTTGCTACACGTAGCTTAATAAAAGTTGTAAACTTCTACTTTATCCTTATCATTTATTGGGTAGTCAGGAAATAGGGTTTTGTTTGCCTGCATCGTGACAATACTGCATTCATAAAGGGTTGGGAGGACCTTCTTACTGAGAGCTCTTTGCGGATGCTCCAATATTTGTTGGAATTTGAAAAACAGAGCCATAGCAAGGTTGGTGCCCAACTCGAAAAAGAAATAGGAGATATACAAATATTTAAATCACATCTTGAATTTGGCGCTTTGGAGGCGAAATTGCAAAAAAATATTGAGAAACTACAGGGGGAAATTAAAGAACGTAAACACCGGAAATATATCCGTGACCGGAGGGACTTTGACATAGGGCAAACCTATACCTACAAGACACGTTTTGTTCCTGCCCCCAAACGCACTACTGTTTATACCGACTTTTCTGAGTCGGACACCTCAGGCACAGAACACTCTAGACCCACTGGGGACAGCCCTAGATTGGGCACTAAACGCAAGGTCAGGAACAATAAACTCAGTTACTCAAAGAGAACACCTACGTCATACAAACAGCCCCCCACGGATTTCCTGAGTAGAAATAGACCATGTCCACCTGCTGTCTCCAACTCGTCATCTATCTTGTCTGTACCTGTCTCATCATATGCTCAAAACGCTACAACGTTGGTGGGCAATCCCCCACTATCTACTCAGGGTACCACCCTGGTAGACGGGTATGGTGCGACCAACACTGCTATGGGCTCCTCTGTCACGTCTCCTTTTTTAGGACCTCTCAACCTGCACTGGGGTCTCAAACCATAATCCCTAGTGCACTAGCTACTAATAATGATAACATGCAGATATTTAATTTATCTTCACACGTATTGAACTCTCATCAGCTGACTCTATTACAGAGGGGACTCTCCTATACCCCGGCACCTCCTTTCGATGAGTTCACATGGGCAAAGGATATCAATTTATTTGCCAGAAAATTGGCCCTTCATAAACATTTTAGGGGCTCTACACAGGATAATATCCGCCTTGACCGTCAGGAACAAAACACCATGAGGGATCTGGAGAGTCTCCTTCGTGAGAATCAATTCGGAGCCACTGATGCGGTGGGTCCATTTTCTACATTACGCCCTAAGTCTAGGCTCACTCCCCCCTTTTCCCAATATGGGCACATCGATGTCTTTGTAAAAATGGTCTGTAATGACCTTAAGAAACTTAGAAATAACAAATCTATGCCCTTTGGAAACCTTAACAGCGATGAAAAGTTGGCACTGGATGAGCTATGTGGTAATGCAGATCTAGTACTTAAACCTTCCGATAAAGGGGGCAATATCGTGATCATGGACCGTGCTGATTACACTGGTATGGTCCATAGACTACTAGATGATAAAACAACCTATATCACCTTAAAAGGCAACCCCACCATTGGATACCTGTCGGAACTACACGATCTACTTACTAATGCAAAAAGCAATAATCTTATTACCTTGGACGAATTTAAACGTCTATACAACCCTACACCCACTCTGGCAACCTTTTATGCCTTACCAAAGGTCCATAAGAACAAGCGCCCTATTCCTGGTAGGCCCATAGTTTCGGGTAATGAAAACCTGACGCAGGGTATTAGCCTCTATGTGGATGAGATTCTGTCCCCTTTTGTTTCTGCTCTGTCGTCCCATCTTAGGGACACCAAGGACACCGTCACCAGGATCCAAGAGATCACTGTCACCTCTACTACCATGTTGGCGAGCATAGACGTGGAGTCGCTTTATACCAATATTCAACATGATTTGGGTCTCACTGCAGTTAAATATTTTTTGAGCACAAAGGGTACCCAATTTCAGCGACACAATGATTTTGTTCTGTCATTATTACGTTTCCTTCTCACACATAATTTTTTCACCTTTGATGCCAAATATTATCATCAGATAAAAGGCACAGCAATGGGCACCGTTTGTGCACCCACCTACGCCAACCTCTTCCTGGGTTGGTGGGAGGACACTATCGTTTTTTCAGATGATCTTCTTTTTTTCACGTCACATATCTCCTTTTGGGGAAGATATATTGATGACATTCTCATCCTATGGGATGGGGATGTCAACACATTTGTCGACTTCATGTCTATGCTCAACAATAATTCTATTGGCATGAGATTCACTTTTGAAATTCACGATCATATGATCAACTTTCTTGATCTTAAGATCTCTCTGGACCCTGGTGGTGGTGTCCAAACCGACATATTTCGTAAGGCTACAGCCACCAATAGCTTTTTGCATTGGGACAGTCATCATCCCCCTGCCCTCAAAAGAGGGATACCCATTGGCCAATACCTGCGGGCCAGACGCAATTGCTCTGATGAGCAATCTTTTCAGAGGGAGTGTGATGGTCTCTACAAAAAATTTTTGGCGAGAGGTTACCCGAAAAAGTGGTTACATAGGGCATATGCCAGGGCTAGGGCGTCTCTTAGATCTGATCTACTTTCCGATGGTGTTGCTAGGTCTGCATTGTCAACGACTTCTGGTGCCATCCGCTGTATTGGCACGTTCGATGTCTGCTCCTCCCAAGTTGTTGGAGTATTGAAGAAGCATTGGTCTATTCTTACTGCTGACCCTGACCTAAAAGAGGCAATCCCTGCCAATCCCGCCATTACCTATCGTAGGGGCAAAAATCTACGTGATCTTCTAGTGCATAGTCATTTTTCATCAACCCCTTCACGGGCCCCTCCCACCTGGTTGAAATCACCTGTCACGGGTTTTCATCCCTGTGGCAGGTGTTCCTTCTGCCCACTGATGCCTAGAGTTAAGAGTTTTACCAATCCTCTTGACGGCAGGTCCTATGACATTAAACAATTTCTCAACTGTCAGAGTGGTGGAGTTGTGTATCTGGCTAGATGTCCTTGCCCTAAACTTTATGTGGGCAAAACTCTGCAGGAATTGAGGAGAAGGGTGTCCAGACATCTTAGTACCATCAACCTTAAGGAAGACACCACTCTTGCCAGACATATGCATAGGTATCACCCTGATAATCCGAAGCTGCTCCAATTTTGGGGCATTGCACAGTTGAAGTTGGGACCTAGGGCAGGCAATTTGGACCGTAGGCTTCTACAGGAGGAGGCACGGTGGATTCACCGTCTCGGCTCCATGACCCCTCAAGGTCTTAACGAGGGTTTCACATTTAGTGCATTTCTGTGAGTTCTTCTGCGCTTCCCTTTATGACTCTGTATGGATTCATTTGTATTATACTTTATTTGTCTTTATTGTCTCGGTCTCTTGGCTGCCTTTATCGGTACCATCTCTTTATTGTTGGTCTCCTGACAAGGGGGCTTTATGATTATGTATGTATGCATTTCTGTATATATATTTATATAACTTGATCCACTATTCGTACGTGACCTAACTATACATATCATACGCTTGGCGGCTCTTTCTCTTTCTCTTTTTCTGTTCTATTATTATTTATAGATGTAGATGTATCTGGTGCTATTATTTTATTATTTACTATTAATTTTCATGACTACTCCTGAGGTGGCTGTTTGGATGAGCAGTTGCTACCGATTGGCCTTCCTAAAAAGAGTGTGTTTTACATATTCGAACTTGAAGGACACTTGGGCACTCTGCCTTTTATATGGCATTACACTAGACCTGTACATATATAAATCAGTCGGGTGAGGGAATTCTCGGCTTTATGCTTTGTGCGATATGTTCATGGTGGCTGTCAGCTGTTTGTTGCACTAAGTTCGTTTTTGCTCCTATAGCGCATGCGCCGATCCTCTGGTCCCTGCTATGCTCTCGCCCTGTTCGGCCCTGCTCTAAGTCCCCTGGCCGCTTTACTGCGCAGGCGTGCCGTTTTTCAAATATCCCGGCACCTTGTCTTTACTACGGCGCAGTCTATGGGCTGTTATGGGTTGTTCATCACCTGGCCTCCCATTGGTTGCTTGCTCTCTCCTGCTGCTTCCGATGTTTAGCTTCACCTGATTGGCGGTCATCCACACACCCACCTCTCGTCATTCTACACTCCCATAAGAGGAGCAGTTTTCTCGCGGCGCCGCCATTAGCCCCATGTACCCCTGAGGACGCTACTAGTTAGCGAAACATGTCGGGGGGGCTGTATTGAATTTTTTAATCCCTGCCTCAGCCGTATCTATCATACTAATAGAGGCATTGGTGTCTTTGCACTGACTGTTTGCCGACACTCGGCATACACCGTAACTCTCTGATACTCGGCTGGGTTCTCCAGCTGTTATACTGACTTCGGTCTGTGGCAGTGAAATTTTTAAAATTTATGTGTATAGTTTGTCTTGCTACACGTAGCTTAATAAAAGTTGTAAACTTCTACTTTATCCTTATCATTTATTGGGTAGTCAGGAAATAGGGTTTTGTTTGCCTGCAGGCATTCCTTTTCTGACTATATATTGCACCCGCTGACTACCCAGGGTCAAACTTGTGTTGTTTGTCATAGTACTGCTGGGTTAATTACCCTCTTTTCTCTGACCCTGTTCACACTGCTGAACCTCTTATACTTATTTTTCAATTTATTAAATATGGCCGGTTTTTTATCCAAGAAACCTAATATAGAGACTTTGTCCGCTGAGGTGGCATACGTCTTTTCTACTGATAATATTCCTTTACATCAGTTCGATATCCATACAGCTTTTAGGGACTTGCAGAAGACCTACCAAAAATTTGTACGTTCCTGCTGGGAAATAGCCAGTCTGGAAATTTATATACAACAGAAAATTATTTATAGGGGTTTGAGAATCAACATCACGCCAAATTCCCATCGTGACAATACTGCATTCATAAAGGGTTGGGAGGACCTTCTTACTGAGAGCTCTTTGCGGATGCTCCAATATTTGTTGGAATTTGAAAAACAGAGCCATAGCAAGGTTGGTGCCCAACTCGAAAAAGAAATAGGAGATATACAAATATTTAAATCACATCTTGAATTTGGCGCTTTGGAGGCGAAATTGCAAAAAAATATTGAGAAACTACAGGGGGAAATTAAAGAACGTAAACACCGGAAATATATCCGTGACCGGAGGGACTTTGACATAGGGCAAACCTATACCTACAAGACACGTTTTGTTCCTGCCCCCAAACGCACTACTGTTTATACCGACTTTTCTGAGTCGGACACCTCAGGCACAGAACACTCTAGACCCACTGGGGACAGCCCTAGATTGGGCACTAAACGCAAGGTCAGGAACAATAAACTCAGTTACTCAAAGAGAACACCTACGTCATACAAACAGCCCCCCACGGATTTCCTGAGTAGAAATAGACCATGTCCACCTGCTGTCTCCAACTCGTCATCTATCTTGTCTGTACCTGTCTCATCATATGCTCAAAACGCTACAACGTTGGTGGGCAATCCCCCACTATCTACTCAGGGTACCACCCTGGTAGACGGGTATGGTGCGACCAACACTGCTATGGGCTCCTCTGTCACGTCTCCTTTTTTAGGACCTCTCAACCTGCACTGGGGTCTCAAACCATAATCCCTAGTGCACTAGCTACTAATAATGATAACATGCAGATATTTAATTTATCTTCACACGTATTGAACTCTCATCAGCTGACTCTATTACAGAGGGGACTCTCCTATACCCCGGCACCTCCTTTCGATGAGTTCACATGGGCAAAGGATATCAATTTATTTGCCAGAAAATTGGCCCTTCATAAACATTTTAGGGGCTCTACACAGGATAATATCCGCCTTGACCGTCAGGAACAAAACACCATGAGGGATCTGGAGAGTCTCCTTCGTGAGAATCAATTCGGAGCCACTGATGCGGTGGGTCCATTTTCTACATTACGCCCTAAGTCTAGGCTCACTCCCCCCTTTTCCCAATATGGGCACATCGATGTCTTTGTAAAAATGGTCTGTAATGACCTTAAGAAACTTAGAAATAACAAATCTATGCCCTTTGGAAACCTTAACAGCGATGAAAAGTTGGCACTGGATGAGCTATGTGGTAATGCAGATCTAGTACTTAAACCTTCCGATAAAGGGGGCAATATCGTGATCATGGACCGTGCTGATTACACTGGTATGGTCCATAGACTACTAGATGATAAAACAACCTATATCACCTTAAAAGGCAACCCCACCATTGGATACCTGTCGGAACTACACGATCTACTTACTAATGCAAAAAGCAATAATCTTATTACCTTGGACGAATTTAAACGTCTATACAACCCTACACCCACTCTGGCAACCTTTTATGCCTTACCAAAGGTCCATAAGAACAAGCGCCCTATTCCTGGTAGGCCCATAGTTTCGGGTAATGAAAACCTGACGCAGGGTATTAGCCTCTATGTGGATGAGATTCTGTCCCCTTTTGTTTCTGCTCTGTCGTCCCATCTTAGGGACACCAAGGACACCGTCACCAGGATCCAAGAGATCACTGTCACCTCTACTACCATGTTGGCGAGCATAGACGTGGAGTCGCTTTATACCAATATTCAACATGATTTGGGTCTCACTGCAGTTAAATATTTTTTGAGCACAAAGGGTACCCAATTTCAGCGACACAATGATTTTGTTCTGTCATTATTACGTTTCCTTCTCACACATAATTTTTTCACCTTTGATGCCAAATATTATCATCAGATAAAAGGCACAGCAATGGGCACCGTTTGTGCACCCACCTACGCCAACCTCTTCCTGGGTTGGTGGGAGGACACTATCGTTTTTTCAGATGATCTTCTTTTTTTCACGTCACATATCTCCTTTTGGGGAAGATATATTGATGACATTCTCATCCTATGGGATGGGGATGTCAACACATTTGTCGACTTCATGTCTATGCTCAACAATAATTCTATTGGCATGAGATTCACTTTTGAAATTCACGATCATATGATCAACTTTCTTGATCTTAAGATCTCTCTGGACCCTGGTGGTGGTGTCCAAACCGACATATTTCGTAAGGCTACAGCCACCAATAGCTTTTTGCATTGGGACAGTCATCATCCCCCTGCCCTCAAAAGAGGGATACCCATTGGCCAATACCTGCGGGCCAGACGCAATTGCTCTGATGAGCAATCTTTTCAGAGGGAGTGTGATGGTCTCTACAAAAAATTTTTGGCGAGAGGTTACCCGAAAAAGTGGTTACATAGGGCATATGCCAGGGCTAGGGCGTCTCTTAGATCTGATCTACTTTCCGATGGTGTTGCTAGGTCTGCATTGTCAACGACTTCTGGTGCCATCCGCTGTATTGGCACGTTCGATGTCTGCTCCTCCCAAGTTGTTGGAGTATTGAAGAAGCATTGGTCTATTCTTACTGCTGACCCTGACCTAAAAGAGGCAATCCCTGCCAATCCCGCCATTACCTATCGTAGGGGCAAAAATCTACGTGATCTTCTAGTGCATAGTCATTTTTCATCAACCCCTTCACGGGCCCCTCCCACCTGGTTGAAATCACCTGTCACGGGTTTTCATCCCTGTGGCAGGTGTTCCTTCTGCCCACTGATGCCTAGAGTTAAGAGTTTTACCAATCCTCTTGACGGCAGGTCCTATGACATTAAACAATTTCTCAACTGTCAGAGTGGTGGAGTTGTGTATCTGGCTAGATGTCCTTGCCCTAAACTTTATGTGGGCAAAACTCTGCAGGAATTGAGGAGAAGGGTGTCCAGACATCTTAGTACCATCAACCTTAAGGAAGACACCACTCTTGCCAGACATATGCATAGGTATCACCCTGATAATCCGAAGCTGCTCCAATTTTGGGGCATTGCACAGTTGAAGTTGGGACCTAGGGCAGGCAATTTGGACCGTAGGCTTCTACAGGAGGAGGCACGGTGGATTCACCGTCTCGGCTCCATGACCCCTCAAGGTCTTAACGAGGGTTTCACATTTAGTGCATTTCTGTGAGTTCTTCTGCGCTTCCCTTTATGACTCTGTATGGATTCATTTGTATTATACTTTATTTGTCTTTATTGTCTCGGTCTCTTGGCTGCCTTTATCGGTACCATCTCTTTATTGTTGGTCTCCTGACAAGGGGGCTTTATGATTATGTATGTATGCATTTCTGTATATATATTTATATAACTTGATCCACTATTCGTACGTGACCTAACTATACATATCATACGCTTGGCGGCTCTTTCTCTTTCTCTTTTTCTGTTCTATTATTATTTATAGATGTAGATGTATCTGGTGCTATTATTTTATTATTTACTATTAATTTTCATGACTACTCCTGAGGTGGCTGTTTGGATGAGCAGTTGCTACCGATTGGCCTTCCTAAAAAGAGTGTGTTTTACATATTCGAACTTGAAGGACACTTGGGCACTCTGCCTTTTATATGGCATTACACTAGACCTGTACATATATAAATCAGTCGGGTGAGGGAATTCTCGGCTTTATGCTTTGTGCGATATGTTCATGGTGGCTGTCAGCTGTTTGTTGCACTAAGTTCGTTTTTGCTCCTATAGCGCATGCGCCGATCCTCTGGTCCCTGCTATGCTCTCGCCCTGTTCGGCCCTGCTCTAAGTCCCCTGGCCGCTTTACTGCGCAGGCGTGCCGTTTTTCAAATATCCCGGCACCTTGTCTTTACTACGGCGCAGTCTATGGGCTGTTATGGGTTGTTCATCACCTGGCCTCCCATTGGTTGCTTGCTCTCTCCTGCTGCTTCCGATGTTTAGCTTCACCTGATTGGCGGTCATCCACACACCCACCTCTCGTCATTCTACACTCCCATAAGAGGAGCAGTTTTCTCGCGGCGCCGCCATTAGCCCCATGTACCCCTGAGGACGCTACTAGTTAGCGAAACATGTCGGGGGGGCTGTATTGAATTTTTTAATCCCTGCCTCAGCCGTATCTATCATACTAATAGAGGCATTGGTGTCTTTGCACTGACTGTTTGCCGACACTCGGCATACACCGTAACTCTCTGATACTCGGCTGGGTTCTCCAGCTGTTATACTGACTTCGGTCTGTGGCAGTGAAATTTTTAAAATTTATGTGTATAGTTTGTCTTGCTACACGTAGCTTAATAAAAGTTGTAAACTTCTACTTTATCCTTATCATTTATTGGGTAGTCAGGAAATAGGGTTTTGTTTGCCTGCAGGCATTCCTTTTCTGACTATATATTGCACCCGCTGACTACCCAGGGTCAAACTTGTGTTGTTTGTCATAGTACTGCTGGGTTAATTACCCTCTTTTCTCTGACCCTGTTCACACTGCTGAACCTCTTATACTTATTTTTCAATTTATTAAATATGGCCGGTTTTTTATCCAAGAAACCTAATATAGAGACTTTGTCCGCTGAGGTGGCATACGTCTTTTCTACTGATAATATTCCTTTACATCAGTTCGATATCCATACAGCTTTTAGGGACTTGCAGAAGACCTACCAAAAATTTGTACGTTCCTGCTGGGAAATAGCCAGTCTGGAAATTTATATACAACAGAAAATTATTTATAGGGGTTTGAGAATCAACATCACGCCAAATTCCCATCGTGACAATACTGCATTCATAAAGGGTTGGGAGGACCTTCTTACTGAGAGCTCTTTGCGGATGCTCCAATATTTGTTGGAATTTGAAAAACAGAGCCATAGCAAGGTTGGTGCCCAACTCGAAAAAGAAATAGGAGATATACAAATATTTAAATCACATCTTGAATTTGGCGCTTTGGAGGCGAAATTGCAAAAAAATATTGAGAAACTACAGGGGGAAATTAAAGAACGTAAACACCGGAAATATATCCGTGACCGGAGGGACTTTGACATAGGGCAAACCTATACCTACAAGACACGTTTTGTTCCTGCCCCCAAACGCACTACTGTTTATACCGACTTTTCTGAGTCGGACACCTCAGGCACAGAACACTCTAGACCCACTGGGGACAGCCCTAGATTGGGCACTAAACGCAAGGTCAGGAACAATAAACTCAGTTACTCAAAGAGAACACCTACGTCATACAAACAGCCCCCCACGGATTTCCTGAGTAGAAATAGACCATGTCCACCTGCTGTCTCCAACTCGTCATCTATCTTGTCTGTACCTGTCTCATCATATGCTCAAAACGCTACAACGTTGGTGGGCAATCCCCCACTATCTACTCAGGGTACCACCCTGGTAGACGGGTATGGTGCGACCAACACTGCTATGGGCTCCTCTGTCACGTCTCCTTTTTTAGGACCTCTCAACCTGCACTGGGGTCTCAAACCATAATCCCTAGTGCACTAGCTACTAATAATGATAACATGCAGATATTTAATTTATCTTCACACGTATTGAACTCTCATCAGCTGACTCTATTACAGAGGGGACTCTCCTATACCCCGGCACCTCCTTTCGATGAGTTCACATGGGCAAAGGATATCAATTTATTTGCCAGAAAATTGGCCCTTCATAAACATTTTAGGGGCTCTACACAGGATAATATCCGCCTTGACCGTCAGGAACAAAACACCATGAGGGATCTGGAGAGTCTCCTTCGTGAGAATCAATTCGGAGCCGCTGATGCGGTGGGTCCATTTTCTACATTACGCCCTAAGTCTAGGCTCACTCCCCCCTTTTCCCAATATGGGCACATCGATGTCTTTGTAAAAATGGTCTGTAATGACCTTAAGAAACTTAGAAATAACAAATCTATGCCCTTTGGAAACCTTAACAGCGATGAAAAGTTGGCACTGGATGAGCTATGTGGTAATGCAGATCTAGTACTTAAACCTTCCGATAAAGGGGGCAATATCGTGATCATGGACCGTGCTGATTACACTGGTATGGTCCATAGACTACTAGATGATAAAACAACCTATATCACCTTAAAAGGCAACCCCACCATTGGATACCTGTCGGAACTACACGATCTACTTACTAATGCAAAAAGCAATAATCTTATTACCTTGGACGAATTTAAACGTCTATACAACCCTACACCCACTCTGGCAACCTTTTATGCCTTACCAAAGGTCCATAAGAACAAGCGCCCTATTCCTGGTAGGCCCATAGTTTCGGGTAATGAAAACCTGACGCAGGGTATTAGCCTCTATGTGGATGAGATTCTGTCCCCTTTTGTTTCTGCTCTGTCGTCCCATCTTAGGGACACCAAGGACACCGTCACCAGGATCCAAGAGATCACTGTCACCTCTACTACCATGTTGGCGAGCATAGACGTGGAGTCGCTTTATACCAATATTCAACATGATTTGGGTCTCACTGCAGTTAAATATTTTTTGAGCACAAAGGGTACCCAATTTCAGCGACACAATGATTTTGTTCTGTCATTATTACGTTTCCTTCTCACACATAATTTTTTCACCTTTGATGCCAAATATTATCATCAGATAAAAGGCACAGCAATGGGCACCGTTTGTGCACCCACCTACGCCAACCTCTTCCTGGGTTGGTGGGAGGACACTATCGTTTTTTCAGATGATCTTCTTTTTTTCACGTCACATATCTCCTTTTGGGGAAGATATATTGATGACATTCTCATCCTATGGGATGGGGATGTCAACACATTTGTCGACTTCATGTCTATGCTCAACAATAATTCTATTGGCATGAGATTCACTTTTGAAATTCACGATCATATGATCAACTTTCTTGATCTTAAGATCTCTCTGGACCCTGGTGGTGGTGTCCAAACCGACATATTTCGTAAGGCTACAGCCACCAATAGCTTTTTGCATTGGGACAGTCATCATCCCCCTGCCCTCAAAAGAGGGATACCCATTGGCCAATACCTGCGGGCCAGACGCAATTGCTCTGATGAGCAATCTTTTCAGAGGGAGTGTGATGGTCTCTACAAAAAATTTTTGGCAAGAGGTTACCCGAAAAAGTGGTTACATAGGGCATATGCCAGGGCTAGGGCGTCTCTTAGATCTGATCTACTTTCCGATGGTGTTGCTAGGTCTGCATTGTCAACGACTTCTGGTGCCATCCGCTGTATTGGCACGTTCGATGTCTGCTCCTCCCAAGTTGTTGGAGTATTGAAGAAGCATTGGTCTATTCTTACTGCTGACCCTGACCTAAAAGAGGCAATCCCTGCCAATCCCGCCATTACCTATCGTAGGGGCAAAAATCTACGTGATCTTCTAGTGCATAGTCATTTTTCATCAACCCCTTCACGGGCCCCTCCCACCTGGTTGAAATCACCTGTCACGGGTTTTCATCCCTGTGGCAGGTGTTCCTTCTGCCCACTGATGCCTAGAGTTAAGAGTTTTACCAATCCTCTTGACGGCAGGTCCTATGACATTAAACAATTTCTCAACTGTCAGAGTGGTGGAGTTGTGTATCTGGCTAGATGTCCTTGCCCTAAACTTTATGTGGGCAAAACTCTGCAGGAATTGAGGAGAAGGGTGTCCAGACATCTTAGTACCATCAACCTTAAGGAAGACACCACTCTTGCCAGACATATGCATAGGTATCACCCTGATAATCCGAAGCTGCTCCAATTTTGGGGCATTGCACAGTTGAAGTTGGGACCTAGGGCAGGCAATTTGGACCGTAGGCTTCTACAGGAGGAGGCACGGTGGATTCACCGTCTCGGCTCCATGACCCCTCAAGGTCTTAACGAGGGTTTCACATTTAGTGCATTTCTGTGAGTTCTTCTGCGCTTCCCTTTATGACTCTGTATGGATTCATTTGTATTATACTTTATTTGTCTTTATTGTCTCGGTCTCTTGGCTGCCTTTATCGGTACCATCTCTTTATTGTTGGTCTCCTGACAAGGGGGCTTTATGATTATGTATGTATGCATTTCTGTATATATATTTATATAACTTGATCCACTATTCGTACGTGACCTAACTATACATATCATACGCTTGGCGGCTCTTTCTCTTTCTCTTTTTCTGTTCTATTATTATTTATAGATGTAGATGTATCTGGTGCTATTATTTTATTATTTACTATTAATTTTCATGACTACTCCTGAGGTGGCTGTTTGGATGAGCAGTTGCTACCGATTGGCCTTCCTAAAAAGAGTGTGTTTTACATATTCGAACTGTGAAGGACACTTGGGCACTCTGCCTTTTATATGGCATTACACTAGACCTGTACATATATAAATCAGTCGGGTGAGGGAATTCTCGGCTTTATGCTTTGTGCGATATGTTCATGGTGGCTGTCAGCTGTTTGTTGCACTAAGTTCGTTTTTGCTCCTATAGCGCATGCGCCGATCCTCTGGTCCCTGCTATGCTCTCGCCCTGTTCGGCCCTGCTCTAAGTCCCCTGGCCGCTTTACTGCGCAGGCGTGCCGTTTTTCAAATATCCCGGCACCTTGTCTTTACTACGGCGCAGTCTATGGGCTGTTATGGGTTGTTCATCACCTGGCCTCCCATTGGTTGCTTGCTCTCTCCTGCTGCTTCCGATGTTTAGCTTCACCTGATTGGCGGTCATCCACACACCCACCTCTCGTCATTCTACACTCCCATAAGAGGAGCAGTTTTCTCGCGGCGCCGCCATTAGCCCCATGTACCCCTGAGGACGCTACTAGTTAGCGAAACATGTCGGGGGGGCTGTATTGAATTTTTTAATCCCTGCCTCAGCCGTATCTATCATACTAATAGAGGCATTGGTGTCTTTGCACTGACTGTTTGCCGACACTCGGCATACACCGTAACTCTCTGATACTCGGCTGGGTTCTCCAGCTGTTATACTGACTTCGGTCTGTGGCAGTGAAATTTTTAAAATTTATGTGTATAGTTTGTCTTGCTACACGTAGCTTAATAAAAGTTGTAAACTTCTACTTTATCCTTATCATTTATTGGGTAGTCAGGAAATAGGGTTTTGTTTGCCTGCAGGCATTCCTTTTCTGACTATATATTGCACCCGCTGACTACCCAGGGTCAAACTTGTGTTGTTTGTCATAGTACTGCTGGGTTAATTACCCTCTTTTCTCTGACCCTGTTCACACTGCTGAACCTCTTATACTTATTTTTCAATTTATTAAATATGGCCGGTTTTTTATCCAAGAAACCTAATATAGAGACTTTGTCCGCTGAGGTGGCATACGTCTTTTCTACTGATAATATTCCTTTACATCAGTTCGATATCCATACAGCTTTTAGGGACTTGCAGAAGACCTACCAAAAATTTGTACGTTCCTGCTGGGAAATAGCCAGTCTGGAAATTTATATACAACAGAAAATTATTTATAGGGGTTTGAGAATCAACATCACGCCAAATTCCCATCGTGACAATACTGCATTCATAAAGGGTTGGGAGGACCTTCTTACTGAGAGCTCTTTGCGGATGCTCCAATATTTGTTGGAATTTGAAAAACAGAGCCATAGCAAGGTTGGTGCCCAACTCGAAAAAGAAATAGGAGATATACAAATATTTAAATCACATCTTGAATTTGGCGCTTTGGAGGCGAAATTGCAAAAAAATATTGAGAAACTACAGGGGGAAATTAAAGAACGTAAACACCGGAAATATATCCGTGACCGGAGGGACTTTGACATAGGGCAAACCTATACCTACAAGACACGTTTTGTTCCTGCCCCCAAACGCACTACTGTTTATACCGACTTTTCTGAGTCGGACACCTCAGGCACAGAACACTCTAGACCCACTGGGGACAGCCCTAGATTGGGCACTAAACGCAAGGTCAGGAACAATAAACTCAGTTACTCAAAGAGAACACCTACGTCATACAAACAGCCCCCCACGGATTTCCTGAGTAGAAATAGACCATGTCCACCTGCTGTCTCCAACTCGTCATCTATCTTGTCTGTACCTGTCTCATCATATGCTCAAAACGCTACAACGTTGGTGGGCAATCCCCCACTATCTACTCAGGGTACCACCCTGGTAGACGGGTATGGTGCGACCAACACTGCTATGGGCTCCTCTGTCACGTCTCCTTTTTTAGGACCTCTCAACCTGCACTGGGGTCTCAAACCATAATCCCTAGTGCACTAGCTACTAATAATGATAACATGCAGATATTTAATTTATCTTCACACGTATTGAACTCTCATCAGCTGACTCTATTACAGAGGGGACTCTCCTATACCCCGGCACCTCCTTTCGATGAGTTCACATGGGCAAAGGATATCAATTTATTTGCCAGAAAATTGGCCCTTCATAAACATTTTAGGGGCTCTACACAGGATAATATCCGCCTTGACCGTCAGGAACAAAACACCATGAGGGATCTGGAGAGTCTCCTTCGTGAGAATCAATTCGGAGCCACTGATGCGGTGGGTCCATTTTCTACATTACGCCCTAAGTCTAGGCTCACTCCCCCCTTTTCCCAATATGGGCACATCGATGTCTTTGTAAAAATGGTCTGTAATGACCTTAAGAAACTTAGAAATAACAAATCTATGCCCTTTGGAAACCTTAACAGCGATGAAAAGTTGGCACTGGATGAGCTATGTGGTAATGCAGATCTAGTACTTAAACCTTCCGATAAAGGGGGCAATATCGTGATCATGGACCGTGCTGATTACACTGGTATGGTCCATAGACTACTAGATGATAAAACAACCTATATCACCTTAAAAGGCAACCCCACCATTGGATACCTGTCGGAACTACACGATCTACTTACTAATGCAAAAAGCAATAATCTTATTACCTTGGACGAATTTAAACGTCTATACAACCCTACACCCACTCTGGCAACCTTTTATGCCTTACCAAAGGTCCATAAGAACAAGCGCCCTATTCCTGGTAGGCCCATAGTTTCGGGTAATGAAAACCTGACGCAGGGTATTAGCCTCTATGTGGATGAGATTCTGTCCCCTTTTGTTTCTGCTCTGTCGTCCCATCTTAGGGACACCAAGGACACCGTCACCAGGATCCAAGAGATCACTGTCACCTCTACTACCATGTTGGCGAGCATAGACGTGGAGTCGCTTTATACCAATATTCAACATGATTTGGGTCTCACTGCAGTTAAATATTTTTTGAGCACAAAGGGTACCCAATTTCAGCGACACAATGATTTTGTTCTGTCATTATTACGTTTCCTTCTCACACATAATTTTTTCACCTTTGATGCCAAATATTATCATCAGATAAAAGGCACAGCAATGGGCACCGTTTGTGCACCCACCTACGCCAACCTCTTCCTGGGTTGGTGGGAGGACACTATCGTTTTTTCAGATGATCTTCTTTTTTTCACGTCACATATCTCCTTTTGGGGAAGATATATTGATGACATTCTCATCCTATGGGATGGGGATGTCAACACATTTGTCGACTTCATGTCTATGCTCAACAATAATTCTATTGGCATGAGATTCACTTTTGAAATTCACGATCATATGATCAACTTTCTTGATCTTAAGATCTCTCTGGACCCTGGTGGTGGTGTCCAAACCGACATATTTCGTAAGGCTACAGCCACCAATAGCTTTTTGCATTGGGACAGTCATCATCCCCCTGCCCTCAAAAGAGGGATACCCATTGGCCAATACCTGCGGGCCAGACGCAATTGCTCTGATGAGCAATCTTTTCAGAGGGAGTGTGATGGTCTCTACAAAAAATTTTTGGCAAGAGGTTACCCGAAAAAGTGGTTACATAGGGCATATGCCAGGGCTAGGGCGTCTCTTAGATCTGATCTACTTTCCGATGGTGTTGCTAGGTCTGCATTGTCAACGACTTCTGGTGCCATCCGCTGTATTGGCACGTTCGATGTCTGCTCCTCCCAAGTTGTTGGAGTATTGAAGAAGCATTGGTCTATTCTTACTGCTGACCCTGACCTAAAAGAGGCAATCCCTGCCAATCCCGCCATTACCTATCGTAGGGGCAAAAATCTACGTGATCTTCTAGTGCATAGTCATTTTTCATCAACCCCTTCACGGGCCCCTCCCACCTGGTTGAAATCACCTGTCACGGGTTTTCATCCCTGTGGCAGGTGTTCCTTCTGCCCACTGATGCCTAGAGTTAAGAGTTTTACCAATCCTCTTGACGGCAGGTCCTATGACATTAAACAATTTCTCAACTGTCAGAGTGGTGGAGTTGTGTATCTGGCTAGATGTCCTTGCCCTAAACTTTATGTGGGCAAAACTCTGCAGGAATTGAGGAGAAGGGTGTCCAGACATCTTAGTACCATCAACCTTAAGGAAGACACCACTCTTGCCAGACATATGCATAGGTATCACCCTGATAATCCGAAGCTGCTCCAATTTTGGGGCATTGCACAGTTGAAGTTGGGACCTAGGGCAGGCAATTTGGACCGTAGGCTTCTACAGGAGGAGGCACGGTGGATTCACCGTCTCGGCTCCATGACCCCTCAAGGTCTTAACGAGGGTTTCACATTTAGTGCATTTCTGTGAGTTCTTCTGCGCTTCCCTTTATGACTCTGTATGGATTCATTTGTATTATACTTTATTTGTCTTTATTGTCTCGGTCTCTTGGCTGCCTTTATCGGTACCATCTCTTTATTGTTGGTCTCCTGACAAGGGGGCTTTATGATTATGTATGTATGCATTTCTGTATATATATTTATATAACTTGATCCACTATTCGTACGTGACCTAACTATACATATCATACGCTTGGCGGCTCTTTCTCTTTCTCTTTTTCTGTTCTATTATTATTTATAGATGTAGATGTATCTGGTGCTATTATTTTATTATTTACTATTAATTTTCATGACTACTCCTGAGGTGGCTGTTTGGATGAGCAGTTGCTACCGATTGGCCTTCCTAAAAAGAGTGTGTTTTACATATTCGAACTGTGAAGGACACTTGGGCACTCTGCCTTTTATATGGCATTACACTAGACCTGTACATATATAAATCAGTCGGGTGAGGGAATTCTCGGCTTTATGCTTTGTGCGATATGTTCATGGTGGCTGTCAGCTGTTTGTTGCACTAAGTTCGTTTTTGCTCCTATAGCGCATGCGCCGATCCTCTGGTCCCTGCTATGCTCTCGCCCTGTTCGGCCCTGCTCTAAGTCCCCTGGCCGCTTTACTGCGCAGGCGTGCCGTTTTTCAAATATCCCGGCACCTTGTCTTTACTACGGCGCAGTCTATGGGCTGTTATGGGTTGTTCATCACCTGGCCTCCCATTGGTTGCTTGCTCTCTCCTGCTGCTTCCGATGTTTAGCTTCACCTGATTGGCGGTCATCCACACACCCACCTCTCGTCATTCTACACTCCCATAAGAGGAGCAGTTTTCTCGCGGCGCCGCCATTAGCCCCATGTACCCCTGAGGACGCTACTAGTTAGCGAAACATGTCGGGGGGGCTGTATTGAATTTTTTAATCCCTGCCTCAGCCGTATCTATCATACTAATAGAGGCATTGGTGCCTTTGCACTGACTGTTTGCCGACACTCGGCATACACCGTAACTCTCTGATACTCGGCTGGGTTCTCCAGCTGTTATACTGACTTCGGTCTGTGGCAGTGAAATTTTTAAAATTTATGTGTATAGTTTGTCTTGCTACACGTAGCTTAATAAAAGTTGTAAACTTCTACTTTATCCTTATCATTTATTGGGTAGTCAGGAAATAGGGTTTTGTTTGCCTGCAGGCATTCCTTTTCTGACTATATATTGCACCCGCTGACTACCCAGGGTCAAACTTGTGTTGTTTGTCATAACACTTGTGTGGTAAGTGGTTCTTCCAGGCTACTAATGTGACCTTCCGATAGGGCAGGTAGACCAGAATCCGCGATATATTTAGAAATTTTAGACCTGAATTCACTGGATGTCACAGACGGATTGGTAGAGTCAGTATTATATAGGGCAGCGTAGAAATCCCGGAATGCGGAAGCTATGTCCAACGGCAAACGATGCCGTGTTTGTGAGGGGGATACTATGGAGGGTATGTAATTCTGGGTTTGTTGGGTCCGCAAGGCTCTAGCCAGAGACCTACTACTTTTGTTGCCATATTCGTAGTAATGACGTTTACATCTAGAAAGCGTAGCCTTGGCTCGAGCCATCAATAAGGTTCGCAGTTCCTCTCTTTTACGGAGGAGGGCAATCCTACACTCCGGGTCATGGGAACGTTTATGTGAGATCTCAAGTACTTCAATTTCAGACAGCAAGCGGACCGTGGCCACCGCCCTTTCTTTTTTCCGACGTGCACCATGTTTAATAAATATACCCCTGATCACGCATTTATGCGCCTCCCAGATAATGCGAGGGTTAATGGTCTCTGTGGCATTAGTTGCGAAGTAGTCAGCTATATTACGTTGGATATCAGCAGTAACCACTGAATACGAGAGAAGCGTTGGGTTCAGTTTCCACTGAGATTGGCGGTATAGAGGGGAATGTAGAGAGAGGGTCAAGGTGACTAATGCTTGGTCTGAAAAGGAAATCGAGTGAATGTCGGCCGAGCGTATAGAATGCAGCGAATGATGTTTGACGAAAAAAAGATCAATTCTGGAATATTTGTCGTGTACTGCGGAGTAAAAGGAAAAGTCCCTATCTGCTGGGTGTAGGAGACGCCATGTGTCCACTAATTGGTGTTCGTGAAATGATTTCATGATGCGGCGCAGATGTGCCCTCGAGAATGAAGAAGAACCTACGGACGTGTCTAGTGCGGGATCCAACGCAACATTGAAATCCCCTCCCAGGACAATGGTACCCTCCCCAAACTCCTCCAGGGCATTCAGAAAGCCAACAAGGGCTGTGCATTGACCAGAGTTGGGTAGGTAAAAAGAGGCAAAAGTGTATACTTGAGAGTCAATAACTCCTTTGATCAAGAGCATTCGTCCCACTTCATCACTGCGAGACCCCCTGAACTCCCAAGGAAGAGATCTAGAGATCAAAATGCTTGTCCCCCTGGATTTCGTGTCCGGAGAAAGACTATGATATGCATTGGGGAACCATGCGTTAGAGAGTTTAAAAGGTTTTTGCTGACATAGGTGCGTCTCTTAGAGGAACGCCACCTGTATATTTTTGCCTTTCAGCAAATTGAAAAGTATGGATCGTTTTCCAGGGCTGTGTAACCCTTTGACATTTAATGAGCCAATAGTCAGGTCCGTTTGTGTATGCTGCGACATATCTGTCCTGGGCTGCGGTGGAGGGGGAGGGGGAGGGGAAAGCAAAGTAAAGGGCAAGAGGAGGACAGATAAAGATAGGAGAGAAAGAGAATAAGACGATACACAAGAAAGAGGCCCGCAGGCCGACTCCTATACGGTGTAAAAACCTGTAAAGGAAGGTTGTTAAATTTGTGGAGACCTGGAAAACCACGGGGGGGGGGGGGAGCCCCGCACCGCATACATAATCATCAAACAGTAAACCACTTCTTCCATCGCCTACCATTGGGGAGGCGACGGAGGCACAATCAATGATAGAACCGACGTGTATCTCTCAGCTACTGCTAGCCAAGGGAGGTTAACCCAAAACCTGTGCTAATAGCCATGACCTCTGATGAACAACCTATAGCGACGCCACACCCTTCTATTTAAGTATACAAGGCTGCTATAACCGACTATCAACCAGAAATTCGACCTCTTAGCTGCTAAGAGGATTTGAAATTTAACACACAACTGATGTATGCCCGGCAAACATCGCATTTTAAAATTATCAGAGATACCGACTAACAGAATCATATGGAACTCCCCATATCCCGCATTGCAAACCTTTGTCTAATATATATATAACCAGCAAAAGGGTGTGGGTGGGGGAGGTACCAGTAGGCTAAATGCCTCCAGCGCTGCAGGTGATAGCTCATCCTCTAAACAATTTCGGACCCACACACCTCATGTGGCGGTCTATAATTGACTTTTAAACTAATACGGTATAAGCAGCACGTATTTCCTGAGGGCTAAGTGAAGGCCCCTTGCGGCCATTCTATCTATACACGAAACCTGAGTATCCTATGAAAAAACTGGGCAAAACACTTATTTGCAAAAGAGCCCTGCTAGATAACCATCAAAACATTATGTGAGCAAAATAACATTTGACGACCTTAAGTCCCTTGAGCAACAATGCGGCCTAGCAAAACATTGACAAATAAAAGGATATTAGCAGGAAAGTCCTCTTTAAGCCTCAGGCGGGACCCGGCGGGAGAGGTCGATTAACGGCAAATGTGGTGCACCCGGGATGGATCTGCTTCGTATGGGCTGGTTAGTCCTGTTGAGGCGACGACGTTGAGGTTGTTCAATTCTGTCCAGGGCTAGCCAATCCGGGACTGGGAACGGCTCGATCTGAAGAAATCGAAATAGGCCCTCAAGATCCGAGGAGTGGCGCAGGAGATAGAAGCCAGAGTTGTTCTTCACGACAACATGGAACGGGTGTCCCCATCTATAAGTGGCGCCTGCAGACTTGATTTTTTCAAGCAGAGGATGTAGGAGCCGTCTCATATAGAGTGTCCGTGGGGAGACATCAGGGTATATAGTAACCGTACTTCCTTCAACTGAGACCGGGCCATGTGACCATGCCCCCCGGATAATTGCATCTTTGTCGGTATAATAGTGAAGGCGACATAACACGTCGCGAGGAGAGGACAAATCGAGCGGGCCTGGGCGCGAAACTCTGTGAATTCGATCTAGGAGAAAAGTCGCTTCTGATGGTCGGTTAGTGAGCTTGTTGAATATAATAGATACTCTAGACACCAGCTCATCTCGTGGGCCGAGGTCTGGAAGGCCCTTCAGACGTACATTGTTTCTGCGTCCTCTGTTCTCCTGATCATCTAATTGAAGCGCCAAGGATTGTAAATGTGTTCTAGTATCCGTGGAAGCTTTTTCCAACGCAGTTACTCTAGAGTCAATGGCCGACACAGTATTCTCAGATGTAAGCGCCCTAGAGTCTAGTCTGACCACATCCTGACGCAGGTCAGCTATGTCTTGCTGATGTGCCTGCTCAACCCTGGACACCAAAGAGTCAAGATCCTGTCGGGTGGGGAGGGCTTGTATCATCTCCCTCAGTAGTTGTAGGTCAGCATGTAAGCCCGATGGCCCAGCCTGAACTTCAGGGGCATATGTGTGTGGTATAATGGCGGGCAAATCTCTCACTGATGACATGTTGAGGGGAGAGACGAGGCTTACCGCATCATGAGAGCTGCAGCAGGGAGGACTCGTATCAGCAGTCGTGGCCGCTTGTGCTGACTGCAACAGGGGAGCAGGAGGAGAAGGAGCCAGAGTGTCTGAGGCCGGATGTAATGGCAATGCGTCCGCCATTGCTGCTCGTTCGTCCGCGGCCGATTGTGAGGAGGAAAGAAAGCGCTCCATGCTCTTGCAACGGCCAGAGGAGCGAGGTAAGGACCGGGAAGTTCCAGGGCAGGTTCCCCTTCGTTTTCCTGGCATCGCCTGCCGGTTTTACCCGGGAAAGATGGCTGGTATTCAGCTGCTAGTGCGGAGCTCCCCCAAAACGCGTGCTCACGGCTCCATAGCTAAGCCACGCCCCCACCTCTCTTGTCTTTAACAGCGACTCAGCCTCCTGTCCTCACCTCATTACTTACCAGCCGCTCTCTTCTTTTCTTCAGAGGAGAGCGTTCGGCCGCTCCTCCTGCAGACCTCCAGCTTCTCTATGCTCCTCTCTGGCGGCGAGTGCAGCGTCAGAGAGGGGGAGTGTACTAGCAGATGTGCGCCTGTAGTGCCGTATGTCTGCTAGGTAAAGTACTCTCTCCTGCCATCCTCACGCGTCCTCCCTGGCCCTGCCCTTATCCACAAGATGCCGCCCCCTGTTTTTATCCCAGTGGTACCGCCTGAAGCGGCAGCCTCACCTTGCCTCATGACAGGTGCGGCCCTGAATGTATCCTGTCAGCAGTCCAGGAATAATAGATAGAAAAGCAATAGAAGGGGAATCTGTTAATCTAAGACCAGTAAGGTTGTTCTGAAGGTTGAAGATCCTGGTCCAAAAAGGATGGAGTACGGGACAATCCCACCATATGCACTATGGCATCGGCAACATAAGTCTGACACGGAGGGGAACACCCTGTAAAGGAGTGTAGGGTAACGATACCACTGTATGAGGATTTTATAGTTTTTTTTCTTGAGCAAAACATGCCATTCGTAGCTTGCGAGTAAGCAAGAAGGCTTTTTGTAAGTCTTGTTCTGCAAGCTGTAACTCAAGTTCAATCTCCCAAGGCCTTATAAAGGTAAGTTGGGGAAAGGAAGAAGGAGTTATGTAGAAAGTCATATAGGAAGGAAAGTAGGCAAGATGGAGAAACTGATTGAAGCAGGAAGGACTCCAAAGATTTTTTTTATCCTGATGGATAACAGCACAATCAAGCTATGTAGTAATGTTCAGTCTATGGAAGATGTTTGTGAATTGCAAGCGGATTTAAACAAACTACAAGTGTTTGGCGTCCACTTGGCAAATGAGTTTTAATGTAGATAAATGTAAAGTTATGCACCTGGGTACGAACAACCTGCATGCATCATATGTCCTAGGGGGAGCTACACTGGGGGAGTCACTTGTTGAGAAGGATCTGGGTGTACTTGTAAATCATAAACTAAATAACGTCATGCAATGTCAATCTGCTGCTTCAAAGGCCAGCAAGATATTATCATGTATTAAAAGAGGCATGGACTCACAGGGCAGGGATGTAATATTACCACTTTACAAAGCATTAGTGTGGCCTCATCTAGAATATGCAGTTCAGTTCTGGCCTCCAGTTCATAGAAACGATGCCCTGGAGTTAGAAAAAAGACAAAGAAGAGCAACGAAGCTAATAAGGGGCATGGAGAATCTAAGTTATGAGGAAAGATTAAAAGAACTAAACCTATTTAGCCTTGAAAAAAGACGACTAAGGGGGGACATGATTAACTTATATAAATATATGAATGGCACATACAAAAAATATGGTGCAATCCTGTTCCATGTAAAACCCCCTCAAAAAACAAGGGGGCACTCCCTCCGTCTGGAACAAAAAAAAGGTTCAACCTGCAGAGGCGACAAGCCTTCTTTACTGTTAGAACTGTGAATCTATGGAATCGCAGGAGCTGGTCACAGCAGGGACAGTAGCTGGCTTTAAAAATGGCTTAGATAATTTCCTAGAACAAAAAAATATTAGCTTTTCCCATCCCTTGGTTGAAATTGATGGACATGTGTCTTTTTTCAACCGTACAAACTATGTAACCAGAAGTTAGTAAGGACCTCAACTTTAGGCATGAAAATCGGGACATCTGTCTCCATACGCAAGAACTTTTGAGGGCCACAAACAATGGAATGTCATATGTATAAGTCAAAATTTGTGCCCAATATCTTATCTGTGCCAGGCCATAAATGGCAAGTGGAAAGTCTGCATTTTCAAAGAGGAGCGTAAGGGGACCTGGTCTTTGTGCATGGTCAATCACATGGATAGATTTGTCCCAAACTGAAAGAAAGTGTTGTGTAAGAGAGGGAAGATTGAGAGAGTCTTGGGATTCAGTTGAACCATTCGGACCAAAGTTTATTCAGTCCTGGGAGTTCATTTGTGCCCCCTTCCTGAACAAAGCAGTGTCTGTGTTGTGCCAAATTTTTTTTATGTTCATACAATTGTAGATGCTTGTGGAGCCTTCAGTGGTTTGGAAATTGAGCATGGGGAGAATGCGATCTTGTGAACATCCGCAAATTTATTTTCCGACATCTTAGCTGAGTTGCTTGTATAATCTCATTGCATCAAGGGCAAAAAGAGACTGAATGTAAAGGAATAACAGAGAAATGGGACAATATAGAGTTCTAATAAAAGATATCCAAGAATTATTATTTTTTGGAAATACTAATACTTACTAAAACAGACATGTTAGGATCGCTAACCGGTCCTTTTTAAAGGGGTTGTCCCCTGAGTTAATACAGGGGAATCCCTCATTCTGGACCTGTAGCAATAATCCAGAGCAAAGAAATGGCTGACAAATCTGGAGGACCTGCCCTATCCATTCATTACATGGAAAGGCCCATTATTTGCTATGGGAATTAAATAACCCTTCAGCTCCCCTGTGGTGGCGCTGTAGGTATTTTTACACTTGCTAAAAGCTTGCTTTACAGAATACAGCTGACATGCTTTGATCAGCTTATTTTCGGAAGCCTTTTTTTATAACAAGAGATTGTCCAAAGCATAAAACCCTTAAAAAAGATTCCAAACGCGTGCATGACATATGGATATATACATGTACTGCTCCTTTAATTAAATATATTACCATGTCTACAATCGCTGGGTGCCTTTGTGCCGTCTTCTTCATTTAATAATGCTATTGCAAATTGGCTGATAGTATTCGGGCTAAAATACACACCGGGCATTGCACAGATAAAACCGTTCTGCCTTTTCTCTAGTGTGCAGCAATTTGTCCCATAATTAGTCAAGATAATTAAATTTTTGTAGCACTAATCAAACGAAAATGCTAAAATTTCTCTTGCAAAGCCAGTTTTCTGTCTGCTTCTATTTATCCTGATGGTTTAAAATAAGCCTTGCACTGTCTGCCACTCCACTTAACCAGCTCATTTGCATTTTATATTGGTAAATCAAATTAACCATCAGTGGCTTTTAGAGTGATTGACCGCGGCCAGGGCTGATCAGATGGGATTTTTCACAGAAAAGTATGGACATTTTATTATCAGGGAGCTTGTGCCTTGTTTTTTTTTGTATTCTAGAAAACTGCATTCACTCAGCTAATTAAAAGTGCTTGACGGGTTTAGGTAGCTTATGATGGATTCGCCCATCTGGTGTGCATACTTTCTGTTGTATTATTGCAAGGAGTTTGCTTGGAAATAAAATGATTATGTAAATAATTTCTTGGAGGGATAAAATATGCAATACCTTAATCATTGTTTGCTTTGGTGTAATATCAAAGGCTTCAGATATACTCTAGTGTTGAACTAATGTTCCTTAGGTCTATCAAGGGGAACGATTCTGAGTGCGCACCTTCCAACTATACAGAAAATGTGCACGTCCACTTTTAATTTCATCCTAATCTATTGTTATCATTGCATACACAAGACAGATCATCAATAAGGTCTAACAGGTTATTTGTCAATCAATTCATAAGAAATAGTCTCAAGTGGTATGTTATTGGCTCCAAATTCAGCTCCAAATAGGGTTATCTTCTGCTTGAACTTTAAGATCCTGTAGTATCTTCTAGTAACCTAGTTGGCCAGTCAAACCCTAGATCTACCCGTTATTGATAGGAATCTTGTTAATAAATACCCCTTCCATACACCCATAATATCCAGGGTGAGGCCTCATGCACACGACCGTATAAGTTTTTACTGTCCGCAAATACGGATCCGACAGCTATGGATACACATCTGTAGCCATCTGCAATTGCGGAAGCGCCAATAGATTTTTATGAGCGAGTCCGTGCTGCAATTGCGGACAAGAATAGGACATGTTCTATAATTTGCGGATCATTTCTATGGCCCAGAAACACATTTGTAAGTATACAGAAAGGTGTCCGTGGCCAATAGAAGTGAGGTAATTACAGATTAAAATTACGGTCGTGTGCATGGGGACTGTGACAGTTAAAATATAACTTTTATTATAAACATTATGCACATTTAAACGCCACCATAAAAAGTCAATATAAACAAATAGTAGTACCTGAGATTGCTGTGGCCTGTAACAGCAATAACCCAAGGTAACTGTTAATAATACTCTGGTGGGATACTTACGTTACACAGTACATGCAGGTATACATTGAGAAATAAAACATTGACATCCCAAAAGTACAAGGTTTATATTCCAGATCAGTCTTACCCCATCGGATGACTTCAAGAGGTAGGGATGGTGTTTCTTTTTGGGGCATACTAGGGGCAATATTCCGGTAAGGGCTGCTGTTTTTTAAGCACCATGGCTCTGAGGTCAGGCTCTTAGGGACGTCTAGGCCTACATCAGGGGATACTAGGGACCGTAACCGTCCCCATCACTCTCTTACACCCTGACCTGTAGGGGGATTCGTCTCACTACTGGACAACCTCTTGAAGCCATCTGATAGGGTAAGGTTCTTATGCAGTTATGAGCAACACAGATGTTTTCTGGAATATGTTCAGGAGCAAAGATAGAAAGGGATTTGGGTAAGAAGTAGATAGTGTTACTCCAAAAAGTGGGACACTTAGGTGGAATTTTATTTGCTATTTGTAGCCCTTTCCCCTTTTTTGACTTTATGCCCAACTTTTGAGTGACAGTTGAAAGACATTAGAAAGTCTTCCCAAAGTTGCACAAGGGCACCACCTTTGGCCTTTTTACATTGCTTTCGCCACTTTTGTGGAAAGAGGGGGATGGGTTTGGAAAAGAGGCTGGTCCATAGCAGCCATCAAATTTATTATATTTTATGCCACAAAGCTGGCGTAAATTATACCATCCTCCCATCAGACTATACCACCCCCCATTTGACTATCCGCCCCTCATTGGACTGTTAAATAAAAAAATAAAAAATTATACTCCCTTAATGGCTCCTCTTCACCCTTAACCATTCCAGCGCGGCTCATGCAACATACTGATGCTGGGCAGCTGGGTATTCGATGCTCACGTTAAAGTGCTGCTAAAACTGCTCGTAAGTGTCCTTCCCTTCTACGTGTTTTTTGCTTAGAGTGCAGGACACTTCCTGGCATCCTGGGCATATGGCTCCCGGAGAAATAAAAGCATTTTTTTTGTTTCACGATGGGCTGACTTTGACAACATAGGTATGTTTGAAAAACGATCATTCTTCCCTATATAGTGTTATTAGTGGTTTGAGAGGTGAAAATGTGATGACAGACCCCCTTTAAATACATTTGTTGTTTTTTTACTCTCTGAGGCATTATCTACACAGCTTCTATCTATCTATCTATCTATCTATCTATCTATCTATCTATCTATCTATCTATCTATCTATCTATCTATCTATCTATCTATCTATCTATTGTCATGTAGGGTTCGTGGACCCAATAGGCCGTACCACCTTGGCGGTATGGCAGCTGGCCAACAGGGCGCAGGTAACAGTCTATAGTTCGTATAGGGTACCTGTGGCAGCGCGGACAGTAGCAAGGCAGGCTTGGCTTGGACTAGGCAGCGGGTAGGCGTCAGGCGTGGAGTAGCAGGACAGGCGTGGAATACAGAACAGCATGACTACAGCACAGCATGGCACTTGACCAGGATAGCACGGGATTCAGAAAACACTGGGAACTGGATAGAGGCTGACGTGAAAGCACTCTTCAGGCTATTGAATGCGGACTCTGCCTCAGGACTCCACACCTTGGCATTCATGCCCTTCTTAGTGAGGTCAGAGATAGGAGATGTCAGTGAGGAGAAGTTTGGAATAAACGGTCTGTAAAAATTAGCAAATCCAAGAAAGCGCTGTATGGCCCTCAAGCCTTGAGGGCGTGGGCATTCCAGGACGGACTTTACCTTTTCAGGATCCATCTTGAGACCTTTATTCGAGACAATGTCGCCCAGGAAGAGTAGAGCATCCTTTTCAAACACGCACTTCCCCAACTTGGCGTACAGACAATTCTCTCTTAACCGCAGCAAAACTTGACGGACATGTCTCTGATGAGTAATAGGATCTGGAGAAAAAAAATCAAGATGTCATCAAGATAGACCACAACACAAACATAGAGGAGGTCACGGAAAATGTCATTAACAAACTCCTGGAAGACTGCGGGAGCATTACACAGGCTAAAGGGCATTACTAGGTACTCATGGTGTCCATTACGGGTGTTATATGCAGTCTTCCATTCGTCACCCTGGCGATTCAGGTTGTACTAGGTTGTAAGCCCCACGCAGGTCTAGTTTGGAAAAAGTCTTAGCACCACGTGTACGATCAAACAATTCAGAGATCAGTGGCAACGGATACTTATTTTTCACCATGATTTGGTTGAGAATAAGTCAATACAAGGTAGCCAATACAAGGACGCAGGGAGCCACCCTTTTTTTTTGACAAAGAAGAACCCGGCTCCTGCCGGGGAGGAAGAATTCCGTATGAATTCTCTCTCCAAGTTCTCTTTAACATAGGCGGACATGGACACAGTCTCTGGCAAGGACAGAGGATATAGCCTACCACGGGGAAGGGATGCACCAGGGATCAGCTCGGGGTTAACGGCCTTGGATAAAACATAGAGAGATTGAAGTTCAGAGTGGAGAGCCCCTACTTGGAGCCTCAGCGGCTTGGTCACAGCTATAACTGGGTCTGGCAGAGGTAGTCCATTTACCGATGCAACCATCAACGGTCTCTCCAGAGGGGTAGTGGATAACTGAAGAAGGTCCACCAGGTCTCTACAAATGAAATTAGCAGCGGATCCAGAGTCCAGATATGCAGAGATGCGTTTTCCCATCGGACACTATGGTCACGGGTATGGACAACTTAGACGGGAGTCCTTCTTTGCCCAAGGTTGTCTTTCCTACCAACCCTAGGCTTTGGGGCTTTTGGGGACACAGATGCACAAGATGGCCTTCGAGGCCCGCAATAAAGACAGAGTCCCGAAGTG
The DNA here is from genome assembly GCF_050947455.1 of Rhinoderma darwinii. Taxonomy (NCBI): domain Eukaryota; kingdom Metazoa; phylum Chordata; class Amphibia; order Anura; family Rhinodermatidae; genus Rhinoderma; species Rhinoderma darwinii. Next base: position 584,467,956 of record NC_134687.1, on the reverse strand, counting down.
CGTCTGGGTTGTCTCTCCTGGGTGGATAGCTTACATTGGTCCATCCTCACAGACTCCTTAGGAGGATCAGCATCTGAGGACGGCAGGGGTTGCTGCAAGGTAGGAACCAAACTAGGAAGACCTCCCTCCCGACTAACCTCTTGGAGCCGTTCTCGGAGCCTTCTATCGATCCGGACAGCCAGAAGGATGAGGTCATCCAGGGTAGACGGCAGGTCTCGAGTGGCAAGTTCGTCCTTAATTTTAGGAGACAGTCCATGCCAGAATGTAGCCACCAGGGCCTCATTATTCCAAAACAGTTCTCCCGCCAGAGTACGGAAGTGGATGGCGTACTCGCCCACAGAGATGTCTCCTTGGCGTAGGTTCAGCAAGGAAGCCGCTGCAGAGGAGACTCGTCCAGGCTCCTCAAACACCATGCAAAGAGTCCAGAGGAACCCCTGGAAGTCAGGGGTCTTTGGTCCCTGTCTCTTCCAGATAGGATTCGCCCATGCAAGGGCCTTGCCAGTGAGAAGAGAGATGATGAAAGCGACCCTTGCGCCATCAGACGAAAATGTCCTTGAATACAGGCTGAAGTGGATCTGGCACCGGTTCAAAAATCCACGACAGGTACCTGCGTCTCCATCATAGCGGTCAGGAAGTGGCAAAGAAAAACGAGGATCAACACTGCCAGGAGGTGTAGTCAGAGGATCAGTACTTCCAGGAGGTGTAGTAGGAGGAACGGCAGCTCGTGCTTCCTGCTGACGTGCTAGAATGTTCAAGGCCTGGGGGAGTTGGTCCTGTCGAGACCGGAGGTCCAGCACATGCGTCCGCATCTCTTTTGACGTCATCTTGGTCTTGGACCGACCAGCGAGGTCCATGGCCTGAGCGTAGTGACATGTAGGGTTCCTGGACCCACTAGGCCATACCGCCTTGGCGGTATGACAGCTGGCCAACAGGGTGCAGGTAACAGTCTATAGTTCATAAAGGGTACCTGTGGCAGCACGGACAGTAGCAAGGCAGGCTCGGTTGGGATTAGGCAGCCGGTAGACGTCAGGCATGGAGTAGCAGGACAGGCATGGAATAAAGCACAGCATGACTACAACACAGCACAGCACTTGACCAGGATAGCACGGGATACAGGATACAGGAAACACTGGGTACTGTAAAACACTGGGAGACCATTTGCATAGACAAACTAGTATACGACAAACAACGCTCAGGCATCGAAGCAAGGGGCTGGGCCTCTCTTATAGTCCAGGGCACTCATGGGCTGATTAAACATGAAAGTCCGGTGCGCGCGCTGCACCTGTAAGAGTGGGCATGAGCGTGCGTGCGCACCCTACGGGACCCGGCCGAGGTGAGTGGAAGTGAGTGCTGGCGTCTCCTGAGGAGGAGACTTGGGCCAGCGCTCGCAGACCCATGGCTGCGGCCGTCAGGAGGAGAGTGAACCTGACAGCTCGCAGCCACGGACATGACATCTATCTATCTATCTATCTATCTATCTATTTCATGCTCATATTTATATCTATCTATCTATCTATCTATCTATCTATCTATCTATCTATCTATCTATCTATCTATCATCTATCTATCTATCTATCTATCTATCTATATATCTATCCATCTATCTATCTATCTATCTTTTTCATGTTCATATTTATACCTATCTTTCTTGATTGTATTCCCTTTAAGTCTTTCATTAAATCTATTTGATTCCTTGCTCTGCAAAGTATTATCCACCTAACACATTTGTGAATGTCATTTTGGCCTCTGCTGTACATAAGAGTGTATATACCGTACATGACTTCATAATAGTCTTTATTCAAAACCAAATGTAATTAAGACAGTAGTATATGATCCAGTCTTATATTTCAGTTAAACGTATAAGTGAATAAAATTGCATGGAGCGGTTCAAGGAGTATTTGAAAGGACAGCTGGAATATGAATGTGAACTGACAGACACATTTTCTTGTCAATCTAAAAAAGCAACGAAATTATAGCTTAAGGGAGCTATTTGAATAATGTCCCATGGATAAATCAGAATAGTGTGACATGGTGAACATGGGAGAAAACGATTCACCTAAGCCTCGCATGCATCTGTCTGTAAAAGGCTTATAATCTCTGATCTGTGCCTTAAAAACTATACTGTCAATATTTAACTGTTTGGAGACCACTTTTCATGCATAAGTAACATTGAGCTTGGAACTATAAGCTATCAATTTTAGATGGGACCAAAATGGCAACATGTGACTTTCTTACACCAGTAGAGGTTTAATAAGTAATTTAAAGTCACATGCAATACATCAGGTTACCTTGTAGTCATATATAGTAACAAAGTCATGTATAGTAACAAATGACTTTTGCTCAAGTTGCAGCAAGGTGCAGCTCCCAGTTACAGTGATGTTCAGGATTGGACTGGCCCAGCAGAGTACCAGAGGATCCTCTTGTGGGCCCTGGATCTGATGCAGCAATGGTCCTCTACTAGAACAGGGTCACAAAGACCCAGCGAAAGACATCTCCGTGTGAAGATGTGATCTACTCAGGTGTTATGCTACCTCTGCTACATCTTATTTTGTGGGTGAAGGTCGGACAATCATTTGACAAAAAAAGATACTGTGATGGAGGACATTGTTCTCTATGGGGAGGAAATATCTGGTTTCAGTGAAGACACATGTACCAGACTTCTAAGTTCTGTTACTTGGAAGGGAAATAGCCTAACAGGCTGTGCTATATACTTGTGCTCATCATAGGAGGTCAATGACCTCCTCAACAGGTACATTTCTTGTCTAATGGTAGTTCATGACAATGTGGCAATACCTACATCTTGCCTCCAGCAGCTTACAGTAGAGCTGGCCGCCACCACCACTCCGAGCTTTACGAACAAAGAGGTTCGGGCATGAAGCTGATAGGTACATAAGCTGTACGTGTTCCCAGCCTGGTCAATCAAAATCGAGTAATCACTATTTGAAGCACTTCCTGGCACCTGTCTGCCACCAGTTATATGGTTAATCTCTATTTCTAGTATTTCTGAGACTTTTGTTCTTTGACCTCTTGACCTGCAATTGTTGTCTTAAATTGTTCCTGACTATTCTCCTGCATTGTCCTCTTGTGCTGTATTTGCCTGACTGTTGCTGATCATCTGTTTGGTGACTCTGCTATTGCATGACTATGATTCTGTCCTCTTATTCTGAATTGACCTTGACTACCATTGATGACTAGTCTAAACGACTATGTTCCTGTCCCATTGCCACCAGAATCCAATTGCTCTAGGGAGTATTTCTACTTATCCCTGAAAAATCACCTTACGCCAAAGTCCTTGGGTCAGTACCATGACCTAAAATATAGGGGTCTGTGACAACTTGGTGTAAGTTAGCTCACAGGATCGCCATCTCTTGGGGTGAAGATGGTTGGCACCCTTGAAAATTTAAACTCCAACACAGTGGATTCAGTTTGAAACTGTCGGCAACCATCTTTATTATTTTCATACATGAAAAGCGTTTTTTAACCACTTCCCGCGACACGTTCCAAAAGCCATAACGTCTTTATTTTTCTGTCGATATAGTACTATGAGGGCTTGATTTTTGCGGGACGAGTTGTAGTTTTTTGTAGTACCATTTATTTTGCCATATAATATACTAGGAAGCGGAAAAAAAATATTTGTGGGGTAGAAAATGAAAAAAACAGCGATTCCTCCATGGTTTTTTTGCACGCCGTTTTTACGGAATTCACTGTGCAATTAAAACAACATGTTAACTTTATTCTGCGGGTCAATACGATTACGGCGATACCAAATATGTATAGTTTTTTCTATATTTTACTACTTTTACAAGGAAAAACCTAAGTGTAAAAAAGAAAATTTATTTTGTGTCGCCAAATTCCGAGAGCCACAACTTTTTTATTTGTCCGTCGATTAAGTGGTATGAGGGCTTATTTTTTGCGTGATAAGCTGTAGTTTTTAATAATACCATTTTGGGGTACATGCGACGGTTTGATCACTTTTTATTTCATTTTTTTGTGGGAGATTAGGTGACCAAAAAATAGAGATTCTGGCGTCTAGAATTTTTTTTTTCTTACGGCGTTCAACGTGCGGGTTAAATAATGATATATTGTAATAGTTCAGACGTTTACGGACGCGGCGATACCAGTTATGTTTATTTTTTTATTTTATTTTTTACTATGCTCTAGGGGGAAAATGGGAAAAGAGGAATTTTTTTTAACTTAAAATTTTTTTACACAAAAAACAACAACTTTTTTAAACTAATCTTTCCTTTTTTTATTAGTTAATAGGTGTACAAAGATGGCGGACCTGGGGGCCTTCATTAGGCCCACATAGCAACCATCGCCCCCCGCGATTGTGTTGCAGGGGGCGCGATGAGCTGTTAGAGGGGGTCGCCCCCTCTTTCTAACGATTTAAATGCTGCGGTCGCTATTTAACGTGCAGCATTTAACGATGTTGCACGTTACTCTGAAGTGTTGGCTGTAACAAACAGCCGCCACCCGCATCATATGGAGCGAGTTCACTCCGTAAGCCTGTTCCATACTTCCCCTACCCGACTTTGGCGTATGGATACGTCAAATGTCGGGAAGGGGTTAAAAAACAGTACAAAATAAATCCTAGGCCATCCAGCCTCTAACTAAACATACAGCTTCCCTAGCTATCAGGGTGAAACGCCTTCTGCCCAGCACCTCACAATAAACATATGTTTTTACCAGAGCCTCTGACTCCCACAGGCTGGCAATGCCTGTATTCCTCAGACTGGGAGCCCTTCGTGATTAGATCACACCTCACAGCTGGCAGCAAATGAGACTGCTAAGGCAGCCCAAACCCTGGACTGTCCTAAGGACGGAGTGGAACTTCTCTTCCACTCCAGCAACCCAGACCTTTTGCCAGGTTTCTTACACTAAATAAGGAGAAAAGGACACTTTGTCTTGTAACATTCCTTTTGATTATTACATTCTGGGCCCAAATCCTGCCATTTAATAGCTGCACCGCTACAGGTCCTATAGGCAAATTGTGAAATCCATTTGGATTTTTTTCTCTGGGTATCTCTCAGACCAAGCGTGTTACACTCTGGTACTACTAAAGTTCAACTCTTCTACATTGGAATATTTTTGAAGTTTAGAAAATTGTATTTAAATCCTTCCTTAGTATAAAAAATATATTATGGTAAAATTAAATAGTTCTAACTAATTGAAATGAATTAGCATTAAATGATTAGTTGTTTTAAAGCTTAAGGTATCATTTTTGTTTATAAGGCAGTTTGAAGTTTGCTTTCAACCAATCTCTACTTAATTGATATTAATGGATGGATGGCAGCTGTTTAACCAGAATGTCAACGTTTATATTCACCAAAGCTTCAATGTCCCATATGTTTCACCCACATACATCAATTTGGAGAGGGCAATGACTTGTTTCCAGTTTGAAAGATGACTTCCCCAGCTCCCTGCTTCATTTTAGAAATGGATTTACCTTATTGCACATTAACATCATCGTCTTCAGTTTGCATAGTTCTAACAAAAGATGTATTTTTCTGTTAGCAAATTGCATGTCATTCCTAAATGTTGCATTAGCAAGAGGAGCTCAGAAAACCGTCTCTTTATCTCCATGACAGTTATTTGGCTCAGCTGGTAAGTAGAATACTTCCTACTACCACCATCTCACTTCAACATATTTCAATGCAAAATTTATTCGCAATAAAACTGTGATCATGGCTTCTAAGTAACTGAAATAATATAAAAGATGCTTAAAAAACTGTGACTCCAGGTATAGAGTGATAATGGGAGAAATTTTTTTCATTTGTTTATATACCCTATTATTATTTTTTAGCAACGTGTACACAAGGATTACATTATCACATTTAAGCCTCCTAATAAATGTGTCGCAGCTTTAGCCGAGCCATGTGTCACAGTAGTGGCCATGCGCCATACATTTTCCCCTTCGGCCAAAATAAAAAACAAAACCACCTGCTAACCTCAGCACTCCTCTTCTCGCCTCAGGCTCCTCCATCACTACAGCACCACTCATACAAGAACCTGCTGCCGAGCAGCGTAAGGACCTCATATCCGATGAAGCACTTCAACATCATCATTGCTGCGTCACATACATTGTCCTGACGCAGCCCGGCGTCATTAAGTTATATAAGCTTTGCCGGAGTCACGAGGGAGTTGGAGGGGAGAAGAGGTGTGCTGAGGTAACTATAATTTATTTTATTTTACATTTTTTTATTTATTTAACTGTCCAATGGAAGGGGCAGGGGGAAGTCTGGTCAGAAGGTGATAAGGGGAAGTTCACAGCGCGCCGTCATTAGCCCCGGAAACCCCTGAAGACATGTCAAGAAACATGTCGGAGGGGCTCACTCATTTTAATATCATGCTCTGCTGTTAGATTCACCCTATTTCACTAGTTAGTAGAGTTACAGCGTTCTGCAGCCGCTGGCTCTAATTTAAATATAAATAGAAGTGTTCTATTCAAAATATATTTTTCGGGCACTGTGCCTTATAGTTCACTCTCTAGCAGCTTGCATTGACTATTTTATTATATGTGGTTCATCAATTTGCTTATAACAGCTTCAATAAAGATTTTGTAGTTGGGAAACAGGGCTTTGCTTGCCTTTGGGCATTTAGTTGATAGTAAGAGATGACTAGGCAGAGGCCCAGCACGAACCCCTTTCTTGCTACGCCCCAAAGAGTGAACTCTAGGCATAGATTTCCACAATAATTTACGTCAGTTCTCTGGCGTAAATTAGAATAAATTAATTGGGCCATGGTGGTCACGTCCCCTTCACCCGAGGCAACGCCTCCTTTCCACAAAAGTGACAACATGGCCGCAAAAAGACCAAAAGTCGACATTTGCACCACAAATTGAAACTTTTGGGCCTTTTTGCAACTTTTCTACTCCAGAAAACTGGTGTTGAAAGATTGACAAGTTACCCCCACAGTATATAACCTGTCACATGAAGATATTCCCTGTCCATATGCATTATCAGGAAATATGGATGTCATAGAGTGGTGATGCACCTTTATGAGCCAGAGCAGAGCTTCTACTCTGGCAGATTTACGGTAACTGATCCAGGAATTACATGTTTGGCCATTCCATTGTATGACTTGAATATTATATATGGGCAGTGGTAGCTTCCCTTGGTGGTTCCATGAACTTAAACTGCAGTGATTAGCTGATCACGGTGGCAGATGTTTTTAGAGAAGGAATCTTCTTCATAAGACAAACCCTTCAACGTCCGGGGAAACTGACAAAACACTAAGATTAAAAATCAACATGGAAGTAATATAGAAATTTATTGGGTTAGATTTATCAAAATTGATGCAAAGGAAAAATTGAGTAGTTGCTTATGGCAACCTATTAGTTTGATTGTTTTATTTTTTTAAGGACCTCTGAGAAATAAGAGGTGTAATCTGTAAACTCAGTTTTTCCTTTGCTATTCTGATTAATGTCCCCCAATGTTTTCATATATGGTCCATCTTCAGAACAGTTTTGAGGAAACCCATAGTCATTCAATGTCATAATAATCGAACAATGAAATACAAGTTAACTCTGGGATGAAAAGCCTATATATATATACACACACGCACATATATGTATATATATATATATATATATATATATATATATATATATATATATACAAAAAAGGGAACGTGAAGCAGCACTCAAAACAGTATGTATATATATATATATATATATATATATATATATATATTTATATATATATATATATATATATTGTGGCATCCGATAGTCCATCAAAAGTTCAGGATAATCGCACAATGCGAAGCAAAATACTGTGGTTGTCAGATATTTATGGTGGGGGTTTTGTAAGTAAATCATGTCTCATAAAAAGGCTTCAGATTATCTCTGCAAAAGAATTATCAATTATGTTAAAGCCACGTACAGGACTTTTTCTAAATAATCTGCCCTTCATCAATCTATGGTCTGGCAGATAGTGTACAAATAGAGGCAAATGACTGCCACATGAGGTCTCTTTTGTCCATTATTTCTCTTGAATGATTGTTTTTTTGTCAGATTTTCTGTGTTTAACGTGTATCATTAGTGACTTTAAAAATAACAGTTCAGCCGCATATTAGAGCATCATGATAACACAACCATCAAGCACTGCCACAGAGGAGGCTGCCATAGCCATGAAATTACGTTAGCAAAAAAACATACATTGTGCTTTGTGTTTTTTTATTTTATGCATATCACACATTCAGATTGCAATGCAGTTTTTTTTTTTTTTTTTGACAAATACAGAAGTGGATTTAAGAGAAATAGTAAGTTTAAAGGAAGGAATTATGCTTTCCTTTATGTTGGATCCTCTCCTGGCATTAGCTAAAAAACTGTATTAAAAATGACAACTCATACTGCACCATAAAATATACAGTGTGTGTGTGTGTGTGTGTGTGTGTGTATGTGTATGTGTGTGTGTGTGTGTGTGTGTGTATGTGTGTGTGTGTGTGTGTGTGTGTGTGTGTGTGTGTGTGTGTGTGTGTACAGCGTCATATCCTGTTTCCAGTCCTGTAAAGTCCACACTTGAGAATGGGGGTGCTCCACCGCAACATCTCGGTGTGCTTTGGAGCAAGGGCAGTCAGTAGAAGGAAGCCGTAGACACTCTGTCTGGTACATCCACACAGCACAACATTGTAGATGTAGTCTTTCCTGGAAACAATGCTTCTATGCGAGAATACCTCTGTTGGATTCTGTTAAAAAAAAGAAAACAATCTGTATGCGTCTGTATGTAATCAGAGTCATAAGTCGGTACAGATTATTCTCGTATTACTATGTATTGTATGGTGCCATAATACAACAGTGCGAATGGGACATGTGTTTAACAAAAAATCGGAGCAACTGCATGTAAAATAACAGAATAAAACCATACTCATCTGTTAGATCCCCTGTGGCTCTAACTCACCAGTGTATGGTCTCCGACTCCCCGATATGTACAATACGTGATCATTACAGCCAATGATGTCATATATGTGTGGCAGGAGAGTTAACAGGTGAGTATGCGCTTTTTTGTTTTTTTAGCACATATACAGCTGCTTGTATTTTTTTTTATTAGAAGCTGGAAGACCCCTTTAAGCAAAGAGTGTGAAATGAAGGGCAAACACTATTTAAATCCAATTATACACATGAGATATTGTTTGACCTACCGATAACTTGGCCGAACATTTTATTTTTAGTAAGAAAAACGAGATAAGACATTGCCATCCACTTTTGGCAGGGCTTATCTCCTGGCGGGGAAAAAAAGATGTCTGATACTTCTTTCTGCCCCAGACTTTATTCTAATGTGTATGGCTGGCTAAAGGCACAATTGGGTTTGGAGAGGCCAAAATTTATTTTGCCATAACTGGGAGTAGATCAAGCATGGAAGTGAGGTAGGAAGGACATAAAAAGGCAAAGAAAATACTAATAATTTCCTAAAACTTTATCCCTTTGGGTTTTATGAAGCAGTTGTTGGCTTCTACAGATGTAGACATCTTTATCTTCAGGGTATGTTCACACGGCCTATTTACGGACGTAAATCGTGCGTTTTTGCCCCGAATTACGACCGAAAATAGCGCCTCAATAGCGCTGACAAACATCTGCCCATTGAAAGCAATGGGCAGACGTTTGTCTGTTCACACGAGGCGTAATTTACGCGCCGCTGTCAAATGACGGCGCGTAAATAGACGCCCGCGTCAAAGAAGTGACCTGTCACTTCTTTGGGCGTAATTGGAGCTGTTATTCATTGACTCCAATGAATAGCAGCGCCAATTACGTCCGTAATTGACGCGGCGTTCAAGCGCCTGCACATGCCGTTACGGCTGAAATTACGGGGATGTTTTCAGGCTGAAACATCCCCGTAATTTCAGCCGTAACGGACGCCCTCGTGTGAACATACCCTAACTTTTAACTCATTAAATACACAGTGGCAATAAACTTTGACTTTTAAATGGCTTTTGTTGTCATCTGTATGTCTGCTCTGATATTCCTGTATGGGTTTAACCTGAGCTGAGCTCGTATAATCCAGATGGGTATGCAGCACCAAACTTCTCCCAGGCTACATCCTAGGACTATAATTACCTACAGGAAAGAAGTATCATGTGACAGCAGTACTTCCTCTGCTTGCTTTGTCCTTCTCTTATCACAAAAGCAGTCAGTGCACTATCAATACAGATTATAGGAGGACACACAGGTGATGTCATAGTGCACTTCACATGGGTTGGCCGCTTTGACAAACTTTCCCTGTATTAACCATTAAATCATTAATCAAAAGTTAAGATCCTGATGTACTTGTCATTTCAATTCTCTGCTGATGTCTTATGTCACTATACCTGTGCCTCAAGTACCCTATTATGTATGTAAGTGTCTGAGAGAAGGAACTGATATCAACGGTGACAATTTCTGTAAAGCGCTGTAAAATATGTTATATTATAATAATAATAATAATAATAATAATAATATACAAGCAACGGGAAGTAAATTAATAAGTCCCTTTGAGGCCTGCTGTATTAGGGCCCATTATTTTGTCAGAGCCTGGTCCATCAGAGGGTCTTCTGGTACTCTTTGTAGCGTCCACGGCTGCGGACCGGCAGGATTACTCACCCCCCGACAGCCGCAGCCATTGATCTGTGAGCGCTAGCCCGCATCTCCTCCCCAGGAGACGCCAGCGCTCCACTCCGCTCCATTCTGCTGTGTCCTGTAGAGTGCGCATGCACTCTCGTGCCCGGCCTTAAAGGGCAAGCGCGCGCACATGAAAATAATCATCAATTAACCCACACTGGACTATGAAAAAGGGCTCTGCCCTTTCACTCATTGCCAGAGCATTGTGTTTACCCGTGTTAGTCTTGCAAATGGTCCCTTAGTGTTATCCTGTTCCCAGTGTTCCTGCTACCTATATCCTGTATCCCGTGCTACCGTTGTTCCTGTGCCTTAGAAAGTTGGAGTCGTGTTGTGCGATCAGTCACGCCTGCTGTGTTACACTACACCTGGTGTCTGCTGCCAAGATCCCATCTGAGCCTCGCTGTTACTAATGTCTGAACTGCTACAGGTACCCTTGTACTATATAGAGATTGACTTGGCACACTGTTTGGCCAGCTGCTATCCCGCTACGGCAGTATGGCCCAGTGGGTCCACATACCCACAGATCGTGACTCTTTTATTGTCCAATAAAATCGGGATTTCAGAGTTAGATGAAAAGATACCATTACAGGTTCCACAGGGGTTGTCATCCGGCTTTCCTAGTGACCTGCATATAAAAAGGGCATATTCCATACTGTCATTGATTCTGAATTTTTTACCCTTTTGTATTTTTTTTTGTGCAACTGATCTAGTTTGCATCAGCTTTACATTTTACACTGATACTGTACATCAGCCACCTTTATATTGCTGCATAGAAATGGGTATATATGTAACATAAAGGCAGGCCATACATTTGCTAAGGGGCCCTGGGAGAGAGGTGTGTAGAAGATAAAAGATCAGGAAAAGAGCAGTATAGTATCGGGGCTAGGCTCAGGAGGACAAGGAACGAGGCCAGGTATGTTTGATCAAGGAGATCTTTAATTCAAACAACGACGTGTTTCTGGACCTGACTGGACCGGACTGGTCCCTTCGTCAGGTCAGTTAACCAGTCCAGTCCAGAAACACGTCGTTGTTTGAATTAAAGATCTCCTTGATCAAACTTACCTGGCCTCGTTCCTTGTCCTCCTGAGCCTGGCACCGATACCCGATACTATACTGCTCTTTTCCTGCTCTTTTATCTTCTACATACCCTGTCCCAGGGGCTAAGGCATTAGTACTGAGGGACTGCAGTGGGTGGCAGCCGGCAACCTACACCATTTCACTCCACGCATAGCCTCGGAAGAGCGCCATTGAACCCTCACCTTTTTCCATTGTGCAACTGGGAGAGAGGTGGCCCAGTCATGGCTCATCCCCTTTTTCTTATAGTTGGCTTTGCAGAATTCCCCTGTCCAAAGTATTGCCTTTCAGTCTTAAAAAAAACTTGGTGGGAGCTGCCATTTCATTTCTCTAAGGGCACGTTCAGACTTGGCAGATTTGCTGCAGAATTCAGCTGCGGACAGGCCGCAATGGAAATCCACAGCAGACTCTTTTTTTCTTTGGTTTATAGTGCTTAGTGCAGACATTGTGGAAAATAACTGTGTGGACTGTAGCCTGCGGTGAGGAATTTAAATTCTGCAACATGCACAGTCTGTTGCGGAGAAGCAGCAGATTTTCACTGCGCATTTCAGTCTTTGGAATGCAATTTTGGCAAGTCCGCTGCAAAATCCGCCACGTCTGAATAAACTGTCATGTATGCAAATTTTTCTGCAGATTCGTTGCGAAATTGCTACGAATTTGCGGGAAAATCTGCAGCAGCAGTAAATTTACACCATGTCTGAACATGCTCTAATGGTGCCCAAATTGATTGTCGTCCAGTTTTTATAAAAACATGTATAGCTTTAAAATCACTAAAATGCTTTTGAATAAATGCAATGCACCTACAATGCTTCCTTCCTCCTCTGTCTTTGCACACATTAGCCTTTAGAGAATGAAAACATATGCACATGGCACATGGCAGATTTATGGCACGCATCTATCTTGCAACATATACTGTATATGCTCTATGCATAAATCCAGCATTTATTTATTACACAACTGTCTGCATACATTTCCTCTGATTAAAGCCACCGTGGACTAGCAATACCATGACTTATTACACTACCTTGTCATCTATTTTAATGTTAGGTACATAATCAATACTTAAAGATGGAAAGGCCTTCTTAACTATTAGCTGGAGATACCACCACCAAACAAGGCCAGCAAAATGACCATATCCCCAAATCAACTGAAGAAGACACATATAAGAAAAAAAACAGGACAATAGTAAAAAGAGAAGTACATTCAATCATTAAACTAAGCTGTAATGCAGAGTAAAAGTTTGTTACTATGAATTGCAAATTACAATAATGATGCCATAAAGGGAGTGATCTATTGTACTACTGAGCCATTTCTTTCGTCTGACTCCTTGTGAGATTACCTGGGCACAATTAAATAGGCAATTTGCTTGCAGATCTATTGCTATCCATTGTTTGAAGTTTACAGCTAAGAAATGCCATATACAGATATACAGTTCCTCTTCATAGGCGAGAACTGTTGGTTCCAGGCACGTGGGATCTTTGATGCAGAATATGTCTTTCTAGTCCTCTGTTCACTACACAGAGCTTTAGTTAGTTGGAATATTGTGTTCAGTTTCGAATACTAATATAAAATACATATAAGAATGGGTCTAGATATGGGCTAAGGAATGTGGTATGGGTCTGAGACACTCGGCTGTTTCTGTCACTTACCTAGAGTCTGGATGGAGGGGCATCGCACATGCTTGAATGTCGCTCCATTCAAACTCAAACATAGGGTACTCGGCAGCCCCGTTCTAGTGATCGTAGAAATCCTGATAATACATTTATTATCAATCTTGTGGAGAGGTGATAAATGTAATTGCTGGTATTCCCCTATAACCATTAACCAACATGTTATATAGTCAACCCTTAAAATATCTAGCATATACACAATAAACAATTACCTTAGTATTTTGGAAGAAAACCTGGCACTCCAAAAATTCTTTGTTTAAAACGCAATCCGACTGTTTGAAAACGGTCTTGTTATTTTGACCGAAACGTCACATTGTCTAAGTCTGTGGATTGCAAATAAAATTATTTTTCAAAAACAAAGAATTTTTGGAGTGCCAGGTTTTCTTCCAAAATACTACGGAGTTGAACCCTACCTGAGCACTCTTCTATACTGAGTGCCGTGGTTTCTTCGATAATAATAAACAATTACCTTCCGTACTTGCAATTTTCACTTAATTTAGTTACGTTTTGCTCTGTTCAGTGCATGAAAACAAATATCCTGTTGCTAGCCACAAACTAGTAACAAGCTGTTGTTGATAGCTCTTCCTTTTGTTATTGATGGTTCTGTGGCAGCCAATATATGTAATCATTTTTAAGCTATCACTGAAGCAGTCACTGTAAATAGTTTATTAGTGGCGAGGTCACTTGCAACTTTTTCCTCCGTAGGGATTAATTAGAGTTACATCATAACTGGCGATTTATTGGCATCATGTAGTCCCAGCCTTACTGGTACCTTGGCACTCAAGATAATTTTTTGGAAAGATGATAATGAATTTAGCACACTCTTTCAGAAAGGTTCACCCCTTCACTTGGTCTAGAAAGACCCTGGGCCAAGAGAACAGCTGTACGATACATTGGTTGTGCAAAGACTAGGGGTGTAGCTATGGGGGATGCAGAGAAAGCAGTCGCACCCAGGCCCTAATGCCTGAAGTTGCCCAAAGGTCCCTTTGCTAGATCTGAAGACACCTTTTGCATTGGGGCAAAAGGATCTTCAGGTTACGCTTCTGGCAAAGACATATTTAAGATAAATTAACATTGATTTAATAAGCTTTTAGATGCAGCAATATTGGTGCATTGGGGCTGAAGTGCCTCAAGCTACTGTATGTCTGCTGTATCCTAACACAAGGGTGCTGATTTCTAAAAAAAAATATTTAAAAAAAGAGCACACATAAAAATTCAGATTTTAGGAAAAATGTCGTAAAAATAAAAAATAGCCAACTAAATAGACTTTTGGTTAGACTTTCTGCCATTCATTATAGTTAATTAAATTTTTTATTTTATTTTAGGGTTACACCCTAGAGTTATTAACCTCTTAGGGACACAGCTTGTTTTGGCCTTCATGACGCAGCCAATTTTTTCAAATCTGACATGTTTCACTTTATGTGGTAATAACTTCGGAATGATTCTACCTATCCAAGCGATTCTGAGATTGTTTTCTCGTGACACATTGGACTTTATGTTACTGGCAAAATTTGCTCGATACATTAAGTATTTAATTGTGAAAACACCAAAATTTTGCGAAAAATTTCAGAAATTAGCATTTTTCTAAATTTATATGTATCTGCTAGTAAGACACATAATGATACCATACAAAATTGTTCCTAATTTACATCCCCCATATGTCTACTTTAGATTTTCATGGTTTTTTGAACATACTTTTATTTTTCTATGACGTCACAAGGCTTAGAACTTTAGCAGCAATTTCTCACATTTTCAGGAAAATTTCAAAAGGCTATTTTTATAGGGACCAGTTCAGTTGTGAAGCAGATTTTAGGGCCTTATATATTAGAAACCCCCAAAAATTCACCTAATTTTAAAAACTTTACCCCTCAAAGTATTCAAAACAGCATTTAGAAAGTTTCTTAACCCTTTAGACATTTCACAGGAATTAAGGCAAAGTAGATGTGAAATATTCAAATTTCTTTTTTTTTTGCAGAAATTCATTTTTCATCTATTTTTTTTGTAACACAGAAAGTTTTACCAGAGAAATGCAACTCAATATCTATTGCCTAGATTATGCAGTTTTTATAAATACCCCACATGTGGCCCTAGTGTGCTAATGGACTGAAGCACCAGCCTCAGAAGCAAAGGAGCACCTAGAGGATTTTGGGGCTCCTTTTTATTAGAAAATATTTTAGGCACCATGTCAGGTTTGAAAATGACCCCATTTTGGAAACTATACCCCTTGAGGAAATTATCTAGGGGTATAGTGAGCATTTTGACCCCACAGGTTTTTTGCAGAAATTATTGGAAGTAGGCCGTGAAAATTAAAATCTACATTCTTTCAAAGAAAATGTAGGTTTAGCTAATTTTTTTCTAATTTCCACAAGGACTAAAGGAGAAAATGCACCACTACATTTGTAAAGCAATTTCTCCCGAGTAAAACAATACCCCGCATGTGGTCATAAATGGCTGTTTGGACACACGGCAGGGCTTAGAAGGGAAAGAGCGCCATTTGGCTTTTGGAGCTCAAATTTAGCAGGAATGGTTTGCGGAGACCACGTCACATTTGCAAAGCCCCTAAGGGACCAAAACAGTGAAAACACCAAAAAAGTGACTCAATTTAAGAAACTACACCCCTTGAAGAATTCATCTAGGGGTGTAGTGAGCATTTTGACCCCACAGGTGTTTCATAGATTTTATTAGAATTGGGCAGTGAAAATAAAAAAAATCCCTTTTCTTCAATAAGACGTAGTTTAGCTAAAATTTTTCATTTTCTCAACAAATAAATGAAAAAAAGCACCCCAACACTTGTAAAGCAACTTCTCCTGTGTACGGCAATACCACATATGTGGTCATAAACTGCTGTTTGGGCACAGAGTAGGGCTCAGAAGGGAAGGAGCGCCATTTGGCTTTTGGAGTACAGATTTTGCTGGATTGGTTTCTGGGCGCTATGTCACATTTGCAAAGTCCCTGTGGGACCAAAACAGTGGATCCTCCCAGAAGCGACCCAATTTTGGAAACTACACCCCTCAAGGTATTCACCTAGGGGTGTAGTGAGCATATTAACCCCACAGGTGATTGGCAGAAATTGGTGTGCACTCGATGTTGCAGAGTGAAAATGGGATTTTTTTCCATAGATATGCCAATATGTGGTGCCCAGCTTGTGCCACCATAACAAGACAGCTCTCTAAGTATTATTCTGTGTTTCCCGGTTTTAGAAACACCCTACGTGTGGCCCTAATCTGTTGCCGTGACATTCGACCAGGCTCATGAGTGAAAAGTGTACCATGTAAAATTAAGGCCTAATTTGGCAATTTACAAAGTATTGGATCACAATTGCAGGGCTCTGATGTGAAATAATAAAAGAAACTGCTGAGAAGTGACCCCATTTTGGAAACTGCACCACTCAAGGCATTTATTAAGGGGTGTAGTGAGCATTTTCACCCCACAGGCCTTTTCCATGAATGATTGCGTTGCGGAAGTAAAAATGACAATTTTTCCCTAGATATGCTATTTCAGTGGCAAATATGTCATGCCCAGCTTATGCCACTGGAGGCACCCCAAAAATTGTTAAAAGGGTTCTCCCGGGTATGGCGATGCCATTTATGTGGAAGTAAACTGCTGTTTGGGCACACTGTAGGGTTCAGAAGGGAGGTAGCGCCATTTGGCTTTTGGAGCGTGGATTTTGCTTGGTAGTAGTTTTGTTTGGAGTCTTACTGGTGTTTCCCTTTATAATGTGGGGGTACATGTAAGCCGGGCGGAGTATATAAGGGGCATAGTCAGGTAGTATAATAATGGGGTAAAAAAAAACAATAAAATAATCCATAGATATTTGTTACGCTGTGACACAATCTTTTCTGCACAGGCCGGTGTCGCACTAATAAATGGTCCTTACTTATTCCCCTTTTGGTCCACACTCGGCATCTTTGCAGTTTGAGGAATTTTGCTGGGAAGTGTAGTCCTGGTACAATACGGGCACCCTCACTTCCAGCAGATATGTTTGGGCCCTCCCTTTCCTGGTTCCCTAATTTTAGGGGCCTTGATAATTCGCCACTTGAAACCGAAGAAATGTTCCCCTCGGGTCGGCACAACTGCATATTTTTTTTTTCCTGACTTATTGGAGACTTAACTAATTTTATTTTTTCATAGACAAAGTGGTATGAAGACTGTTTTGTTTTTTTGCGGGAAGAGCTGTAGTTTTTATTGGTACCATTTTAGGGTACATACGACTTTTTGATCACTTGTTATCCTTTTTTTTTTTGGGGAGGCAAGGTGACCAAAAAACAGCAATTCTGGCATATTTTTTTGGTTATTTTTATACAGCATTCACCACGCGTTATAAATTACATGTTACCTTTATTCCTCGGGTCAGTCAGATTCCGGCAATACCTTATTTATAGCACTTTTTTATGTTTTACAACTTTTTGCACAATAAAATAACTTTTGTAAAGAGAATGGATTTTTTCTGTCGCCAAGTTGTGAGAGCCATAACAGTTTTAATTTTTTAGTCGACAGAGCTGTATGAGGGCTTGTTTTTAGCGAGACGAGTTATAGTTTTTAGAGGTACCATTTTTGGGTACATGCGACTTTTTGATCACTTTTTATTTCAATTTATGGAAGACAAAGTGACCAAAAAATAGCAATTATGTCAGTATTTATTTATTTTATTTTTTACGGTGTTCACTGTGCAGAATAAATAACATAATATTTTTATAGTTCAGGTCGTTACGGTCGCAGTGATAGCAAATATGTATGGCTTTATTATTTTTTTCAATAATAAATGACTTGATAAGGGAAAAAGGGCGATTGTGTTTTATTTTATTACTTAAAACTTTTATTGTATTTTTTACAACTTTTATTTTTACACTTTTTTTTTACACTATTCTTTAGTCCCACTAGAGGACTTGAAGGTCCAACTGTTTGTTTGATGTTCTAATACATTGCACTACCTGGCTATACACGTTGTGCCTCATGACGTACACACTATCCCTCCATGTTTCACACACTTACACCCCATTATCCATTTATTTCTATTGAGGCACTTCACTCATTACTGCCCCCTATATTTCACTCATAGTATTACACTTGCACACACACTATTCATTTATTATTTCTTACTACACATCCCATGCACCAGACACACCACTCCCCTCAAGACCAGTGGGAGTGGCTATTATTATTTAAAGCACCTGCTCACTCCTTCATCAGCGTTTCTGACCTGGCTGTGTCCATTTGTAAGTATGGCCATTTTCTGTGTTTTCGTATATGTCCCCTTGTTTTTATCGGTTCTGTTTGTACATCAGGAACATTCTGTTCCATTTAAGGAGTTAGGGACTCGCAATTGTGGGGATCCTTGTCGCGGATTGCGAGCTTGCGTCCTTTTGGCCAAAATGATTACCAATACCCCAGGTATTTTTCATTACTACATATATTTGCTTCTCTTGGACACAGCCGGGTCTTTGATGCTGGGAGAGCATGGTGTGTTGTTGTTTGGCATAGCAAGCAGGGTAGCCCGCTCTATGAACTATCAAGGCGTCACAAATAGGCTTCTACCTGGCTATACACGTTGAACCTCATGACGTACACACTATCCCTCCATGTTTCACACACTTACACCCCATTATCCATTTATTTCTATTGAGGCACTTCACTCATTACTGCCCCCTATATTTCACTCATAGTATTACACTTGCACACACACTATTCATTTATTATTTCTTACTACACATCCCATGCACAACACACACCACTCCCCTCAAAACCAGTGGGAGTGGCTATTATTATTTAAAGCACCTGCTCACTCCTTCATCAGCGTTTCTGACCTGGCTGTGTCCATTTGTAAGTATGGCCTTTTTCTGTGTTATTGCACTACCTTTGTAGTGCAATGTATTAGAACTGTCAGATGTTCACTGACAGCAAGCCGATCAGGCTCCGCCTCCGGACAGGGCCTAATCGGCTTCCGTAATGGCAGATAGGAAGCCATTGTTAGGCCTCCTGTTGCCATGGTAGCAGTCGCCAGCCTTGCCATCGTATGGCAGGCTGCCGATTTCATACAAACCACTTTGATGCAGCGATTGCATTGGATCGCTGCATTGAAGGGGTTAATGGCAGGAATCGGAGCTAGCTCCGGTTCCTGCCTTTACAGTGTGATGTCCGCTGTAACATACAGCGGACACCCAGTGCTTATGACGCCGGCTCAGCTTCGGAACCGGAAGATGAGTCAGCGCTATCTTGCCAATGGTACCCGAAGCCTTTTGGGCCTCGACGACGACGGGGCATAGGAGGATTCCATTACTGGCAGACCGGGAGGTAAATATTAAGCCTCCGATCGCTTTTGCAGCCCCACGTTGCTGGGGTGCCAATGGCTATAAACCCCTCACATGCTGCGATCTCTATTGAACGCAGATTGAAGGGTTAATCGGTTGGATCGGAGGCTAGCTTCGGTCCTGGCCGATACCTCAGGGTGCCAGCTGTAACTTACAGCTGTCACCCTGCGGTGATGTCGCTGGCTCAGCTCCTGAGCCAGCTCCATCTCTTTCACGTACAGTTACGTGGAATTGCAGGAAAATACCAGCTTCCATCACGGAACTGTACGTGAAATTGCGGGAAGGGGTTAAAGAATTTAGTTCAGTTATTTCTGTCCCCTCTTCATAATATTTAGAGAATCTCTAGTGACTGGTATAGTGCCAAGGGACTGGCACAGTGCAAATGTGGTGCTTATTTTCAAAAAGGGCTCTAGGTCTTCCCCGGATAATTGTAGACCAGTAAGCTTAACATCCATCGTGGGGAAAATGTTTGAGGGGCTATTGAGGGACTATATACAGGATTATGTGACAAAAAAATAGTATTATAAGTGACAGCCAGCACAGTTTTACTAAAGACAGAAGTTGTCAGACCAACCTGATTTGTTTTTATGAAGAGGTAAGCAGAAGCCTAGACAGAGGGGCCGCTGTGGATATGGTGTTTTTGGACTTTGCAAAGGCATTTTACACTGTCCCTCATAGACGTCTAATGGGTCAATTAAGGACTATAGGTTTAGAAAGTATAGTTTGTAATTGGATTGAGAATTGGCTCAAGGACCGTATCCAGAGAGTTGTGGTCAATGATTCCTACTCTGAATGGTCCCCGGTTATAAGTGGTGTACCCCAGGCCCCAGGGTTCGGTGCTGGGGCCACTATTATTCAACTTATTTATTAATGATATAGAGGATGGGATTAACCCCTTGGAGACATGGCCAATTTCAGTTTTTTATTTTTCTTTTTTTCCTCCCCGCCTTCCAAGAGCCATAACTTCTTTCTTTTTTTGTTGACATAGCCGTATGAGCTATTTATTCTAGCATGTTATTTGCAGGACAAGTTGTAGATTTTCATGGCACCATTTATTGTATGGCATATTGTACTGGGAAGCTGTAAAAAAATATTTGTGTGGTGTTTACATAATTTTTTGGGTGGTTTTGTTTTTTTTACGGCAGTAAAAAGTACATGTGCACCTTATTCTACAGGTTAATGTGATTGTTGGGATACCAAATTTCTATGTTTTATTTTATGTTTTACCACTTTGAAAAAAACAAAACTATTTGCTAGAAAAAAAAATGTTTTGTTTTGCCATGTTCTGAGAGGAATAACTTTTTTATTTTTACGTCAATTTAGCGATGTGAGGGCTTAGTTTTTGTGAGACGAGCTGTAGTTTTCACCGATACCATTTTCGGGTATATGCGACTTTTGATCACTTTTTATATCTTTTTTTGGAGCGCTAAGGTGACCAAAAAATAGCAATTTGCTCGTTTTATAAATTATTTTTTTTACGGCGCTCACCGAGCGGGTTAAGCAATACTATATTGTGATAGTTCGGACTTTTACGGAATGTGGCGATACCAGTTATGTTAACGTTTATTTTATTTTAAATTACTTTAGGGCAAAAATGGGATTTTTTTTTTTTTTTTTTACTTTTAGGCCTCATGCACACAACCGTAGCCATGTTCATGATTTTCAGGTTGGCCGGGGGCGGAGTGTCACCCACAAGCCGCACCCCAATCACAGGTCGTGCACATGGCCGCGGCCATTATTTGCTATGAGCCTGGACCGACTGTAATCAGACTTGCCCGTTCTTTCCGCGGTCCGGGCTCCTGGGCCATGTACGGACCGTGGAAACCACGGTCATGTGCATGGCCCCATAGCAATGAATGGGTCCGCAATTCTCCCGTGGATTTTCGGGGGAATTGCGGGCGCAAAAGCACATTCGTGTGCATGAGGCCTAAATAATTGTTTTTTGTTTTTTTTAAACATTAAAGAAAACATATTTGACAGTTTTTTTACTTTTCTTTTTATTAGTCCCCATAGGAAACTTGAACCAGTGATCGTTGGATCGTGTGCATGATATACTGTACTACTAATCTATTGCAGTGATATGAACAGTCTCCTTTGAAACTGGGGGGGTGGCGGTTTCAGAGGGCGCCCCACTGATTCTAAGAACGTAAATGCTGCGGTCACGATTGATCGCGACATTTAAGGTGTTAATCAGGCGGAATCAAAGTGAACTGGTGTGAGGTGTCGGCTGTGTAACACAGCCGTCAACCGCTGAGTATGGGGCGCGTTCAGCCCGTGAGCACACTCCATACTCCCCCTTGGCGACAGCATTGTAATAGTATAAAGCATGTCGCCAAGAGGTTAATAGCAAAATTTCTATTGTTGCAGATGACACCAAGCTATGTAGTATAGTTCAGTCTATGGAAGATGTTAGTAAATTACAAGCTGATTTGGATGCACTGAGTGTTTGGACATCCACTTGGCAAATGAAGTTTAATGTAGATAAATGTAAAGTTATGCATCTGGGTACGAACAACCTGCATGCATCATATGTCCTAGGGGAGCTACACTGGGAGAGTCACTTGTTGAGAAGGATCTGGGTGTACTTGTAAATCATAAACTAAATAATAGCATGCAATGTCAATCAGCTGCTTCAAAGGCCAGCAAGATATTGTCGTGTATTAAAAGAGGCATGGACTCGCGGGACAGGGATGTGATATTACCACTTTGCAAAGCATTAGTAAGGCCCCATCTAGAATATGCAGTTCAGTTCTGGGCTCCAGTTCATGGAAAGGATACCCTGGAGTTAGGAAAATACAAAGAAGAGCAACGAAGGTAATAAGGGGCATAGAGAATCTAAGTTATGAGGAAAGATTAAAAGAATTAAACCTATTTAGCCTTGAAAAAAGACGACTAAGGGGGGACATGATTAATTTATATAACTATATTAATGGCACATACAAAAAATATGGTGAAATCCTGTTCCATGTAAAACCCCCTCAAAAAACAAGGGGGCACTCCCTCCGTCTGGAGAAAAAAAAGGTTCAACCTGCAGAGGCGAAAAAGCCTTCTTTACTGTAAGAACTGTGAATCTATGGAATAGTCTACCGCAGGAGCTGGTCACAGCAGGGACAGTAGATGGCTTTAAAAAAGGGTTAGATAATTTCTTAGAACGAAAAAATATTAGCTCCTATGTAAATGTGTAGAATGTTTGTTTCATCCCTTCCCTTTTTCCCGTCTCTTGGTTGAACTTGATGGACATGTGTCTTTTTTCAACCCTACTAACTATGTAACTATGTAACTGCAAAGACAGAAATATAACTTCACCAAGTCCTATTAAAAAACACTGCTTGATGTATTTGTGTTGTTTTAGCCACTGTTATGGCTACTAAAAAGGTCACAGAAGGCTTGTGGCACCACAGAGGTCATTTCTGTTATTCTTAGGAGGGAAGTTTTGACATGTGATATACTACAAAGATAATACAGTCAGTGGCTTGGCCCTTGTCAATCAAGTGATTCCTGCTGCACCAGAAGCTTGTTGAGGTTGACTTAACTTTCCTTAAGGGTCCTATCTAGTTTCACTATCAGTTTTCTTTTGATTCGACCTTACAGAAAAAAATTGTTAAAATCTCATTCAGTGGCTGATTTTTCACAATTGTCTCCTGTGGGAAAAAGAATTAGTAAACTTGTCTTCACTACCATCTCCCATTGTATTTAAGTTGTATAGGAGGAGTAGAAAGAGACGAACAAATTGAGACGACATTCTTTAGGTACGCCTGAGCTGGCTGATGAAAGATATTGGGATAGGAAGGGGCTGCTTTATCTCTGGAATATGGCAAGTAAATAATGTCACTTTGAGGAGCATATAAGTTGGTAGGTTGCTCTGAGTATTTATTAACAGGGTGACAGTCAATCAAATAACACGTATAAAAATTCACCTTGGTACTTTAAAATAACAAGACACGGCTCATGCAGTTCTTAGTTAAGTAAACATTAGTATGGAAGTTTGTAAAATGTTCCTCGCTAATCTAAACAACCAATATCCAGTAAGGTCACGATTCATTGTTCAATGGCGTTTAATGTGTTGATGTGTGCAATAAGATAGATCCAATAAAAAAAAAAAGAGGCCCATGAATTCAATCAGCAAAAGGTAATTCTAATACAAATTAAAAAAAAAAAAAAAAAAAAAAAGTTATGGCTAATAGAATGCAGAGGCAAACACAAAACATTTCCTTGTGCCCAGTCTTTAAAGTGGTATTCGAATTGTGAAGTGGTTTTATCAGTCTTCACCTATCCACTGGATCCACTAGGTGATAATGGGTAGATGGGTGGGGGACCGACCACTGGGACCCCGACCAAATGCAAGAAGGGGGGTTTTGTGTCTCAGCAGCAAGACTGCTTACCAGGAGAAGTTGGATGGATTGGCGGCCGAGCATAGATCCTGCCACTTCATTCCAATGCTATGGTTACTGACAGAAATTGCTAAGCGCTGTGCTCGGAAGTTTCTGTCACTGCCATAGATTCTGATTGGAGCGGCAAGGTTCATGCTCATTTGCTGCTCCATTTATTCCTCCTGACTTGCGGTCTTGCTGCTGCGGGGAACGGGGGACATGGGACGCTGTTCTGGTGTTCGGTGGGTGTCCCAGCGGTCGGACCATAACCGATCTACCAGTTCTCTCCTATCCAGTGGATAGGTGAAAACTGTTATAAATGCTTCACAACCTGAACAACACTTAAAAGGGACTTTACAACATTTTTACTAGCAAAGGTAATGGTGTAATATGAAATCCACGGGCTTAGTTCTGTTGCGAGATTTCAGCATCTCGGGCAGCAGCCATGCGCTTTGCCACAGGAGTCTTTCATCTAAGTACAAGGTTCCATTTTAGAGGCATGACTGGTATGAAAGGGTTTCGATTTATAAGAATGCTCAATTTCAGTACATGTACAGTTTGTTTACAGCGAGTAACACGTCGAGTAAAGAAATTATTTACTTATGCGCCAAATTTGGTGCAGATTGGTCCAGCCGTTTGGCCGTGCATAAAGAACATGCAACATACAACAGACAACAGACATCAGACAACAGAAATTCATTTTTAAATATATAGAGATTATGAATATCGCATGGTCAGCTATTATCTTAGGCACCATGCACCCGACCATATATTCCATCCGTAATTACAGGCCCATACATTTCTATTGTCCACGGACACCTTTCAGTATTTTTACTGATGGGTGTTCATGCTGAAAAAAATTATAGAACCTGTCCTACTCTTGTCCGTAATTATGGCACTGACTCGCCCATAGAAGCCTATGGGCGCTTCCGTAAATACGGAGCATTACCGTGCAACATGTTGGTGACATCATTTGCAGCCACCCTCTTTTTATTACGGATCCGTATATACGGATCAAATATAGATGCAATACGGTCCGTATTTATGGACACCCTTCCGTATATACGGATGAATTACGGATTACTACGGATCCGTATTTATGGGCAGCATTTACAGATAGATGAAAATACTGTCGTGTGCATGGGGCCTAAGGCAATTGCGGGCACGGCCAGCTGCCGACGGCCGTGGGCCGCATTTTTGGGCTGTGCAGCACGGCCCATAAAATACGAAAAGTAGGACATGCTCCATAATTCCCGGCACGGTTCTACGGCACGAACACCTATCTATAGCGATACGGAAAGTTGTCCGCGCCCAATGGAACTGAACAGGTCCATAATTGCGGACCGTATCACGGTCCGCAATTACAGAGATTTTTTACGGTCGTGTGCATGGGGACTTAGACAATACAGGGGTGCTCACTTTATGAGCGATTCAATAGAGGTTGAGAAAAATATAGGTCTCCATTTATTGGCCATTGCGGAATATTCCACTTCTTTGCCTTAACCCCTTCCCGCCGCAGCCATTTTTCAGATTTAAATTTTCGTTTTTTTCCTCCCCACCTTCCAAAAGCCATAACTTTTTTATTTTTCCGTCAATATAGTACTATGAGGACTTGATTTTTGCGGGACAAGTTATAGTTTTTTGTAGCACCATTTATTGTGCCATATAATGTACTAGGAAACGGGAAAAAAATTATTTGTGGGGTTAGAAAATGAAAAAAACAGCAACTCCATTGTTTTTTGCACTTCGTTTTTACGGAATTCCCTGTGCAATTAAAACAATATGTTAACTTTATTCTGTGGGTCAATACAATTATGGCGATACCATATATATATATATACTTTTTTTCTATATTTTACTACTTTTACATATAAAAACTTAAGTGTAAAAAATTAAATTTATTTTGTGTCGCCAAATTCTGAGAGCCATAACTTTTTTATTTTTCCGTCGATTAAGTGGTATGAGGGCTTATTTTTTGCGGGACAAGCTGTAGTTTTTAATGATACTATTTTGATGTACATACAATGTTTTAATTACTTTTTATTCCATTTTTTGTGGGAGATGACGTGACCAAAAATAGAGATTCTGGCGTTTACAATTTTTTATTTTACGGCGTACACCGTGCGGATTAAATAATTATATATTGTAATAGTTCAGACTTTTACGGATGCGCCGATACCAATTATGTTTATTTTTACTATGTTCTAGGGGGGAAATGGGAAAAAGGGGGTCTTTTGAACTTTAAATTTTTTAAATTTTTTTTTACATACAAAAACCTTTATTTTACTAATTTTTACTTTTTTGCATTAGGGGACTTCAACCAGAGATCGTTAGATCACTTGCACTATATACTGCAATACTAATGTATTGCAGTATATCGTGATTCTGACAGGGTTCTATTAAGCCCTGCAGGAGGCAGCGCTTAATAGGAGCACAAAGATGGCGAACCTGGGGGCCTTCATTAGGCCCCCAGGCAGCCATTAGCAACCATCGCCACCCCGTGATTGCATTGCGGGGGGCGTGATGAGATGTTAGAGGGGGCATCCCCCTTTTTCGAACGATTTAAATGCCGCGGTCGCGATTGACCACAGCATTTAAAATGAGCGGGATCGTGCTCGAGCACGATCCCGCTCATTACTCTGAGGTGTCGGCTGTAACCGATCTGCGATCATCCACCACTGTTGTCTTCCGTGGACGTCCAGGCCATTTAGAGTTCACGAGCTCACCAGTGCACTCTTTTTTTTCAAGAACGTACCAAAATGTTGATTTGGCCACTCCTAAAGTTTGTGCTGTCTCTCTGATGGAGTTCTTCATTTTTTTCAGCCTAACGTTGGTCTGTTTCACTTGCATTGAGAGCTCATTTGACCTCATCTTGTGGGTTCACAGCAACAGCTTCCAAATGCAAATGCCACACCTGGAATCAACTCCAGACCTTTTACCTGCTTAATTGATGATGGATTAACGAGGGTGAGATAATTGCCCAATTACCTTTGGTCCCTTGAAAAAGAGGCAGCTACGTATTAAAGAGCTGTAATTCCTAAACCCTCAATTTAAATCTGAGAGTCTGCACTTTAAGCCCATATTGATTATATAACTGTATGTTCAATATGTTTCGTTAAACATCTAAAAGAACAAAACTTGTGTCACTGTCCAAATAATTCTGGACCTAACTGTATAATACCTGTGTTTTTTTATGTGGTAGAGTGGCCTTTGTGCCTGTGTGTGACTGCTACTTCTTCACCCCCTTTAGCTTAATACAGCGCTTATAGAGGTATAGGGGGCCTTAGTGAACCTCTTAATTTTCTTGCAGAATCCACCCTAAAAAAGTGACTTGTTCCATTAGATTCCATTTTATGGGGATTCTGCCCTAGAAACACTTGTAAATATTATACGTTTTCTGCAGACACCTCTTACTCTCTGTTGCAATGAAACACCAGCAGTTCAGAGCACTGACATTTTTGTACTAGTCTACTGATGGATTTACAGCACAACCATGGGTTTGAGCGCAAGATACAGCTGGATACATAGCAGCTATATCTTGCGCTCAAAACCGAATCTGTCAGGTCAGCGGAACTGACGGCTTCGGTGACAGCGGGTCCTGCGTGTCTCTGACATACAGGATTCATCTGTTATCGTTCAAATTTAAGTTCATAACTTAGATGTGATCGATAACAGCTGGATCCTGTGTGTCAGATCCTGTGTAGTCACTGAAGCCGTCCGTCTCCCTGACCTGACGGATTCTGTTTTTAGCGCAAGATACATCTTCTATGAATCCAGGATACATAGAAGCTGTAGCTTAAAAATGAAAAAAAAAAAATGTAATTACCGTTTTAAGCAACATTGTACATTAAAAACCAATTAAAAGGTTGCTTAAAACACCATAATACATTGTTTTATTACAACAACAAAAAAAAGTGTAAAAAGCTTTACATAAGACTTTATGGGGCCTCTGAAGTGGAGAGATTTAAACAAGAACTGGCCAGAGTATATGTTTCAAGGTATAAAATATATTGAACCTACACTTATCAGCATCAGTTGTATTTCAAAGTGACAGAAAAAGTAGGTCCATGAAAGTAAACATGGCTGACAATAGTAATAGTAAGACAGCTACTTCCTGTCCTAGAAATTGTATAAATGAGAAATCGCTGTGTAAAATGCACACAAAAACGCTGTGTGTGTGAATCCAGCCTAATGGTATTCTCAGCCTGGCAGCTCTATTATACAAGTTCAGGGATTGCTCTCAAGGTACACCTGTAACATCTTCATGCTCTTATACACAATACTCATAAGTGGGTCGGAAAATGTTCACATTTCATGAATAAAGTTAACCTTAACATATCTGAATTGCGCATTCAAGTCACTTGTTTCTTAACATTTCTGCAGATTTTCAGCAGAAATGTAACCTCAGGGTGTGAGAAAGGGGGGTTATGGCAAGGACAGGTATACAATTGTTTGCATTTTATTTCATAGACTATGTGACATTTATGCGTTTTTTGAATAACCGAGTCACCAGTAGAGAATATATCAGAATGATTGGCAGGGTCTTGTCATCCCCTTCTGGGAGGAAAGACTATGGGAATGCAAGGCCATATTATATGCGTATCCAAGTCTTTAATGATGAATGTACATTATGTTATTTTTGTATTTTATTGGATATTTCGACTGGTGTATGGCATTTCACTGAAGAATGGATATAAATAGGAAACACAGTCCACTAAGTAGAATCAATGATCATATAGAAGCTAATAATGTTAAAAACAGACAAATCTATATACCTGTTTTGTGTTGTTTTTTCCATCAACTTTAAACATCACGCTGACTGTAATGGAAGTATATTTTAGTCAAAACTACATCAGTTGTTGCCCGTCACCACATAGCTTGCAACATTTTCCAGTATAGCGCAATAGATGAATATGCCCTGATCCACCATCTCATCTTTTTAACATTAAAGTCAATAGGATGATGGGTGAGATGAGTCAAAACGATTATATCATTTTTTTCTCACCCGTTGTCCTATTGATTTCCATGTAAAAGAAACAACGGATGCTAATTGACTGCAATGATGAAAAATGTATGTTTTTCCATCCGTTTAAATAAAAGGGACAAAGAAGGGAAAGGCTAAATCCACTGCTGCCATTGCTTTTTAGCCATTGCACCATTTTTAGGTTAATAATCATTTGTTTCAGGTGAGAACAAGACCAGGGGCGTAACTAGGAAAGACTAGACCCCATAGCAAACTTTTGACTGGGCCCCCCGAGGTGCCACACGCAGCCCCCCTTATAGATAGTGACCCCTGTAGATTGTGCCATACAGCCCCCCTCTAGACAGTGTTATACAGCCCCCTGAAGACAGTGTCACACTCCACTTGTAGATAGCGCCCCCACCTTGCTCTTGTAGATAGTGCCATACAGCCCCCCCTGTAGATATCGCCATAAAGCCCCATGTATATAGTGCCATAGAGCTTCCCCTGTAAATAGTGCCACACAGTCCCCCGCCCTTGTATATAGTGCCACACAGCCCCCCCATTAGTAGCTAGTGCCACACACAGACCCTTGTAGATTGCACCACAGCCCTCCCCTTGTAAATAGTGCCATACAGCCCCCTAGTAGATAGTGTGACACAGCCCCCCCTTAGTAGTGCCACACAGCCTCCCCTTTGTAGTGCCACACAGCCCCTTGTATATAGTGCCACACTACTCCCCCTTGTGTATAGTGCCACACAGTTTCTCCTTGTGTATAGTGCCACACAGCGCCCCTTGTATATAGTGCCACACAGCCCCCCAGTATAGTGCCACTCTGCTTCCCCCTTGTATATAGTGTCACACTGCTCCCCCCTTGCATATAGTGCCACCCTGCTCCCCTTTGTATAGAGTGCCACCCTGCTCCCTTCCTTATATATAGTTCCACCCTGTGCCTCCCCTTGAATATAGTGCCCCATGGTCCCCCCTTGTGTGTAATGCCACACAGCTCCCCCCCCCAAAAAAAAAATATATTGTACTTACCTTGCCCCGTTCTTGCGATGGACGGAGCGCGGCAAAGGCTCCAATCATGACAACTGCACATACCAGAGTGATGCAGTGACGTCATCATGCCGGCCTGCACACTGAGTCTTTCCAGCACCGTATAGGCTGCAGGCCTAAAGTGGCCTGCAGCCTCAGGGCCAGTTCTAGCTTTTCTGCTGCCTGAGGCGAAAATCGAAATGGTGCCCCCCAGATTTTGATTGACATCCCCCTGGCTGTTCAACATCACTAGTAGTCTCCTCAAACTCTTGCGGATGCGCCCTTGCCTTGTACTCCCTTGGCATGCGCCGTGCAGCGATAAAGCCGGGCAGAGTACACCTCGCGGCACGGTGCATGCCTAAGTAGTACAAGGCAATGGTTCATCTGAGAAAATTGTATCAGCCAAGGGGATTTCAATCATATATGGAAAAGTGGGTTTGGAGGCAGGACTATGTTACTCTTCAGGATAGCGGAACCGCCCCATGACCCTTTAATGAGTAATTAGCATATAGTATGCGCCATTTTAAAAGTTGATCTAATAGATTTTGCTGCCTCTGAAAAAAACATACATTTGGAAATATTGTCAGGTCATGTATTACCGCATGTGGCGCTTCAAGGGGTTAAAACTACCTAACAGGTTCCCATTAAATATACAATTTATTGAAAAAATTCCACCTGACCTGCCCTGCAATTTTGTTATTATAAATATATCTTATATAATTACAGCTCCAGAATCAAGCTCATACATATATACGGCACGAGAGCCAAGCTCAATACATATATACAGCACCAGAACAAACCTCAGTACATATATACAATACCAGAACCAACCTCAATACATAAATACAGCCCCAGAACCAAAATCAGTACATATATACAGCACCAGAACAAAGCTCAGTACATAAATACAGCCCCAGAACCAAGCTCAGTGTAATGGCAGGAAGGAGGTGAAGGGAACAAGCGAGCCCTAATCTACCCACCGCCCTGTCCCTGCCTACTTGCAATGACCCGCCCTAGGCGACGGGGTACAACTTGGCGGCGGTCCCTACGCTGTCTAAGTGCAAGGAGTACAAACAGGGAACACGCAAGGGAATACAGTAGCCCACGGAACGCCGCGAGGAAACGGAGCGGTGAATGAGCCAGTCAGGATCAGGAAGTAGTGGAGTATACAAACGGGAACACGGAGCAGAAGCAAGCCAGGGGCAGAGCAACGCAGGATAAACGGAACTGAAGCAAGGCAGAAGCACGGCAGAAGCAGGCTGGAGCAAGGCAGCAGTGGGGCCAGGAATCCAAGAAGAATAACAAGCAAGGAGGAAGAGAAAACGGCAGGTATAAATGGACAGGGGGCGGAGCTAACTCTGACTGACGAGGCCGCGATAGGCTCTCCCACTCCTGAGCCTGCCACCCTGATTGGTGGGAGCAGGTGTCAGTCTCAGAGGTCTGGCCTCAGGTGTCGACTGATTAATCCTGGGAGTATACCCAGACGTAGTGCCTGGCAGATCCTTTACAGTACTCCCCCTTTTATGAGGGGCCACCGGACCCTTACTAAGAGGACCCGGTTTAGTGGGGAAGAGAAGGTGGAATATCCTGATCAATACCCCAGCGTGAACATCTCGAGCAGGTACCCAAGTCCTCTCCTCCGGCCCGTATCCTCTCCAATGGACCAGGTACTGGAGGGAGCCCTGGATCATCTTACTGTCCACAATCTTGGCCACCTCGAATTCCACCCCCTCAGGGGTGAGAACGGGAACAGGAGGTTTCCTCGAGGGGGACCAGGACGGGGAGCAGCGTTTCAGGAGGGAGGCATGGAAGACGTCGTGTATGCGAAAGGATGGGGGCAGCTCCAGACGGAAGGATACAGGGTTGAGGACTTCAATGACCTTATAAGGTCCAATAAATCGGGGAGCAAACTTCCTGGACGGGACCTTAAGGCGCAAGTTCCTCGATGACAACCACACCAGATCCCCGACGACAAACCGGGGGTTAGCAGAACGTCTACAATCAGCCTGAATCTTTTGTACGCTCTGGGACGCCCCTAGGTTCTTCTGAACCTGGGCCCAGACTGTGCACAGTTCCCGATGAACGTCCTCTACCTCGGGATTATTGGAACAACCAGGGGAAACGGAGGAGAACCTAGGATTAAACCCGAAATTACAGAAAAACGGGGAGACCCCTGACGAGTTACTGACCCGGTTATTCAGGGAAAATTCGGCGAGGGGAAGGAATGAGACCCAATCAAATTGACAGTCAGAAATGAAACACCTTAAATATTGTTCCAGGGATTGGTTAGTCCTTTCCGTTTGGCCATTAGTTTCGGGATGGAAGGCGGAGGAGAAGGATAGATCAATCTCCAACTTTTTACAAAAAGCTCTCCAAAATAAGGAAACAAATTGTACCCCTCTGTCCGAAACAATATTGACTGGGGCCCCATGGAGATGCAGAATGTGTTTCACAAACAAAGAAGCTAACGTCTTGGCGTTAGGTAGTTTCTTAAGGGGCACAAAGTGGCACATCTTGCTGAAGCGGTCTACTACCACCCACACCACCGACTTGCCCTGAGATGGAGGCAAATCGGTGATAAAATCCATGGAGATATGGGTCCAAGGTCTCTGGGGAATGGGCAAGGAACGTAGTAAGCCCGCAGGTCGGGACCTAGGGGTCTTGGACCTAGCACAGACCTCACAAGCGGCGACGTAAGCCCTAACGTCTTTAGGCAACCCAGGCCACCAATAGTTTCTGGTAATGAGGAGTTTGGTACCCAAGATGCCAGGATGACCAGATAGAGCGGAGTCATGGTTTTCCCTGAGTACCCTTAGCCGGTATTGCAGGGGGACAAACAGTTTGTCCCCAGGGAGGTTCCCGGGAGCTGAACCTTGATCAGCCGCGATGTCAGAGGCTAAGTCAGAATCAGTGGCAGAAACAATTATACCAGGGGGTAAAATACAAGCAGGATCCTTCTCAGAAGGAGGATTAGCCATGAAACTACGTGACAGTGCATCAGCCTTAATATTTTTGGACCCAGCCCTATAGGTAACCAAGAAATTAAATCTGGTAAAGAATAGTGCCCAACGAGCGTGTCTAGGATTAAGCCTCCGGGCAGATTCTAGGAAAACCAGATTCTTGTGGTCAGTAAGGACTGTTACCTGGTGTCTGGCCCCCTCCAAGAAGTGACGCCACTCTTCAAAAGCCCATTTAATGGCTAAAAGTTCGCGGTTGCCAATATCATAGTTACACTCCGTGGGCGAAAACTTCCTAGAGAAGTAAGCACAGGGGCGGAGATGGGTGAGGGAGCTGGTACCCTGGGACAAGACGGCCCCCACTCCCACCTCGGACGCGTCAACCTCCACAATAAATGGCTCCCTTTGGTTGGGCTGAACCAGCACGGGGACCGAGATAAAGCACTTCTTGAGGGTCTCAAAAGCCTGGACGGCCTCAGGGGGCCAATGGAGGACATCAGCACCCTTGCGAGTGAGGTCCGTAAGAGGCTTAGCGACGACCGAGAAGTTGGCAATAAATCTCCTGTAATAGTTAGCGAACCCCAAAAAACACTGTAGCGCCTTCAGGGAGGCAGGTTGGACCCATTCCGCCACAGCCTGAACCTTGGCAGGGTCCATGCGGAATTCATGAGGAGTGAGGATTTGACCTAAAAATGGTATCTCCTGTACCCCAAACACACATTTTTCGGTCTTCGCAAACAGATTATTTTCCCGAAGGACCTGGAGGACCTTCCTGACATGCTCCACGTGCGAGGACCAGTCCTTGGAAAACACCAGTATGTCATCAAGGTACACTACAAGAAAATTACCCCGGTAATCTCTCAGAATTTCATTAATAAAATTCTGGAAGACGGCAGGGGCATTACACAACCCAAAGGGCATGACTAGGTATTCGAAATGACCTTCGGGCGTGTTGAACGCAGTTTTCCACTCATCCCCCTCTTTGATGCGGATAAGGTTATATGCCCCCCGTAGATCAAACTTAGAGAACCATTGGGCCCCCTGAACCTGATTAAAAAGATCCCGAATCAAAGGAAGGGGATACTGGTTCCTTACTGTGACCTTATTCAAGTTCCGATAATCAATGCACGGCCTAAGACCACCATCCTTCTTCCCCACGAAGAAGAAGCCAGCACCTACAGGAGAAGTCGAGGGGCGAATGAAACCCTTGGCCAGGCATTCTTGGATATACTCCCTCATAGCTTTACGTTCAGGACATGAAAGATTAAATATCCTCCCCTTAGGAAGCTTGGCACCAGGCACCAAATCGATGGCGCAATCGTAATCTCTATGTGGGGGCAACACCTCGGAGGCCTCCTTAGAAAACACATCAGCGAAGTCCTGAACAAACTCAGGAAGCGTGTTTACCTCCTCCCGGGGAGAAATAGAGTTAACCGAAAGACATGACATCAGGCAATCACTACCCCATTTGGTGAGATCCCCAGTATTCCAATCAAACGTGGGATTATGCAGCTGCAACCAGGGAAGACCTAATACCAGATCGGACGATAATACCTGCATCACCAGTACAGAGCACTGCTCCAAATGCATGGAGCCAACACGGAGTTCAAAAACAGGAGTATGTTGAGTAAAATAACCATTAGCAAGAGGAGTGGAGTCGATACCCACTACCGGGATAGGATAAGGTAAATCAATAAAAGGCATTTTTAGAGACAATTCCACAGACATGATATTAGCAGATGAGCCCGAATCCACGAAGGCACTGCCAGTGGCAGACCGGCCAGCAAACGAGACCTGAAAGGGAAGCAAAATTTTATTGCGTTTAGTATTAACGGGAAATACCTGTGCGCCCAAGTGACCTCCCCGATGATCACTTAGGCGCGGAAGTTTTCCAGCTGCTTATTCTTGCGCCTGGGACAGGTGTTCAGTAGATGCTTGTCGTCCCCACAATAGAAGCAGAGACCATTCTTCCTGCGAAACTCTCTACGTTGTCGAGGGGACTTGGAGGCCCCGAGTTGCATAGGTACCTCCGAGTCCTCCGTGGAAGAGCGAGGAGACGGGACCTCGGGGGGAATCGCAGGGCAGTCAGAGGGGAAAACATTGAAACGTTCAAGCTGACGTTCCCTGAGACGTCGGTCAAGTTGTACTGCTAGGGCCATAACCTGGTCTAGGGAGTCAGAAGAGGGGTAGCTAACCAGCAGATCCTTCAGGGCGTCAGATAATCCTAACCTAAACTGGCACTTTAGGGCCGGGTCGCTCCACCGAGAAGCTACGCACCACTTTCTAAAATCAGAACAGTATTCCTCAACAGGTCTCCTACCCTGACGTAAGGTCACCAGCTGACTCTCGGCTAAGGCAGTCCTGTCAGTCTCGTCGTAAATGAGACCGAGGGCAGAGAAAAACCGATCCATGGAGGAAAGTTCAGGGGCGTCAGGAGCCAAGGAGAAGGCCCACTCTTGGGGCACTTCCTGGAGTCGGGATATAATTATACCCACCCGCTGGTTCTCGGAACCTGAGGAGTGAGGTCTTAGGCGGAAATAAAGTCTGCAACTCTCCCGGAAGGAGAGAAAAGTCTTAAGGTCCCCTGAGAACCGGTCAGGTAACTTGAGGTTGGGTTCTAAAGGTGAGGTGAGGGGTACTACAAAGGCAGCGTCAGACTGATTGACCCTCTGAGCCAGTGCCTGGACCTGTAGGGAGAGGCCCTGCATCTGCTGGGTCAGGGTCTCAAGGGGGTCCATGATAGCGTCAGCGTAGAAGAAATGGTAGACTAGGTAAAGGCATGTTATTATGTAATGGCAGGAAGGAGGTGAAGGGAACAAGTGAGCCCTAATCTACCCACCGCCCTGTCCCTGCCTACTTGCAACGACCCGCCCTAGGCGACGGGGTACAACTTGGCGGCGGTCCCTACGCTGTCTAAGTGCAAGGAGTACAAACAGGGAACACGCAAGGGAATACAGTAGCCCACGGAACGCCGCGAGGAAACGGAGCGGTGAATGAGCCAGTCAGGATCAAGAAGTAGTGGAGTATACAAACGGGAGCACGGAGCAGAAGCAAGCCAGGGGCAGAGCAACGCAGGATAAACGGAACTGAAGCAAGGCAGAAGCACGGCAGAAGCAGGCTGGAGCATGGCAGCAGTGGGGCCAGGAATCCAAGAAGAATAACAAGCAAGGAGGAAGAGAAAACGGCAGGTATAAATGGACAGGGGGCGGAGCTAACTCTGACTGACCAGGCCGCGATAGGCTCTCCCACTCCTGAGCCTGCCACCCTGATTGGTGGGAGCAGGTGTCAGTCTCAGAGGTCTGGCCTCAGGTGTCGACTGATTAATCCGGGGAGTATACCCAGACGTAGTGCCTGGCAGATCCTTTACACTCAGTACATATATACTGCACAGAACCAAGCTCAGTACATATATACAGCCCCAGAACAAAGCTCAGTACATATATACCACCCTAGAACCAAGCTTAGTACATATATACAACACCAGATTCATCGCAGATTATAGTTCTTTTTCTCTTTTCTTGTCCATCCGGTCCAGACTTCTGTGATGACTTCTCCTGGCCACGACCCATTTCTGCAGTTATCCGCTCAGATGCCTTCAGCTTCTCACTTTTAAAACATTTCTGCACCTATAAATGAAGATAAAATTCTCAACACCTCTACATATAATAGCGCCATACACTGCACCTCTAACTATAATAGCGCCAAACACTGTGTTCCTGAATATAATAGTACCATACACTGTGTCCCACACACACACACACACCATTCCCCCTGTAGACAGTGCCCCCATAGCCCCCTGGAGATAGTGACCTCCATAGGGGCTGTGTAGATAGTGCCCCACATAGAAGCCCCTGTAGATAGTGCTCCAAATCCCCACATATAGAGCCCCCTGTAGATAATGCCACTCACAGTTTTATTAGAATAAAAAACGTTACATACTCACATGATCCCGTTCCCGCGCCATCCGGTGTCAATGCAGACCTGCTCTCTTCTTTCAGCAACGGAAGCGGCGCGATGACGCCATCGCGCCACTAGCGTCGTTGAAAGGCGCTGATTGGCGGAGCAAATAATTTTGCCCCGCCAATCAGCATCATTGTAAGGCGCTGAATGGTCGGGCACGACCATTCAGCTAATGCATGTATTTGTACCTGCTATAGACGCAGGTACAATTAGTGTAAGAGAGGGTGGCGGCGGCTGGTTTCTTTGGCACCACCGCCCCCTCAAAGAGGCAGTAGCAGCCTATAATATTCATTTGTATCTACGTCCGGAGGACTCAGATATAAGTGAATGTGGCTGTTGCTAGTACCGGGGCCTCCTCCGGTGCTAGGGACGCCACCAGGCATGGGAGGGCAGGTGCCGCCCGGCTGATAAATGTTAGAGGTCGGATGGCGCAGGCCCTGTAGATGCGTTGCTACTTCTGTAGCAGCCATAACGGCTGCTAGTGGCGCCGCCAGACATGGCGGGACGTGTCGGCGGGCAGCACGGTCCCCCTCATGCAGCGGGCCCCGTAGCAGCCGCTATGGCTGCTACAGCTGTAATTACGCCACTGAACAAGACCTAAGCAAGCTTCACCAAAATAACTCCCCATAAGAAAAACCTTTAACCCCTTTAGGACACAGCCTGTTTTGGCCTTGTGGACACAGATGATTTTTATTCAAATCTGACATGTGTCAATTTATGTGGTAATAACTTGGGAATACTTTTACCTATCCAAGCAATTCTGAGATTGTTTTCCCGTGACATATTTTACTTTAAGATAGTGAAAAAATGTGGTCGATAAATTCAATATATATTTGTGAAAAACGTCAAAATTTAGAGAACATTTTTTAAAATGAGCATTTTTCTAAATTTAAATGTATCTACTTGTTAAACAGATAGAAATACCACACAAAATAGTTACTAGTTAACATTTCCCATATGTCTACTTTATGTTTGCATTATTTTTTGAACGTCCTTTTATTTTTCCAGGACATTACAAGGCTTAGAACCTTTGCAGCTATTTCAATAAAATTTCAAAATACTTATCTTTTCATTGACCAGTTTAGTTCTGAAGTACTTTTGAGGACCTTATATATTAGAAAGTGCCAATAAATCACAAAATATTGAAAACTGCACCCCTCAAAGTATTCAAAACAGCATTCAGAAAGTATCTTAACCCTTTAGGCGTTTCACAGGAATTATAGCAAAGTAGAGGTAAAATGTACAAATTTAATTTTTTTTGCCGAAATTAATTTCTTATAAAAAATTTTCTGTAACACAGAAGGTTTTACCAGAGAAACGCAACTCAATATTTATTGCCCAGATTCTGCAGTTTTTAGAAATATCCCACATGTGGCCCTAGTGTGCTAATGGACTGAAGCACAGGCCTCAGAAGCAAATGGGCACCTAGTGGATTTCAGGGCCTCCTTTATATAAATATAATTTTGACAATGTGATTTTCAGTTTTTTTTTAAATATAATCTATATCTCTCACTGGTAAAAGTAACCTAGCCTAAAAATTCTAGACTGTTCATGTCTTTGACAGTGGGCAAACTTACAAAATCAGCAAGGGATCAAATACTTATTTCCTTCACTGTATATATATATATATATATATATATATATATATATATATATATATATATATATATATATATATACAGTGAAGGAAATAAGTATTTGATCCCTTGCTGATTTTGTAAGTTTGCCCACTGTCAGGCTAGGTTAATTTTACCAGTGAGAGATAGATTATATAAAAAAAAAAAAATCACATTGTCAAAATTATATATATTTTTTTGCATTGTGCACAGAGAAATAAGTATTTGATCCCCTACCAACCATTAAGAGTTCAGCCTCCTCCAGACTAGTTACACGCTCCAAATATACTTGGTGCCTGCATTAAAGACAGCTGTCTTAAATGGTCACCTGTATAAAAGACTCCTGTCCACAGACTCAATTAATCAGTCTGACTCTAACCTCTACAACATGGGCAAGACCAAAAAGCTTTCTAAGGATGTCAGGGACAAGATCATAGACCTGCACAAGGCTGGAATGGGCTACAAAACCATAAGTAAGACGCTCGGTGAGAAGGAGACAACTGTTGGTGCAATAGTAAGAAAATGGAAGACATACAAAATGAC
This sequence comes from Rhinoderma darwinii, assembly GCF_050947455.1. Lineage (NCBI taxonomy): Eukaryota > Metazoa > Chordata > Amphibia > Anura > Rhinodermatidae > Rhinoderma > Rhinoderma darwinii. Next base: position 584,428,866 of record NC_134687.1, on the reverse strand, counting down.
TGTCAATCGACATCGACCTGGGGCTCCATGCAAAATCTCACCTCGTGGGGTATCCTTGATCCTGAGGAAGGTGAGAGCTCAGCCGAAAACTACACGGGGGGAACTTGTTAATGATCTCAAGGCAGCTGGGACCACAGTCACCAAGAAAACCATTGGTAACACATTACACCGTAATGGATTAAAATCCTGCAGTGCCAGCAAGGTCCCCCTGCTCAAGAAGGCACATGTACAGGCCCATCTGAAGTTTGCAAATGAACATCTGGATGATTCTGAGAGTGATTGGGAGAAGGTGCTGTGGTCAGATGAGACTAAAATTGAGCTCTTTGGCATTAACTCAACTCGTCGTGTTTGGAGGAAGAGAAATGCTGCCTATGACCCAAAGAACACCATCCCCACTGTCAAGCATGGAGGTGGAAACATTATGTTTTGGGGGTGTTTCTCTGCTAAGGGCACAGGACTACTTCACCGCATCAATGGGAGAATGGATGGAGCCATGTACCGTCAAATCCTGAGTGACAACCTCCTTCCCTCCACCAGGACATTAAAAATGGCTCGTGGCTGGGTCTTCCAGCACGACAATGACCCGAAACATACAGCCAAGGCATCAAAGGAGTTGCTCAAAAAGAAGCACATTAAGGTCATGGAGTGGCCTAGCCAGTCTCCAGACCTTAATCCCATCGAAAACTTATGGAGGGAGCTGAAGATCCGAGTTGCCAAGCGACAGCCTCGAAATCTTAATGATTTACTGATGATCTGCAAAGAGGAATGGACCAAAATTCCATCTAACATATGTGCAAACCTCATCATCAACTACAAAAAATGTCTGACTGCTGTGCTTGCCAACAAGGGTTTTGCCACCAAGTATTAAGTCTTGTTTGCCAAAGGGATCAAATACTTATTTCTCTGTGCACAATGCAAATAAATATATATAATTTTGACTATGTGATTTTCTGTTTTTTTTTTTAAATATAATCTATCTCTCACTGGTAAAATTAACCTAGCCTAAAAATTCTAGACTGTTCATGTCTTTGACAGTGGGCAAACTTACAAAATCAGCAAGGGATCAAATACTTATTTCCTTCACTGTATATATATATATATATATATATATATATATATATATATATATATATATATATATATATATACTAGGCACCATGTCAGGTTTGAAGAGGTTTTGTGGTGCTTAAACAGGGGAAACCCCCCAAAAGTGACTCAAACTACACCCCTGAAGGAATTTTTCTAGGTTTATAGTTAGCATTTTTGTCCCCATAGTTTTTTTTGCAAAATTTTGTGGAATTAGTCTGTGAAGATGGAACTCTACTTTTTTTTTTCCAGAAAAAACATAGAATTTTTTTCATTTTTACAAGGAATAAACAAGAAAAAGCACCCCAGCATTTATAAAACAATTTCTCCCAATTACAGCAATACCCCATATGTGGACACTAATGTTTGTACCCACAGCAGGGCTCAGAAGCAAAGGAGCGCCTTTTGGATTTTGGAGCGCAGGTTTTGCTGGAATCGTTTTTGGTGTCATATCATGTTTGCAATGCCCTGGAGAGACTAAAACAGGGAAAAAACCCCAAAAGTGACCCCGTTTTGGAAACTACACCCCTCAAGGAATTTTCTAGGGGTATAGTTAGCATTTTGTCCCACAGTTTTTTTGCAAAATTTAGTGGAATTAGTCTGTGACGATGAAAATCTACTTTGTTTTGGAAAAAACATAGAATTTTTTAATTTTTACAAGGAATAAAGGGGAAAAAAGCACCCCAACTTTTGTAAAGCAATTTCTCCCGATTATGGCAATACCCAATATGTGGTAATACACTGCTGTTTGGTCCACGGCAGGGCTCAGAAGCGAAAGAGAAGCATTTGGAGCACAGATTTTGCTGGGAAGGTTTTCGGATGCTATGTCGTGTTTGCAGAGCTCCTGAGGTACCAGTATAGAGGAAACCCCCAAGAAGTGACTGAACAGACCCACCAATCACTGCAATCGCCGGACTTAACTACAAGTCTCGGGAATGGTTTTTAAAACTTTTACAGTAAAACAATGTGATCGGTGGATCTGTACAGATCCAACGATCACATCAATCACCGGCATCGGATGGCTAATCGGGGTCCATTGTGTTAGCTGTCAGGGATAGCTTCTCTCCCGGTTTCCGGTACACACAGTAACTATACGTCCTCGTGCGGGCAGTAACCTTCCACGACGACCTATAGTTACTGAGTCGTGTGGGTAGGGGTTAACTATAAGTCCCAAAGTTGAAAGTCTTTGAAACATATTCAGCTCTGCTATGGGATAACAGATGATGGTTGACAATCACTAGTGGCAGCCATTATCGTGCCAATAAGGCCTCTTTCGCACAGCAGTATTTTGGTCAGTATTTTGCATCAGTATTTGTAGTCCAAAATTAGAAGTAAGTCTAAAACTTGGAAGAAATACAAATCTTTCCATGATAATTTTTCTTTGTGTATGTTCCACTTCGGGTTTTGGCTTATAAATACTGATGTGAAATTCTGACCAAAATACTGCCTTGTGAAAGTTGCCTACGGGTCATTACTAAGTTCTCCACAAACCCTAAATGGCGTAGAAATCCTATATGGCTCTAAAAATTGTCTCTAGAATGGAAGTCTACAGATGAGTATCAGGACTAGGAACACTGGAGCACCGCACCATGGGAGTAAGCAGTAGGGTAGTTGGGACAGGTAAGGAGTTAGGGACCAGAAGATCAGAGACAGAACCCGGGTTTAATACAGAAAAAAAATAAGGATGAGGAAGACAGAGGACCAGAATGCAGAACCAAATCAAGCTCCAACCGAATGAAAAAGGCCCACCAAAGGTGAAGTCATTTAAAAGATCATGGTTACCATTACAAAGATTTAAAAAGGAAAATCTTCTGAAGGAATTTATTAGGGGGTAGCAAGGTATATGGACCTTAAGTGAAGAACTTGTTCCCCCACAAAAGGTAGCAACTATTCTGAACCCAGAAAACCCCACAAAAGGTGACAACTGTTCTGAACTCAGTTTATCTATCGTGATGCAATTGTTTCCTTCCCATGAAGGGTAAATCTCCCTGCCACCTAAAATAGAAGATATATCAATGAAGCTCATTGACACAAATTATCAAATAGAATGGAGATGAAAACATAATTTCGGATTTATCTTTGTTTTCTTTGTTATCTTATCATCCATACTGCAGTACTTACACATTGACATTAATAGACTAGCAGAGAATAAATTGTCCTTTCATAAAATAAAGCACAGCTCTTCTAAAGTGGAACTATGAGGTTCCGTAAATATGGCAAGTACCAGATTATCAGAAATTCAATACTATTGGAAGTTACTAACCAGCCTGTCTTGTTTATGTCTCAGTCATCTCACCTCCACTCCAATGCTCCCCGCTACCCTGCACCGGAGCTGACAAGAATTTGTTGATGTTGATGCTATGAGGCTTTGACAACATTTTCCACTACTATTGGCATTATCATTAAATACACTTAGAGGAAGACTCTAGGCAAGACGTATACACTGTGTTATGCCTAAGGCAAGGTCCTTAACGGTGGTGGATATCTGTAAGAACGCCAAAATGGAAATCTCTGTGTCATACACCGTCCCCTCAGGCGCTGTATGAGGTCTAACATAATGTATCACAATGCCTAAAGTGTTCCCTTAGGGCAGCGGTCCCCAACCTTTTATACCTTGTGAGCCACATTTAATTTTGAGCGATGGGCGGGAGCCACATTTAAGTTAAAAAAAATTTAACATATTAAATGTAGAGATACAGAAAATCATCAAATTTCAATTTGAAGGCAAATATTTAAGTTTGAAATTTAATACTCTGATATTCCACAGCCCAAATTGCCAATTTTATGGGGATAGGATATGTCTGCAATATTGTTAATGTGGATGTCATATTGTAGCAAGAGCATATGGTTATAACTCAGGGTTCCTATGGCGAGCCATGCCACAGGGGGTTGTTAGCCACATTTGGCTACCGAGCCACTGGTTGGGGACCACTGGCTTAGGGTAACAGAAAAAAAGTTGAAACTGTGACTATGCTGACTCCACTACCACTAACCAGGACAACAAAGCAATTTCCTGCTCATTCAGAACTGAAGCTCTGCCCATAGCTGGAATAACAGACATTCAACAACGTTGGGAGCCAGATAATAGGAATTTATCTGCATTGACGATATTTCATAAACATGACTTACTTTACAAGTGATGTCCAAATTAGTGGAAAACGTCAAAAGTCTGTAATATTATATAAAGTTTCCTAATGTCATTTAATGTGAATATTTCAAAGACAAATAGAAATATTTAATCGGTCAGCTGTTAATCTTTCCATGAAGTAGACAAGCATTCATGTTTCTTCTCTCTGCTGGGAGTTTAGGCTGGCACGTCGTAGGAATATGGTTACAATAGCGGTTCAGTCTTTTTGTGTGGTATTTATAGCCTGATCTGGTGAATGTCAATCTTCACTTTATTGTTATTCTCTAAAATCTGACATCTTACCTTGGCCTCTGCTTTAAAGGAAATCTTGCACAATGACAAAGTATTTATTTTATTAGACTCCTTAAACATTTAATTTGTTATTTGCTTGAGAAATATATCACATTAATGATTTTATATCAATCCCACCCATTCAATTTTAAATTGAATTTAAAATAATTAACAAAGGGTACTTAATAATAATATTTGTACCTTTGATGAGTTATAAAGCGGACTGCCTGCTTACTTCATTCTGTAGGTTCAAACTGCGGTAGGAAATGTAACATTCATAAGATACACACGTCTGTAAAGGTTTATTCAAAGGAGTCAAATACCCATAGAGAAAATGTTGTAGTCATTGTACAAGGTTGGGCATTTGCCTCATTCAATGCTGTGATGTTGCTCCTTTACAAGATGTAAGTTTAAAACCTAGTTCTTCAATGGTAATTTAATGGTCCTGTTTCTCAGTATTCACGCTTTACATTAACTTTGGTCTGCTATACATCATTTCTACAACATTACTTGTCTAACAGTATAAGGGCTCATGCACACTGCCGTATTATGGTTCAGAACAATCTCTAAATTGTACGGAGCCATAATCCAGCACTCATAGATGTCTAAGGGGCCATACTAAACCTCTGTATATCTCTAAAATTAATTGTGCCTTATTAAATTGGATGCCATGATGGCAGCACATGGAGTGGGGCTGGATTTACAGCATGACATAAAATTTGTGCCAGCAAATTATTGTTCCCGCTGAGCTATTATGCCTAACATCCCCAAAAATATTGTGCTGTTTGGTTAATAGCCTATAAGAAAGAATATAGCGGACTCATAGGGGAATATTTATTATTTCATTGGCACCACAATTCTGCCATTGAAATGTCGCAAATGATGGCGCATGCCACATTTGCGTAATAATTAGCATATTTTTGCTGTTTTATGCTTCTCTCGCCACTTTTAAAGTGGCAGGAAAGGGTGGGGTTTAGTGGGAGGGGAGGGGCTACCGCCAGTTTGACAGATTTACTATAATTTACACCAGAAATTGGATAGATTTTTTTCATATTCAAAGTTTTTATTGGTTTTAAAATAAACAAACAAATAGAAAACACTGTTGGAGGACATACCCCCATAAGAAGAAATAAAATAAATAATAAGGGCAAAGCCCCCACAAAGAGGTGAGCATCACATCCTATGACAAGCGATGATATGCAACATCAGCGATGAGAAGCATGATGAACAGGAGCATTACATAAGAATGAAATTGAGACATAACATCTCATTCTCCAACATAGCATAAAGAGTTACGGCATCTTACAAGTGCAATCACAGGAACAAAGCTCCTCTCTGTTAGACAAGGGAGGGGGAATAAAAAACATTAGGAGGACAAACAAGGGCAGAAGAGTGATATGGGAAGGCACAGGTCATGGTGAGCCTGGACTCCCTTTGCGGATTATTATCAGTCCCACAGCGCCAACAATTGTCTGGTACGGATGGATACCATTTATGGAGAGCAGTAGGGACCCGATACCACCTAGAGACAATCGTATAACTGGTTTCCTGGGTCCGTATAGCTATGGAGGATTTTTGGGAAAAGAAAAAACACAGTTTCCATTGCGTGTCAGTAAATGTTGTGTTCAATTATTTTTCCCAAGCCTTACAGAAGGATGGAAGATGTTGAGATAGTTGGGAAAGGAGTAGTTTATATAGTATGGAGATAGTGTATGTAGGGGAAAGGGTAGAAACACATAAGCGTTAAAATTCTGTTAGTGTATGGTGGAGGTGAGCTTGACAATTGGTTAACTTATAAAAGAGATTTAATTGGTTATATTCAAACATGTTGAGGGCGCATCAGTTGGGAAGATTGAGCCTAATGGAAGTAGAGAGGAGTCGGAAAGGACTTGAGTAAAGTACATAGGATTGGTGGATAACATGCCTAAGAGGTAGAGTTGAGCTTCACCTGCAGGAAATGCTGGGTTGTCAGTAACAGAGGTCAATGGGCCCAGTGGGTCTATGAGGGAACCCCCCACCCCAGAAGAGCGTTAATGCCAAAAGAGTTTGGGAGACAACAAATGAAGCTTGAGTCAGTCTGTTCCCAGACAAGGTCCACGTCCACAGCAAGGTAGACAGGGTACGGATGCATAACTGTTGGGCTAAACGAACCCAAATTTTGGATTAGCGCTTATGAAAAAAGTCAAGAAAACGTGCGTTCGTCGACGCAAGGTAATTACCTACGGGGGTCTGTGGGGCATTACCTACAGGGGGCTCTGTGGCACTACCTACAGAGGGCTGTGTGGCACTACCAACAGGGGGGCTGTGCCAGTGGCAGGGGGGCTGTGGCAGTATCTACAGAGGGCAGTGTGTGGCATTATCTACAGAGGGAAGTATGTGGCAAAAAATGTACAAATTAAATTCATCAATTTTTAAAACGGACAGGTAATAAAACAGATGCAAAATGGGTCAAAATCGGTCCTTAAAAACGGACACACAGCCTAGAACTAAAACGATGCAAAACGGCCAAGAAAAACGTACCAATACGTCCGTTTTTATCGGCCGACACTCGGACCCTGTCGTGTGAATAGAGCCTAAGAATTGTCCTGCCTAGTCGGGGACGATCCGATGGCCAGTTAAAGGATCCAAAGCATTGTTGGATACGTAACCATAAAGGCGATGGGATGGAGATGGGGATCATCTGCAGGAGGTACAAAAATCTGGGGAGGAGTGACGTTTTTATAATATTAATACGGACCAACCAGGAGAATTCCTTTTTATGTAAGGAAGCAAGATCCATGCGAAATTTGGATAGTAGGGGAATGAAGTTATTTGTAAACAATTGTGAAAGGTCAGTGCTTATACGAGCTCCCAGATACGTTATACCCCTAGTGGGCCAGGAAAAGGGGAGTGACTCTGTTGAGGATGGAAGGGATGCATTCAAAGCCTCTGATTTAAGTATATGTATGTACGTATATATATATATATATATATATATATATATATATATATATATATGTAATATGTATGTGTATATATAATACATATAATGTCTCATGAGCCGGGGCTGTAGAGACACAGCCCAGGTCATGAATACGGTTGCAACCAAAGCAGGACAATTAGCATTGCCCTGCTTTGTTTGGAAACCATAGCAACAGGAGATAGTTTGGTCTACTGACTCCATTTCAAATCACCTGCGCGCACGGACAGTCTCTCGCGCGCGCGGTCTCGTGGTGTTATGAGCGAGCGGGATTACGCGTGGGCGCTCATGAGTCGGCTGGTGATACATTATCACCATGCCGACCCATGCTAGCCGGGGGCGAGCGTCACTCGTCCCCCACTGCGAGCCTACCGGCAGGGTTAAATAGCCCTGCGTCGGTACGCTTATCAGCTGAAGCTAGCTGGAGCTAGAAGGAAATGACCTCACCACTCCACCAACGAGTAGCAGCTGGAACCTGCCTGCTTCCCACACCACCAATGTCAGCTCACCTGCACTGCGGTCTCTTGCCCTGCGGACCTGCTCCGGCTCCTGACTATGCTCCCACCAAACGCTAAGTATCATAGTGTAGCCACGGCTACACTTTACCTCTCCCTCTCTCCCTGTTTGTTCCTGGATTAACCCTTGCTGTCAGTAACCCTTGAAAGCCTTGCAGTCCCTGAGTTAACCCTTGCTGCCAGGAGTCAACCCTTGCAGTCTCTGAAGTTAACCCTTGCAGTCCCTGAAGTTAACCTATTGCTGCCCTGAGTTAACCTGTACTACCCCTTGCAGTCCCTGAGTTAACTGATTAACCCTTAGTGTACAGGGATAGTTATATTAGGCGGGAGTGGGACTGAGATAGTGAGCGTGTAAGAATTACAATCAACTTATGTGTATTGTAACGTAACTTCTATGTATGTTTAGGTAAGTGGGTGGCGGTATAATTAGGATTGTGATAGTGATAATTAGGATTGAGTAGCAGCAAAAGCAATTAGATCGACGTTAGTATAAGGAAAAGGTAGGGGAACTAGGCACAACCCTAGTAACCCTGATTATAAAGGAGGTAGTAATAGTGGGTGACACTAGCCAGTGAATCCCGCTATTACCCCATCCCCTTTAACATTGGCGAGCCAGCCAAAACTGTTTTCAATTTATTTCTGTCTTTTGTACAATAAAATTGTGTTAAAACATGAACTGTAGATAGGCGGAGAGGCGTGAACAGGTAACGTACGTACACGGTGTAGTGTTGGGTTATACTGTGCGCCTAGACCTTTTTGAGGTTCAGACGAGTAACACAATTTTATTTAAGTCTTAAAGAGGCTCTGTCACCAGATTAAAAATGCCCTATCTCCTACATCATTTCATCGGCGCTGGAATGTAGTTACCAGCAGTGTTTTTTATTTTGAGAAACAATATGTTTTCAACAAGTTATGACATTTATGACATTTATGCAAATTCGTTTCTTAATGCCCAAGTGGGCGTATTAAAAATAAGTGTATGATGCTGACCAATCAGCATCATACACTTCTCTCCATTACACCCAAGATTGTTTCACTGAACAGCGTGCTCTCGTGTGACGTCACTTCCGCCCACAGGTCCTTCGCCCACTTGGTTAAAAGTTAAAAAATGCCCACTTGGGCATTAAGAAAATAATTTGCATAAATGTACATTCCAGCGCCGATAAAATGATGTCGGAGATAGGGCATTTTTAATCTGGTGACAGAGCCTCTTTAATGCAGGATACAATTGATCAGCGTACCTATTCTTTTTTGTTTTATTTTCTGAGGTATTAACGCCTTTTGTTTGTTTTGCGGCGTGCTGCTCTACGGCGACGAATCGTCGGTCGAGCGAGCAGCTTATACAAAAGAGTTTGCAGAAGTATCAACGTCGGTGTTCTTCCGGTGAAGTCCAGCTGATCGGGCAAAACAGCGGGGGACAAGGAGGACAACGCAGACGGAGATGACTTCTGGAACAGTGAGTATGGACTTCTCCACACTTAAACACCTCGCCAAAAACAGTAAATTTAATCCAGTAACGCAGGAATGCTGTGGTCTACTCTGCTGGACGAGGCTTATGCACATAATAAGTTGTGTATTAGCAAGAGGAGTGTTTTTAATAAAACCTCCATACGTCTCTACATGCTTGCTAAATTAATCTGTGTGTATGAGGAGACGTGGAAGCCTGATCACCCAGAAATAAAGAGTGATTCCCCAAATTTTCACTGCCAGTGTTGTGTCAACAATGTGAAGCGGGTTTGTGCTTTGCAGACACAACTGGGAGAGAATGCCCAATGTAGAGATAAGCAAATTTGCATGCTGGAATCGCAGGTGATAGATTTGAGAAATCATGGTGATGATATTGATGCACAGCTGACTGGGTCTTATGCTGTGATCAATGCATTTAAGGTTAAGGAGGCATCTACAGATGCGATCATTGCCAAGTTTAATGATGAGCTTGCTACTAGGTCACAATTGTTTAACATCATAAAAATCATTTCTCAAAAATGTTACCGGCCTTGTCTTTTTCAAGGCCTGATTCTGCTGTCTGCTGTAAGTTTGCCCTCTACAGGGCAAAAAGAAGGGAGTAGTAACAGTGATGGACCAGATGTCACAAATCGTGATCCCATCTGGAATCCTGAAGGTAACATTGTTACGAAAGTGTTATGCAGATGTAAGTGTACGATAATCAGAAGTGCATCCGTAGCCATGTAGAACTTTACGAGCTCATGCATTGTTGACTGCCTTAAGTCCATCAGAACATGTACTGTTAAATGTTTTGCATGTGCCGGATCAGGCCACATTGCGAAGTACTGCCAGTCTTTGAGTACTAAGAAATGTGGTCCTGTTAAATTATTTAAATGTGGTCAGATGGGACATATTGCAAGGAACTGCCACGGCATAAGCAACCATGGAAAGCCCAGCGAAATGGCAATAGAAAATGGCCATGTTACAACAAACGGTGGATTTAGACTCCGCCACGTTCTCAAGGGTCTAAATGACCAACCACAACTGGGGAGGAGTTTAGGAAGTTGGCCATATTCTGTATGTTCAGTCAGGTGTTATATCTGTAATGTGTGTTTATGGTCTGTTGTGTTTGTCCCCAGTTGTCCGTTTGTTTTCATTTGTGTTTTCATTTTGTGGTTCGTTCACAGATTCTATTGTGGTGTATCCCTGGTTATCAATAATATGTATTTATACGATATAGGTGTTGCCTGTATTTATAATGCATAATTAGAAAACCACTCCAGGAAAACAAATGGGGAATCAGCCAATGAATAGTGGTGTATTTGCGCCCAATGTTTTAATTGCTCTCTATTAGGATAACGTTGAGGTTGTTGTTATACTGTGAACTCAGCTTGAGCGGTGTGAACAGTTAACATAAGTTCACGATGTAGTGTTTTATGTTATTCTGTGCACCTAGACCTGGGGGGTTCAGACAGGTTACACAATTTCATCTGAGGCCTAATGTGAGTGCAATTAAATACAGCAAATAACAATATGGCTGGTTCTTTTGTGTTTAACTGGAGTTAGGAAACTTAAGAAAGTTTGGACAGGGTGAGCTATCCCTCGCATTACACCCATATCTTGATTTTAAGATAATGGGTTTGGTAGACAAGGGTATAGTTCCACAAACATGAGAATTGTGAGGAACCACAAAAACAGTGCTTCATCCACAGCTCCCCTCGGATATCCTGACCTACACCAGTGTTGGGATACCGAGGGGTCCTGTGATATGAAGGCTAATCCAATGCCCTCCTCAAGTCATGGGTCGAGGATATTGGTGCTAGTATCTAATGCAGAATGCCACGCGACTAACTGCACCGAAAGAGGCATACTCCTCCCAGGAGCGCATTTTACCATTAATCCTGTACTAGGCATTGATGTGGCGGATCAGAAGGGAAGAACTCCGGTGACGCCTGAAAAAAGGCTCAACATCCATCCAGACACCCCTGTGAGACTCCAGACGATTCCTCTTGGATTTGGCATCGAACTAAGAAATCTCCTGCTAGACTTCAATGAGGAAGAGGATGTCGTGGAGAAACTGAAAGATTCCCAACACCAAGCCACTATTCAGTTGGAACATGGCACTAAAAGGATCACAGGAATTGTGAACAACCTTGAGGGGGACTTGGAAGTGTCTTGGTGGGAGAGCTTGTTCGGATATAGTCCCAAGGCCACTTCCTTCTTCAACTTGCTCATCCACCCAGTGATAAACCTTCTCAATCTTGTGGCTATTATGTGCGTTGGACTGTTCTGCGTGTACCGACGAATGAAAGGACTGGTTGACCAAAAACAATGAGGTCAAGCAGAAAGCCACGAATACATTCATAGACGGGGTCTAAGGATATAATGATACAGTCCTGCGACCCGGAATTGTTTATTGTGTGTGTATATATATTTGTAAAGTGTAAATCTGAATCAATGTGTCGTACAAAAACTTTCAAGGAGTACATATAGACATTCTAGGTGTAGATATGTGTCCGCAACATAAGCATACTCAGTGAGGACGTGCCTGTCACACAGCGAGTGAGTATGTACGTGTAGGCGGGTATATATTTACAGCCTGTAGTCACCCCATTTACATGTGTACCTTTCAGGTGTTTATGGAGGAGTAGTGAGAGATGCTGTTTGAGCATGAATCTCTATATGTACATATACCTATGGTTCGTGGGGGAATATTTTTGTATGTTTGGTTATTTTTCACTTTGCTTGTATGATTGGGTAGTGTGTAGGAACCCTTAGGGACAGGTAAGGTATTCACACACCCTTGTAGGTATTTGCCACCTCAACCTGAGAACTGGTATGGTCAATACGATGATGGAATGAATATCAGTGGGGAAATGGCAGGGCGATGCTCCACCCTACAGTAGATTCCTGGGTACTGAGACATCATCTCCTCCTCGGGGATGTTAACCTGCCTTGATAGAGACCTGGATATCGGCCCACAAAGATTGTTTTGTCTTCAATCAAGATGCTGGGAAATGTAATGGATCACGTACAAAAGGTTGTTGAAAGGCGGACTAAGCCATTCCAAGGCTGACCGTGTGAGGGCACAAGTAGCCTTACACGGGTCGACATGCTAAAATTGGATCGGCCACTGGAAAGATTTAAACTTATTTAAACTTTGTTCTATGGACTTTGAGGCTTTGTCTATGGACTAGGAGATTTAATTTCATCTTCATTCTATGGACTGTGAGGTTTCGTTTATTTGGACACTAGACTCCAGAGTCTGAGGACTGGCGGGAAGGTGTCCTTGAAGAGATAGCTGATGTCGAGTATCTAGGTCCAATAGTATATTTCCTTCCATTTCAGGCATTTACGAGTAACCAGGGAGGTTAAGAGGGGTAATTAGAACCCCACAAACACTTCCCCAAATTGCATTGTCGAGTCCCCGATGACAGGGGGATTCTAAAGGGAAGTGTCTCTATTTAGGTATATATATATATATATATATATATATATATATATATATATATATATATATATATATATATATATATGTGTATATATAATACATATAATGTCTCATGAGCCAGGGATGTATAAATATAGCCCTGGTCATGAATACGGTTGTAAACAAAGCAGGACAATTAGCATTGCCCTGCTTTGTTTGGAAACCATGGAGACAGGAGAAAGTTTGGTCTCCTGACTCCATTTCAAATCTCCGCATGGACGGACTCGCGTGTCCGCGGTCTCGCTGTATTACGCGCGGGCGCTCACGAGTCGGCTGGGGATACATTATCACCATGCCGACCCATGCTAGCCGGGGGCAAGTGCCACTCGTCCCCCGCTGCCAGCGTATCGGCAGGGCTAAAAAGCCCTGTGTCGGTACGCTCAGCAGCTGAAGCTAGCTGGGGCTAGCAGCAAATGACCTCACCACTCCACCAACGAGTAGCAGCTGGGACCTGCCTGCCTCCCACACCACCAATATCAGCTCACCTGCCCTGCGGTCTACTGCCCTGCGGACCTGCTCCGGCTCCTGCCTCTGATGCCACCAAACACTAAGTATCATAGTGTAGCCACGGCTACACTTTACCTCTCCATCTCTCTCCCAGTTTGTCCCTGGGTTAACCCTTGCTATCAGTAACCCCTGAAACCCTTGCTGTCCCTGAGTTAACCCTTGCTGTCCTGAGTCAACCCTTGCAGTCCCTAAAGTTAACCCATTGCTGCCCTGAGTTAACCCTTACTACCCCTTGCAGTCCCTGAGTTACCTGATTAACCCTTAGTGTAAAGGGATAGTTATATTAGGAGGGAGTGGGACTGAGATAGTGAGCGTGTGAGAATTACAAGTAACTTATGTGCATTGTAACATAACTTCTATGTATGTTTAGGTAAGTGGGTGGCGGTATAATTAGGATTGTGATACCTTGTTTATACTGTACTGTGATTAGTTACTGTATTTTATATATGAGCGATTACTGTATGTTAATAAATATTATCTTTATTTACTATACGGTCTTATTCCCTTGAGTAGCAGCAAAAGCAATTATATCGACATTAGTATAAGGAAAAGGTAGGGGAACTAGGCATAACTCTAGTGACCCTGATTATAAAGGAGGTAGTAATAGTGGGTGACACTAGCCAGTGAATCCCGCTATTACCCCAACCCCTTTAACAGCAGGCAATTTGGCGTAGATTTTTAGGTCCACGTTAAGTAATGAGATGGGACGGCAACTGGAACAGAGTTGAGGATCCTTGCCCGGTTTAGGGAGGACAACAACATGGGCCAAAGTGGATCTAGGTGGGAATAGTACTTCAGGTGAGATTAAATTAAAGGCTTGGAGCATAAGGGGCGTTAGACAGTCAACTAATGTTTTAAAAACGTTTCCAGTGTATCCATCCGGTCCAGGACTCTTTCCCCCCGGGAGGTCTTTTATGACTGTAGGGATCTCCGAAGAAGTGAAATCCATATCCAACTATCTCCCCAGATAAGCGGGTGAAAAGAGAGGGGAAGGAGTCCTGGCTCGCGGAGGGCGAATGGGCAGGGGGACGAAGATTGTAGAGGTCAGAATAAAATTTATGAAAGCAGTCAGCTACCTCAGGAGTCGTATAAACAACATGGCCAGAGGAAGATTTAATGTTTGGTATAAGAGATTGGGTTATCTGAGCCTTTAGGGCTCTGGCTAGCATGCATCTGCTTTTGTTACCAAATTCTTAGAACTTGCCACGACAGACTTGGAGAGCAAGTTTTTGGGCCGAGTTCAATAGACGTCGGGCGTCTTGCCGGACAGATTGTAACTCCTGCAATAGCGGAGTAGAAAGTGCACGCTTGTAAGCCAGTTCAAGGCAACTAATTTTTTGAAGAGCAGTTTTAAGTGAATGAGCCTTTTCTCTTTTTAGGCGAACCCCATATTTTATGAGGACACCTCTGAGTACGCATTTAAGGGCATCCCACTGCATCATAGGAGATGTAGTATTGTAGGCGTGGTTGGATGTGAAATGTTCAATTGTTTGTAATAATTCAGCGTTGCAGACCCCATCTAGGAGCAGCGACTCATTAAGTTTGCAGGACCAGGGGCCTTTAGTAAGGAAAGGAAGATGTAGGGTGCAATATACAGGGGCCTGATCAGACCATAGTATATTGCCAATGGACATGGAAGCAACCCAGGGAAGAGCATGGTGTTGAAGGAGGATGTAGTCCAGGCGACTGTAGGTGCCATGCGGATGGGAATAAAAACCATAGTCTTTGTCAGAGGGATGTTGAAGCCGCACAGTGTCACAGAGCCAAGAGCTGTAAAAGAGCATGTTTAACCCTTTTAATAGCACTATATGCAATACTGGATCGACCAGTAGAGTTATCCACTGTCGGATCCAAAGTAAGATTAAAGTCTCTGCATAACACCACATAACACCACAGTACCCTGCACAACCGGAAGGGCAGCGTCTATGAGATTAAGAAGGAAAGGGACCTGGCCCTGATTGGGAGCGTAGGCATTGATCACAGTGAACTCACCAATATTTAGAACAAGTATTATGTATCGAGCTTCAGAGTCTGCTATAAAATTTACAACCTGGTGAGGGGGGGACTTGTGAAGAGCTATGGCAACTCCACAAGATCTGTAAAGTGGGTTGTTATTTAAGTGCCAGTGTGAGTAGAATTTAAGTTTAATGGCAGGGGAATGACCTTACTTTAAGTGTGTTTCCTGAAAACATACAATGTGTACCTTACGTTTGTGAACATGGTGTAGAATTTGCGCCGGCTTTTAAGGAGTATTCAGCCCCTTTGCCATGGATGCAAACAGAACCGCTCGCTGAGGTTGTCTGGAAGAAGTAGTAAGGGCAGGAGTCCAGGGTCACCACAAAGGGAAGAGGGGAGGGAAACAATCTGGAAATAGAAATCACAGCATCAAAGAAAAGCAAAAACATCAACAAAAAAGGCAGTAAGAGAAAAACTGCTGCGCAGACTAAGCATAAGTATGCGAAGGACCAAGAGGTGCCCTTTGCGCCCTGCACAGGTCCGGTTCCTACAGGGGGAAGATGACAGATATGCATAAAAGCTATCCAGGCTCCCTAGAGTATGATGACATAAGTATAAACAGCTAACATTATATATGGATCTGAGAATAAGGGGGAAGACATTTTTAGAACAAGTTGAATACAGTACTCAAAACAGAAAGTTAGACTAGACATCCATAAGTAATTAAGAACGAAGGATGAGTTCTAAAGTGCTGATGAATCAATTGTAGCTGGCAATTGAGTTCCTGGGGTGCAAATGCAGGCCACAGTGCACAGTAATCCGTCATGCTGAATGGACAGTCTCCATAAGAGGTGGAAGGTCCTGCTGCTGCCTGCATCTAGGCCATCTAGGCCATCTTCTAGGGCCCCATTGGGAAGGGCGATTTGCTTGAGTTCCTTCCGCTTGCAGAAGATAGCAACATGGGCCATTCGTATATTGAAATTTTATTTAAGGTTTAAGTCCCGCAATGAATTAAGTAAATTATTTGGAGATCAGAGAGTATAGGTTCGACCATCCTGACTGACCATTAGGGCGAAGGGAAAGCCCCATCTGTAGGTGATGCCTCGGTTCCGAAGCACTTCCAAAAGGAGTTTGAGAGCTGATCTATGTGCCAGGGTGTGCATAGACAAATCCGGTAATATGGTGACGAAATATGGTGGGCTGTTGTCTAGTCTTCTGCGGAATAGAGTCCTTTATGGCATAAAAATGAATTCGGCATATGACATCTCTTGGCCGATGTTCGTCAAGACTCAGCGGATGTAAGGCTTGATGGGCCCGATTAATTTCTATATGGGTGTTCGGTGGTCGGCCCAATAAATTATTGAAGATTGTAGACAGTGTAGAGAAAAGATCAGACGTGGAGATTGATTCAGGCAGACCCCTCATACGTAGGTTGTTCCGCCAATTATGATTCTTGATATCATCGAGATGTTGTTGAAGAGTGAACAATTGAGCAGAATGTTGCTGTATAGTGGATTGCATAGACGTAATTAGAGATGAGCGAACTTATGAAAAGTTCAGTTCGGCTGGTTCGCCGAATTTCACGGAAAAGTTTGATTCGGACCGAACTAGTTCTGACCGAACCTGTAATTCAAGAAAGCCCCTAAAAATAGTGTATAACACTGTTTAAAAGCCCTAGAAGCCCTGTGTAACACTCTTAGGTCACCCATGAGTGTATCCAAGTACTTTTGAGCTGTCTTTAAGGCAAAGTTAGTGTCAAAGTTACGAAAACATGTATGGCTATAGGAAAACGGATGGGACACGGTGATAACTAACAGAAACCACTGCACTTGTGCATGTTGTATGCTTAATGCATTGTTAAAAAAGGTACAAAAATTAACCATTTTTGGCGGCAGATGCCTGCCAGGGTTCATACATATAAGGTGGTAAAAGAAGAAGCAATGGCTTTTGACAAGCCCTCAAAAAATTTACCCTTTATGGTGGCAGATGCCTGCCGGGGTTCATCCATACATGGATGTAAAAGCAACAAGCACTGACGGCACTGGAGGTGTATTGGTGGTAGTAGAGGTAGCCAACAGACAGCAAGGGTGGTGGTGGTAGTAGTAGTAGCAGCACATTAACAGACTGGACAGTCACAGGACAAAGCCCTGTGGTGGGGCTGGCCTCAGGCCTGCTTGTAACAGACGGCAGTGGAGGTGTATTGGTGGTAGTAGAGGTATCCAACGGACAGCAAAGGTGGTGGTGGTATTAGTAGCAGCACATTAACAGACTGGACAGTCACAGGACAAAGCCCTGTGGTGGGGCAGGCCTGCTTGTAGCAGACGGCACTGGAGGTGTATTGGTGGTAGTAGAGGTAGCCAACGGACAGCACGGGTGGTGGTAGTAGTAGTAATAGTAGTAGCAGCACATTAAAAGAGACTGGACAGTCACAGGACAAAGCCCTGTGGTGGGGCAGGCCTCAGGCCTGCTTGTAGCAGACGGCAGTGGAGGTGTATTGGTGGTAGTAGAGGTAGGCAACGGACAGCACGGGTGGTGGTAGTAGTAGTAGTAGCAGCAGCACATTAACAGACTGGACAGTCACAGACAAAGCCCTGTGGTGGGGCAGGCCTCAGGCCTGCTTGTAGCATACGGCAGTGGAGGTGTATTTGTGGCAGTAGAGGTAGGCAACGGACAGCACGGGTGGTGGTAGTAGTAGTAGTAGCAGCAGCACATTAAAACAGACTGGACAGTCAAAGGACAAAGCCCTGTGATGGGGCTGGCCTCAGGCCTGCTTGTAGCAGACGACAGTGGAGGTGTATTGGTGGTAGTAGAGGTAGCCAACGGGTGGTGGTGGTAGTAGTAGCAGCACATTAACAGACTGGACAGTCACAGGACAAAGCCCTGTGGTGGGGCAGGCCTGCTTGTTGTAGCAGACAGCACTGGAGGTGTATTGGGGGTAGTAGAGGTAGCCAACGGACAGCAAGGGTGGTGGTGGTAGTAGTAGTAGTAGTAGTAGCAGCACATTAACAGACTGGACAGTCACAGGACAAAGCCCTGTAGTGGGGCTGGCCTCAGGCCTGCTTGTAGCAGACGGCAGTGGAGGTGTATTGGTGGTAGTAGAGGTAGGCAACGGACAGCACGGGTGGTAATAGTAGTAGTAGTAGCAGCACATTAACAGACTGGACAGTCAGAGACAAAGCCCTGTGGTGGGGCAGGCCTCAGGCCTGCTTGTAGCAGACAGTAGTGGAGGTGTATTGGTGGTAGTAGAGGTAGGCAACGGACAGCATGGGTGGTGGTGGTAGTAGTAGTAGTAGCAGCAGCACATTAACAGACTGGACAGTCACAGACAAAGCCCTGTGGTGGGGCAGGCCTGCTTGTAGCAGACGGCACTGGAAGTGTATTGGTGGTAGTAGAGGTAGCCAACGGACAGCAAGGGTGGTGGTGGTAGTAGTAGCAGCACATTAACAGACTGGACAGTCACAGGACAAAGCCCTGTGGTGGGGCAGGCCTGCTTGTTGTAGCAGACAGCACTGGAGGTGTATTGGGGGTAGTAGAGGTAGCCAACGGACAACAAGGGTGGTGGTGGTAGTAGTAGTAGTAGTAGTAGTAGTAGCAGCACATTAACAGACTGGACAGTCACAGGACAAAGCCCTGTGGTGGGGTTGGCCTCAGGCCTGCTTGTAGCAGACGGCAGTGGAGGTGTATTGGTGGTAGTAGAGGTAGGCAACGGACAGCACGGGTGGTAATAGTAGTAGTAGTAGCAGCACATTAACAGACTGGACAGTCACAGACAAAGCCCTCCGGTGGGGCAGGCCTCAGGCCTGCTTGTAGCAGACAGCAGTGGAGGTGTATTGGTGGTAGTAGAGGTAGGCAACGGACAGCACGGGTGGTGGTGGTAGTAGTAGTAGTAGTAGCAGCAGCACATTAACAGACTAGACAGTCACAGACAAAGCCCTGTGGTGGGGCAGGCCTGCTTGTAGCAGACGGCACTGGAGGTGTATTGGTGGTAGTAGAGGTAGCCAACGGACAGCAAGGGTGGTGGTGGTAGTAGTAGCAGCACATTAACAGACTGGAGAGTCACAGGACAAAGCCCTGTGGTTGGGCAGGCCTGCTTGTTGTAGCAGACGGCACTGGAGGTGTATTGGTGGTAGTAGAGGTAGCCAACGGACAGCAAGGGTGGTGGTAGTAGTAGTAGTAGTAGCAGCACATTAAAAGAGACTGGACAGTCACAGGACAAAACCCTGTGGTGTGTCAGGCCTCAGACCTGATTGTAGCAGACGGCAGTGGAGGTGTATTGGTGGTAGTAGAGGTAGCCAACACAGACAGCAAGGGTGGTAGTAGTAGTAGCAGCACATTAAAAAAAGAGACTGGATGACAGTCACAGGACAAAGCCCTGTGGTGGGGCAGGCCTGCTTGTAACAGACGGCAGTGGAGGTGTTTTGGTGGTAGTAGAGGTAGCCAACGGACAGCACGGGTGGTGGTAGTAGTAGTAGTAGCAGCACATTAACAGACTGGACAGTCACAGACAAAGCCCTGTGGTGGGGCAGGCCTCCGGCCTGCTTGTAGCAGACGGCACTGGAGGTGTATTGGTGGTAGTAGAGGTAGGCAACGGACAGCACGTGTGGTGGTAGTAGTAGTAGTAGTAGCAGCACATTAACAGACTGGACAGTCACAGACAAAGCCCTGTGGTGGGGCAGGCCTCCGGCCTGCTTGTAGCAGACGGCACTGGAGGTGTATTTGTGGTAGTAGAGGTAGCCAACGGACAGCAAGGGTGGTGGTAATAGTAGTAGCAGCACATTAAAACAGACTGGACAGTCACAGGACAAAGCCCTGTGGTGGGGCAGGCCTGCTTGTAGCAGAGGGCACTGGAGGTGTATTGGTGGTAGTAGAGGTAGCCAACGGACAGCAAGGGTGGTGGTGATAGTAGTAGTAGCAGCACATTAATAGACTGGGCAGTCACAGGACAAAGCCATGTGGTGGGGCTGGCCTCAGGCCTGCTTGTAGCAGACGGCAGTGGAGGTGTATTGGTGGTAGTAGAGGTAGGCAACGGACAGCACGGGTGGTGGTAGTAGTAGTAGCAGCACATTAACAGACTGGACAGTCACTGACAAAGCCCTGTGGTGGGGCAGGCCTGCTTGTAGCAGAGGGCACTGGAGGTGTATTGGTGGTAGTAGAGGTAGCCAACGGACAGCAAGGGTGGTGGTGATAGTAGTAGTAGCAGCACATTAACAGACTGGGCAGTCACAGGACAAAGCCCTGTGGTGGGGCTGGCCTCAGGCCTGCTTGTAGCAGACGTCAGTGGAGGTGTATTGGTGGTAGTAGAGGTAGGCAACGGACAGCACGGGTGGTGGTAGTAGTAGTAGCAGCACATTAACAGACTGGACAGTCACTGACAAAGCCCTGTGGTGGGGCAGGCCTCAGGCCTGCTTGTAGCAGACGGCACTGGAGGTGTATTGGTGGTAGTAGAGGTAGCCAACGGACAGCAAGGGTGGTGGTAGTAGTAGTAGCAGCAGCACATTAACAGACTGGACAGTCACAGGACAAAGCCCTGTGGTGGGGCAGGCCTGCTTGTAGCAGAAGGCACTGGAGGTGTATTGGTGGTAGTAGAGGTAGCCAACGGACAGCAAGGGTGGTGGTGGTGGTAGTAGTAGCAGCACATTAACAGACTGGACAGTCACAGGACAAAGCCCTGTGGTCGGGCAGGCCTGCTTGTAGCAGACGGCACTGGGGGTGGATTGGTGGTAGAAGTAGTAGCAGCAACAACAACAGCGGCACATTAAAAAAAGAGTGGACAGGACAGAATCCCGTAGTAGCAGGCGGCAGTAGCAGGCGGCAGCAGCAGCAGCAATGTCAGATCTAATCAATGGCATCAGGCACAGGGGTTTTAAAATCCTCACCGATTCACGCCTGATTCATTTTCAGAAACGTGAAATTTTCCAAGCTGTTGGCGGACAATCTTGTTCGCTTAGGGGTGACGAAGCCCCCTGACGCTACACTGGAGGGTGGACAAGACAGTACACCCATGTCAAACTGGGCCAGTACTTGCCAATGATCCAATCTGCTGACCCAGAAGTCCATGGGGTCTGGGATCAGGATTTCTGACGGAGAAAGGGCACAGTCCAGGTACGAGTTAATCTGGTTGGTTAGGTGCTGGTGATGGTGAACATCCCTTTGATGACTACGATGTGTGTCAGGTCTGGGTATTGGATGTAAAAATGTTGTCATCATATTTTCGAAACTGAATTGGCTGCTGCTGCTGCCGCTGCTGCCGCTGCTGCCGCTGCTGCCGCCTATTGCAGAGGTAGCTATGCCAGAGGCGGTGTAACGATGAGACAGTGGGGAGCGGAGAGTGCCCCCCCGGTCAGACATGCTTGCAGCAGGTGTTTGCCGTTTGAAAGCCGTGACAAGCTGGCTGAATAGCTTCTCTCGATAATAAGCCAATTTTGCCTCCCTCTCGGAAGGCGCAAAAAACTCCCCCATTCTGGCTTTATACCGAGGGTCTAAAAGTGTGGCTATCCAGTACTCATCTCTTTGCTTCATGCTAACAATACGACAGTCAGCGCGCAAGTAAGGAAGCATATAGCTCACCATCCTGGCCAGCGTTTCAGAGGGCCCGGTTGTTTCCATCTCCGCCCCATACTGCCATGGTTGTCCATCATCAAAGTCGTCGTCAGACTCGTCATCACCATCACTGTCATGTTGTGCGGCTGCCTCGTCCCCTATCCCTTCCTGTGATTCCATCTCCAAATCCAGCTCCTCTTCAGGTCCTGTTTCCTCATCCTCCTCCTCCTCCTCAACATCCATAGCCAGATGTGATCCTTCCTCCATCCTTTGCTGAATCATCGCTGTGAGCGTTTGCTCCATAATGAATATCAGCGGCATAACATCGTTCATTCCGCTAGCGTCACGGCTCACAAATCGTGTGGCCTCTTCAAAGGGCCTCAAAACGCGACATGCGTCTCTAACCAGCTGCCAGTGCCTGAGCTCGAAATTACACTGGCTCCAAACGCTGCCCGTCTGCTGCATCAGGAAATCATTCACGGCATTCCGCTGTTCATACAGACGGTCCAACATGTGCAGGGTGGAATTCCAGCGTGTTGGAACGTCGCAAATCAGGCTGTGTTATGGGAGATTGTTTTGACGCTGCAAGTCCAGGAGGGCGTGCTTAAATGCATACGAACGTCTAAAGCGAACGCAAACCCTCCTGGACATGGCCAGCACACCCTTCAAACCAACATATGACTTTAAGAAGCGTGTTATGACCAGATTGATCACATGTGCCATGCAAGGAGCATGTGTCAGGTGACCTAGAGCCACAACGTTCTTCCCGTTATCTGAGACAACATTGCCCAGTGTGAGTTTCAGAGGAGACAGCCAGGGTGCGATTTCCTCCCTGATGCACAGCAGCAGCTCCTGCCCTGTGTGGCTTTTCTCGCCCAGGCTCAGCAGGTGTAAGACAGTGTTGTGGCGCTTCACCTTGCACCTATGAAAAGAGGAGGGAGGAGGAGTGGAAGATACGCTGTGTCCTGTCGGGGACGGGAAGACCTTCATTGAGGAGGGCAAGGAGGAGGAGTAGGAGGAGGAGGATGGTAGGCGCCTGGTGTCCGGAGTTGAACCAGAAAGATTCAAGCGTGGAGGTAGTAATGCCTGTCATTGCTGCGGTGGTGCATCGGACTGCAAAATATTGACCCAGTGGGCCGTGAAAGACATGTACTGTCCCTGCCCATAGTTGCTGCTCCACGTGTCGACGGTGGCATGTACCCTGCTGCACACGGATAATTGCAAGGACTGGCCCACCTTTTCCTCCACGTGCTTGTGCAAGGCAGGGACAGCTGTTTTGGAGAAGTAATGGCGGCTAGGTATTCGCCACCTAGGCTGAGCACACGCCATCAATTGCTTGTAAGCCGGCGGAGTCGACCAGGTGGTACGGAAGCGACTGCACCACCAACAACTTAGCCAGGTGTGAATTAAGCCGCACGACAAGTGGATGACTGGGTATATATTGTTGCTTATTGGACAACGATTCCGTAATGGATAACTGACGGGACGTAGGAGGAGCACTAGATGACAGTGATGATGATGACAACGAGATGGTGGATAAGGCCTGGCTACTACTTAGATGACAGGGACTCGGAGCAGCAGCAGCAGCGGCAGAGGGGTCTTCATAAGATGTACATGATGGTGGGGCATGTTGAGTGTCCCACATGGCCTTGTGATGCCGCTCCATGTGTTTACGTAGAGCGGTAGTTCCTACATTGCTGCCCTGCCCACGCCTTACTTTCTGCTTGCAGATACGGCACTGTGCCATGTTTTCGTACACTGGGAAGGTACAGAAAAATTGCCACACGGCAGAGTACCGTAAAGAGGTAGTACCACGTCCACCACCAAAACCACCACCACCACCACCACCCGAGCTTGCCCTTGTCTGGCAGGCTTTTTTCGGGAGCCTACACCAGTAGCAGCAGTGTTGCCGTCACCGGCTCCTGAGCTGACCCTACCGCTGCAACGTTTTGCAGATTGACTTCTGCCCCTACCTCGGCTTGGCTGTTTATCACTGCCAGTGCCACCACTACTACCCTCCTCCTCTGACGCCGTCATCACCTCGTCACCTGGTTCCCACGTCTTGTCTAAAACAACATCATCATAGCCCTCCTCATCATCCCCGCCACTTCTGTCACTGTGTTGTGAATGTGATGTGACATCATGGCGGGCTCCATGCCCCCCTTATTACTGTGTCTACAACCACGGCTACCACCAACACCCCCACTACCACAGCTATGCGTCTAGGACACCGCTTCCACCTCCACAACCGCCGCAACACACTCCGTTGGCTGACTCGCGGAAAACAAATCATCATCACTATGTTGTTCAGTAATATCTTCCTTCGCACCCGAGGAGATGTCTCTTAGGACTCTCAGGAAAGATGGCTTCCCGCTAGGAAGGGGGAGTGAAGACATAGATGATGGAATGGAAACGTTAGAAATACCCATATTACTACTGTCACTGTGCCAAGGAACTGTAGAGGATCTGGAATCCAACGAAACCTGGCTTGAAGCCAGATTGTCAGAGCCTTCCTGCTGAGATGACCGCGAGCCAGCCAACCAGTCCACAATGGCCGTATTGTCTAAAGTAACCCGCCCACCGGAGGAGATGGACAAGTCTGGCTTGCTGATACTGCTACTACTACCAGCAGGCACATGGCTGCTGCTACTAGTGGAACTGGGCACATGTCTTGTGCCACAAATGCTGGTACTGGGTCTGGCACCAACAGTTCCAACATTTGGACTGGAAGAGGACATGGCATGGGTGTTTTTTCCTCTACACAACCTTTTTTTTCCCAGACATTTCACTTCTGGAGTGCAGCAAGTTGAATCAAAACCCCGGGGATGAGCCCCTTCTAAAAGCGTATTCACACACTGGCTTGGCAAATGGCAATGAATGAGAATTTCTATCTGCCACTGTTTACTGACTCAGGGAATGCTGGCCCTGGGCGTTTAGTACTACAAAGGCTGCCTCAGCTGCCTGTATTGCAAGTTGGATGCAACGGGGATGTGCCCCTTCTAAAAGCGTATTCACACACTGGCTTGGCAAATGGCAATGAATGAGAATTTCTATCAGCCACTGTGCACTGACTCAGGGAATGCTGGCCCTGGGTGTTTAGTACTACAAAGGCTGCCTCAGCTGCCTGTATTGCAAGTTGGATGCAACGGGGATGAGCCCCTTCTAAAAGCGTATTCACATACTGGCTTGGCAAATGGCAATGAATGAGAATTTCTATCAGCCACTGTGCACTGACTCGGGGAATGCTGGGCGTTGTAGTACTACAAAGGCTGCCTCAGCTGCCTGTATTGCAAGTTGGATGCAACGGGGATGAGCCCCTTATAAAAGCGTATTCACACACTGGCTGAGTAGTGAGTAGTGGATGAGCCCCTTCGATTGCTGGATTCCTGCCTTTTAGATTCCTAAAGCTTTCCCTTACTGCACAGAGATGCTATCCCTACAGCTCCTGTCTCTAAAATGGCCGCTGAGCTCCATGCATAGACTTTTATTGCAGGCTTGAGCCCGCCCCTACGCTGCCTCCCGATTGGCTGGGAGAGCCGTTTGCAAGGCATTATGGGGTAGCCTGATGTCAGGTGATATTGTGAAATCCTCCATTTTACATCTAACATGTGGCAGGCGCCAAAATGCAGCCGGGTTCGGCCAAAACGGGTTCGGCCGAACCCGGTGAAGTTCGGATTCGCTGCGAACCGAACTTTTCCCGATGTTCAGACCGAAACCGGGTTCGGTTGTCCCGGTTCGCTCATCTCCAGACGTAATGTTTGCAGAGTCATTTACACAGTCCTAGGCAAGGGTGTCCACCCTCGTAGAAGGTGAGGATGGTTCAGCTCGGATTTGGGTAAACTCCAGTTTACATTCTTCCACAATCTGTTTGGCAAAAGAGGTCATGTCAGCCCTAGTGGGTAGCATTTGAACCATCAAGCGTATATCAGAAAGAGTGGCCGCTCTTTTCTCTCTAGAAGAAAGCAGATCACAGACATGTATGGATAAGGAGTCTGGTTGACTTAATCTGAAAACAGCCGGGGTATCTTCTGGATTTTGGGAAAGGTCCAGAGCTGCAGGTCTAGCAGAGAGGAGAGTGGCTCTGTGGCTGCGTGCATACGGTGGGGGCAGAGTCCAATGGGGGAGGGGAGACCCTTGGCACATTGAGGGTGTTGTGATCGGTGGTAGATGAGAGGGGCTACTCCACGAGGAGTCAAAGGACCAAGAAGGGGAGACCCCTAATAACATAGGGCCCTGTTGAGTTTGGAAAAGCACTGGGACCGGTTTTCATGATGACTCAGCATTGGGTAGGACTGTATGAGGTCCATGACCCCCATACTCAAAGTTCTGTGCTGTCAGCCGAAGAGGTAGGCCTTGCAGTGCATCGGCTGGTGGATGAAACGAGACCGAGGATCCAGAGACAGCAGAACTTTGGTCCGTTAATGCAGGCAATTCAGGGCTGGGAGAGCAGGCTCCATTTTTGAAGGCGCCCCATGCGACAGTGGCATGAGCGGCGGCCTCGGAAGCATCCGAAGTGTGCAGGGAGACCAGCGCTGCTGCATCCAGGCATCCCTTAGTATGGGAGGAAGCCTGTAGCACATTGTCAGCTTGTGCAGGCCCGAGGTCGGGCATGGAAGGATCCCGGTGGCCATGTTGGATGGCGGCAGTCTGCAGCACTCGGGACCTATCATCACCAATGCCCAGGGGGTGAGGCTGAATCAAGACGTCCTCGGCGGCGTTACCTGGCATGGTAAGGAGGCATCTGCGATTGGAAAGTCAGAGCTGCCAGGGCACTGGGGTAGTGAGGATAGGGAGGCCGATCGACCATCATGGATTCGGGCCTCAGTCTGGAGCGGAGAACGCAGCCGCATTGGAGTCATCCGTCCAAAATATGTCCCAATCTCACTCTGGGGAGAGGAGAGACTAGTAGTGGGTTTAGACTTGGCTTTTCTGGATGTCTTCCCCATATTATAAGCTGGATGTTAGCTGATTGGTATGAAGCTGATGGAGGAGCTCAGGAAAGCACGTCTTCACTCTCCCATAGCTGGCCACGCCCCACAAAATTGGCTAGATTTTAAGTGTTGGCGCATGAACAACCAGGGATGTGCCAAATTTAGTAAGAGGCATGCACCGCTAAATAAATTTGGCACATTCTACTAGAAAACATACTTTGGCTTTAGACTGACGTATGACATGCGAAAAAGTAAATCTCACCCACAATTCTGAGTTTGCTGTATTCATGAGGAGAGCACACTCCCCACCGCTCCTCCTCTCCTCTGGCCCCCACACCAATGATTGAAGTCCGCTGTGTATATAAGCAGATACATCCACAGCCATGAATCTTTGATAAGGGAGGTCGGGGGAGTGTCGGGCTCATGAATACAGCGGACTCTATAACTAGTCTGATGTGTTAAATATAATTGCCACAATGTGTTTTGTGCTGTTTGGTATCACAGATCAGCAGACTATTCATAATATGATAGCACCTATTAGGAAAGGACAGTATATTCTCATGTCAGATCCGCTTTAAGGGTTAACTTGTAATTATTTTGAATCGGAATGATTGAAGAATATTTTGATATGAAGAGATCATCTTGAAGGGATGTGGAAAAACTCCTTTACAACATTGACTGCAGCGTCACATTGGTCACATTGAATGCAGATAACTTGAAACCACCAGCTATTGTAGTAATAGGACTTTACTGACGCCACCAATTTTATCATAGGATTAATTTCAGCTACAAAAGAACAAGTTTTAAAATTGCCTTTGGGTCATTTACATGTAGTAGTTACTGCTTTTGAATTAGCTAAATTCCATGACACATCATTGTGTGTCATTATTATACTCCAAGCTCTTGAACTGTTTCTAAATAGATACTATAAAGTAAAGGTTTAATTTTACACATCTGCTGATATGTTATTGAGACTTGTAAGAAGATATCATCACTGCCATGAGATAGGGGCCTTCACCAATTGTTTGAATGAAGGCACCCAATCGGATCTTTTTTTAGTCCATTTCCTCTCCGACTTGCAGCTCAATGATTTTGGGTTTCAATGGGTGACCCACCAACCGAGCTTGGAGATCCAAAGAGCTATGTGCTCAAAGCTGAAGAGGAATGGTACTTGAAAGGAGCCATAAGTACTTTTTATTCTACTGATCAGCAGGAGGTCCAAGCTTACAGACCCACACCAACTGTCATGGAAAATGAAGTATTCATAGATTGTAAAGCCAGGGCATAGCTAGGGGGAGGGGGCTACCAAGGCATGTTCACCAGGTGCCGGGTGACAGAGGAATGCCAACAAGCCACTTTGCCTTGGCCAAGGTTTTTAGATACAGGGCTAGGGCAGCAAATGTAACTTTTGCTCATGCGACAGGAAGCCTAGCTACAACTCTTGTAAAGAAATGTAATATTATTATATATAGCATTATTTTACCATTCTATTCATATAATCTTATTGTCAAGTGCTTCTATCTAATTGCAACAGAGGTAAAGGGCTTGACTAATAATATTACTGCAATACAATTATAACAGAACTGGGGCTCAGTTTTGCCTGGCACTCCTTTGTATGTCATTTTTCATAGGAAGAGATTACAGGGAGTCAATTGCACAATAGAAAAAAAGGTACTTTACTCCATAACGTAGAAAAACCTCACACATTCTCTTTAATAGTGTTAACAGCCACTGCCTTTTTCCAGGGCATTGCCTTCTTTTTTCAGATTTAAGAGGGTGTCCTGCGGGGATTTGATTAATTTCATGTTACTTTTTATCTCCAGAGACAATCAGCCTGACAATCAACCAGGGTATGCAGCTACCGCAGACACTGAGAATATGGTGGTCATTGCAGAATACAATGAAAAACATTTACAAAACTGCTTATGTTTTTCCCACCATTTTTGTTATAACAAAAGTTCTGCAAAAAAATTATATTAACAGATATATAAAAATGTAAAGAAAGGACATAGTAGTAAAAAAATTATAAAAAAATAAAAGCATTTCTGTACTTAAATAGTTATTTAGTGTTTAATAAATACATGTCACAAAATAACTAAAATTCTGCAAATATCTTTTTATCTTTTACCCAGAATGTTCTTAGAGAACCTTTTCACAGTAAGTTTTCATTTAATGTAGTAAAAAAATGTTGCTTTATAACTGGGGAACACATCTGAACAAATTTTCATTCCAAACACATAAAGAAAACTGTCAGTAAATTGTGAGAAACAAAAACAATTATGTCCAATCATTCTATGAATGGGACTCGCCATGCTCCATTTTTAGCACCAATTTTACCTTAAAATATTTGCTTTTCGGGGGCGTGACTAAGCTGTACATGAGGGAGGATGTGTTTTTAGTAGCTTCTCTGACTGGTGATCCCATGTGCCTCCATCCTCCTGCCATGAAGCCCCTAACCCCTAACGGATCCAAAAACCCTTCTATAAGTCCCTAGAGGACCACCCTGCACATTTTAAGGGGTGAGCAGTTTAGCATTTGCGGCCTACATAGTTGCCAACAGTCCCGAATTTGCCGGGACTGTCCCAAATTTAAAACAGCTATATTCAATTGTATCTGCATCCTCAGGAGGCAGATACAATTCAATACTATGGCCGAGCAGGAAACTCGCTCCCTGCTCTGCCATTCTGTCAACCATGGAGTCCCTGGCCAGAGCATCAAAAGCTCTCTGGCTGAGCACTCCTGTCTTGGGAAACCCCCAAACGTCACTGTCCATATATGAACTGTGACGTTAGTGGCTCCTCAAGGAGCGGAATCCACAGCCAAGGCCTTGCCGACGCCCTGGCCGGTGATTGCGCTCCTAAGGGGAGTGCCTAATGTCACTGTCCAAATATCGACAGTGACCTTAGGGGCTCCTCCAGGAGCGGAATCGGTCAGAGCGTTGCCGACGCTTTGGCCAGGGAGAGCCCCAGATGTCCCTGTCCATATATGGGCAGTGACATCAGGGGCTCCTCCGTAACTGGAATCCAAGGCAGGAGCGTTGCCGATGCTCTGGCCAGAGCATTGTCAGTGATGTCAAGGGTGCTTCCAGGAGCAGAATCCCCAGCAAGAGCGTCGGCAATGCTCTGGCTGGGTATTCCACTCCTAGGAGGAGCCCCAATGGTGCTATCTACAGGGAGGGGGGTCTAGCGCTATCTAAAGGGTGGGGTGTCTGTCACTATCTATAAAGGGGGAGTGTGTGTCACTACAAGGGGGATTGTGGCACTAACTACAGAGGTGGCAATATCAACAAGGCGGAGTGTGTGGCACTATATACAAGGGGGAGTGACACTATCTACAGGGGGACTGTGTGGTACTATCTATAGGGGGACTGTGTGGCACTATTTACAGGGGGACTGTGTGGCACTATCTACAGGGGTGGTGTGGCACTATCTACAAGGGGGATGTGTGGCCCAATCTACAAGCGGTGTGTGTGGCACTAACTGCAGGGGGCTGGGTGGCAATATCTACAGGGGTGTGTGTGGCACTATCTACAGGGGTGGGTGGCACTATATACAGGGGGCCATGTAGCACTATCTATAGGGGGCACTGGGGCATTATATAGAGAGGGCACTGTACAGCGAGGCCGCAATATAGACAAAGTCCAGAAGTGTGCCTGCTTTTTCACCTGGACAGATAGTCTAAGCTGATCTACTTGCATCGGAACCTTGGGTGGAGCAACAGATGAGGACAAGAGGCGTTGCTGGAAGTTGGGAGCCAACCTAGGAAGCCTTCTCTCTCGATGAACCTCTTGGGATCTTTCTCTGAGCCTCATGTCAACCCGGGTAGCAAGTAAAATTAGGTCGTCCAAGGTAGGTGGTAGATCACGAGCAGCCAGTTTGTCCTTGATCTCGGATGACAGACCATGCCAGATTGAAGCTACTAATGCCTCATTGTTGCAGGACAGCTCTCCTGCCAGGGTCCAGAACTGGATGGTGCACTCGCCTACAGAGGTGTCCTCCTGGCGAAGGTTCAGTAGAGAAGTAGCTGCCAACGAAACTCGTCCCGGCTCCTCGAACACAGTGCGGAATAACCGCAGGAACCCCTGGAAGTCTCGGATCCCTGTCGTTCCCAGATTGGGTTCGCCCATGCAAGGGCTTTGCCGGCAAGCAGAGAAACAATGAAGGCGATCCTGGCGCCATCTGAGGGAAATGCTCTGGCGTGCAGGGTGAAGTGAATATGACACTGGTTGAGAAATCCCCTGCACGCGCTTGCGTTTCCATAAAAACGAGGCAGTAGTGACAGAACCTTTGCTGACAGGAGGTGTAGCAGAAGGATCAGTCGGAGAAGCTGGAACAGGAGCAGACGAGGAAGCAGCTAGTGCCCCTAGCTGTAGTGCCATGGAGTTTACTGCCACAAGGAGTTGATCCTGTCATGTTCGCAGCTCCTGCACGTCCGCTTGCATGGCTTGAGAAGGTGACAGGACCTTGAATTGACCAGCGGGGTCCATGGCCTGAGCGTACTGTCACGGCACGGGGTGTGGACCCACGGGGCCGTACCTCATAGCGGGATAGCAGCTGGCCAAACAGGTATAATGCAATGTCTATAGTTCTGAAAGTGTACCTGAGGCAATGTAGACAGTAGCGGTGGTTTCAGGCTAAAATGAGGCTCCGACAGTAGACAGACACCCGGCGGGGTGCGACACAGATGCAGCGGAGGGCACAACATGACTCCAACTCTGCTCAGGCAATGATCGAGAGGGCAGAGCCCCTTTTATAGTAGAGGCATTCTGGGCTAATTGCAGCTATTTTGCAAATGTGCGTGTACTGGCCCTTTAAGGCCGTGCACGTGTGGGCACGCGCACCCTGCGGGAGACAGTGTCCGGATCAGGAAGTGAGTGCCGGCGTCTCCCAGGGGGGAGATGGCGCCGGGAACTCGCAGCCGTCAGAGGGTAAGTCAGGACGATGGTCCGCGGCCATAGACGTTACACCTTACTTCTCAGAATACTCATTAAGGGAAGAATATTCAGAGAAGTATAGTCCTGAATGTTTTTTGAAATTACGACACCCAGGTAATAAATCAGATCCACTATTTGAATATCTCCCTTCAATTGGTAGACTGAATCTGTAGTTGCAAAACGGAGAAATAGATTTAGACCAATTTATTTGGATACCTGACAGGGCCCCAAACTCCTAATAAACACGGATGACATGTTCCACATCCAATGAATGCCTAAGATACAGGAGCATGTCATCCTTTTACAAATACATTTTTTCCTCCTCCCTCCCGAGCAAAAAACCTCTAATACTTAGATCTGCCCTTATCTTTAACGCAAGGCCTTCAATAACAATTGGAAATAAATAAGGATATAACGGGCATCCCTGTTGGGTGCCTCTAGCTAATACGAAAAATGGTGAGTTTACATTACCCACACACACCCACACACACCTGTGCCCGCGGGAACCTGTACAAAAGCTTAATGCAGGAGACAAAAATTTCTCCAACCTCAAACCTCCTAAGAATTGCCACAGAAACTCCCAGATCACAGAATCAAACTCCCTGCATCAGTTGAACGTAAGCCAACTTCCAACCCATATTGTAGATTAATAAAGACATTACGTAAGTTATAGTTAATGACTTTAGCCTGAATAAATCCTGCCTGGGCTGGATGGATGATAACCTCAATAACGGAAGCCAAAATATTCGCCAGAACCATGGCTACCAATTTCATATCACAGTTTATAAATCGGCCGATATGACGAGATAGAAAGCAGATCCTTACTTTTCTTCAAAATTAGGGTATCATAGACTCCGGAAGTGGCCCTGTCCTGAAGGCATCCTCCATAGTTACCAAGTGTTCACCCAAGATCTGCTCTTGATATCTAGAATAAAATTCATATGGAATCCCGTCCAAACCAGGGGACTTGTCTCGGAGCGCTTGTTTAATGGCTGCCTCAAATTCTCCCCTTATCAAAGGTAACTATAGGGCATTGCTCTGAGCCTCTGAAATTATAGGAAACTTTAACTTATCCAGATATACACTACCGTTCAAAAGTTTAGGGTCACTTAGAAATTTCCTTATTTTTGAAAGAAAAGCACAGTTTTTTTCAATGAAGATAACATTAAATTAATCAGAAATACACTCTATACATTGTTAATGTGCTAAATGACAATTCTAGCTGCAAACGTCTGGTTTTTAATGCAATATCTACATAGGTGTATAGAGTCCCATTTCCAGCAACCATCACTCCAGTGTTCTAATGGTACATTGTGTTTGCTAACTGTGTTAGAAGGCTAATGGATGATTAGAAAACACATGAAAACCCTTGTGCAATTATGTTAGCACCGCTGTAAACAGTTTTGCTGTTTAGAGGATCTATAAAACTGACCTTCCTTTGAGCTAGTTGAGAATCTGGAGCATTACATGTGTGGGTTCGATTAAACTCTCAAAATGGCTAGAAAAAGAGAGCTTTCATGTGAAACTCGACAGTCTATTCTTGTTCTTAGAAATTAAGGCTATTCCATGCGAGAAATTGCCAAGAAACTGAAGATTTCCTACAACGGTGTGTACTACTCCCTTCGGAGGACAGCACACACAGGCTCTAACCAGAGAAGAAAGAGAAGTGGGAGGCCCCGCTGCACAACTGAGCAACAAGACAAGTACATTAGAGTCTCTAGTTTGAGAAATAGACGCCTCACAGGTCCTCAACTGGCAGCTTCATTAAATAGTACCCGCAAAACGTCAGTGTCAACGTCTACAGTGAAGAGGCGACTCCGGGATGCTGGCCTTCAGGGCAGAGTGGCAAAGAAAAAGCCATATCTGAAACTGGCTAATAAAAGGAAAAGATTAATATGGGCAAAAGCACACAGACATTGGACAGAGGAAGATTGGAAAAAAGAATCGAAGTTTGAGGTGTTTGGATCACACAGAAGAACATTTGTGAGACGCAGAACAACTGAAAAGATGCTGGAAGAGTGCCTGACGCCATCTGTCAAGCATGGTGGAGGTAATGTGATGGTCTGGGGTTGCTTTGGTGCTGGTAAAGTGGGAGATTTGTACAAGGTAAAAGGGATTTTGAATAAGGAAGGCTATCACTAAATTTTGCAACTCCATGCCATACCCTGTGGACAGCGCTTGATTGGAGCAAATTTCATCCTACAACAGGACAATGACCCAAAGCACACCACCAAATTATGCAAGAACTATTTAGGGAAGAAGCAGGCAGCTTGTTTTCTATCTGTAATGGAGTGGCCAGCGCAGTCAGCAGATCTCAACCCCATAGAGCTGTGGGAGCAGCTTAACTGTATGGTACGCAAGAAGTGCCCATCAATACAATCCAACTTGTGGGAGGGGCTTCTGGTAGCATGGGGTGAAATTTCTCCCGATTACCTCAGCAAATTAACAGCTAGAATGCCAAAGGTCTGTAATTCTGTAATTGCTGCAAATGGAGCATTCTTTGACGAAATCAAAGTTTGAAGGAGAAAATAATATTCCCCTGAAATAATCAAATTTTTCTCCGCAGCTTCCTGTCTTAGAAAATTCCTGTAATGCTTTTGAGATGCCTGCTATACCATTGCCGCATCTTCTGTCATAAAAAGCGTATACTCCTCCTCGGCTCTATTCAGATCCTGCCTTAAGGAGTCCGCCGCCTGTCTCTCTCGCCTATTCTTCTCAATACTTGCCTTTTTATAAAAGCCTCTCACATAGGTTCTAAATGTGTCCCAGATCACTCCTCTAGATGCAGATCCCCTATTAATTTGAAAAATAAACTTAAACAGCTCTATAGCTTCATCATCTCGCTCCATTCCCAAAATTAAAAAGGGGAATATATACGGTCTCCTAGGACAACTCCTCCTTGAGTTCTCAATTTCAACAAATATGGGTGAATGGTCCGACAGGCCTCTGGCTTCATATTCTACCCTCTTGGCCAAACCTATCAATTGTTTATTAGCAATACTAAGCCTATTCTTGAAAGGGTTTCCAAGGTATTAGAGTAACAAGAGAACTGGGATGTATCTGGATGGAGAATCCTCCATGTATCAAGCCAACCCATTTTTATCAGATAAAGTCCAAAAGAATGTGTGACATTAACCGATTTCAAGGTAAATCTCCTATGCTGATCCTTTACTTCACCCGGAACTTTGTCAAAGTCCCCAATTAAAAGAAAAGGAACTCCAGCTTTATCATCCAAAAAGGAGGCAATCTTGTCCAGCACTGAATAAGCAAAAGGTGGAGGAACATAGTGCTACGTATAGGAGAACCAACTCCTTGATAGTACAATGGATGTTGCAGAAAGAAAATGGTTCTCCTAAATAATTTTGAATTTGATTGAACACTGCCAACCTTTTGAGTGTATTACCAAACTTCCTAACATTCCATGATAAATAGAATTCTCATATTTAGCAAAGAAAGAAATGATAAAAAAACAACAATAAAGAAAAAAAGAACAGAAAAAAAACAATAATAATAATAAAAAACGCCACTCCTCCCATGGGCCTCCCTTGTGCGCCAGGCTCAACCCTCCCCCATTCCCCTACAGCCCCCAGAAGAAGACAAAACATTTTCCCTGGAACTCCTATACCTAGCATTGCTCCTTCCCCTACCTGCCCACCCAACTCCACAACAAAATACCACACCATGTATGTCTCCACGGCCTGCTCTTTGTAAAGTAAATATGTGCACCCTTCTGTGTTTCTACCATAATAAGTATAATTCCATAAAAAAGAAGCAGACAGCCGAACTTCGTACTATATAATGATGTACAAATTTTATCCAGTCGCATATCATATTGAACCTACTCATATAACTTTCTGTTGTGAGGCAGTCATCAAAAAGAAGGCCCCCCATCCTTTAGAACTAATTTGCCCTTAGTGTTTAGCCACCGCTCCCTCCGTCAAACTTCAATAAATAAATAAATAAAACGATTCCAATTGTGGCATATAGTGTCATCCAAAGTGGCTCCCCCAGGTTATTGCTGCACTCTCCACCAAACATTAACCAAGCTAGCCAAGCTAACTCATCACATAACAATCCCTTTAAGACTATCCAAACATTAGGCAAGAATTTTCAAAACTTGAGATGGGGAGAGAAAAAAAACAAACAAACCTCAAGTTAAGACTACATATTTAATTTGTGGCTTTGCCGTGAAAAACCATGAGTACTTGGACTATACTGTCCCAAAGCTTGAGTGCCAGCTCCAAAAGTCCATTCAGAGTGTTTGCCTTTCCAGAAATTAGGGCAGTCCTTAAGAATCCATCCAGGTATCTGCCTCCTAAGCGGATAAAAAAAACCAGGTTCGCCTTCATATATCAACCGTCATTTTGCCGGAAATAATAGAGTGTACTGTAGCTCTGCTTTTTTTCAGGTGTTTCATGATTTCCACAAACTTGAGGCTGTTTTTATAGGTAGCCAGTGAGTAATCTGGGAAAAGCATTAACTGGGCTCCATTTACTATCATCTTCTCCCTTGAGCGGGCTTTTCATAAAATTATGCTCCTTTCTCCTGCACATAACAACTTGGCCAAGATAGATCTTGGGGCCTGGCCTAAGGTTTAGGTTTGAACGGCACTCTATGAGCCCTTGCCACTGCAACATTTTTTCACAATGTTGGAGATGTCTTCAAACATCTCCAACAGCCAATAAGTGATTTAGCCACAGCAATTCTCCCACTCTATCTCTTCAGGAAATGGCACATAGCGAATATTCACTCTCCTGGTTCAGTCCTCCAAGGCCACCAATTTGTTGACAGATTCTCTAACATCTTACTCCAGGACAGCAGCCTTGGATTTTAAGGTAGTGACCGTATCCTCATGAGAGGAGACCCTTTCCTCTACTTCCTCCATCCTCTTCCTTATCTTTGACAAGTCATGTTTAATGAGACTCGTGTCCACCTGTACTCCCCCTATTTGGACTGTCAATCCCGCCATAGACCCCTCCAGATTTAAGTGTCTGCAGTATTGCCTTCATGGTTGGAGTCTCAGACAAAGAACCATGACTTTTGCCCTCTCAATGCTGAGTCCCTGACTCCTCTTCTGCTAAAATATACTGCTCATCTAAGTTGCTCTGTTTTGCTCTGGAGGATACAGGGGTGGGGGAGGATAGGAACTTTTCCATCTTGGTGGATGCCATTTTACCACCAGAACCCCCACTATATCTTTTGTTTGCAGGAGTGTTGTCCTTGTCCTGTTTTTTTTGGAGGTATGACGCAATCAGGTATTTAATAATTGTTAACGACTAGTGTCAACTCCCAACTCCAAAAGAGAACACTTCAGACAACTTCAGACAACTCTCTCAGTTATTCACATCCAACATACCCTATAGCGCAGTACTAGGACAATCAACCTGAGAACCCTTCACTGGTTAAACACACAGGTTTATATAGGTTTATAAACACAGAACGCTCTCACCCAGTCCTGGACTTGAATCTTGAATCCTGAGTCCTAGGGTCCTAAAATCCTAAATTGACTTGAGAGTTTCAAGGATGAGTCCAACCGTTCCTTATCCCTTGCCCCTTGGTCAGAAGCAATGCTTTTATAGTAAATAAGATAAGGATGAGGGTGATGAAATGATAAGTGTGAGGGTAAGGAACTAATAAATGGGGGGTGGTAAGAAGAGAATGTAGGACGGAGGGTTAAATAGGGGTTAAGTAAGCTGGGGTAAACAGTTAGAGACCAGCATACAAACGAAAGAAAAAAACTGCTGGCAATCTCAGAAAAACATGCTAAGGTTTGGAAGACAGGTGGAAGACAGCAGCCGCATTAAACAGTTTTAGACATCCGCAGCATTCCATTTCCAGTGGAGGGTGTTAGTATCGGCGAGCACACGCTGTCCTGCCAGCACGCATCGTCCGTCAGGTGTCAGAACAAAGGGCAGCAACAGAGCAGACAGAGCAGGAACATCGGGGAGGCTAGGAGCTACGGGGTGGAGCTTCCAACTGTACGTCTGGTCACCTGCTCATCACCTCACTAAATACCCTTTGATTGGCATTTTCTCCACTCAGGGCCAGAGTGGATTGAAATTGACCATCTTTACACATATACACATTTACTGAATGTTATCTGTGAAGGCCAAATTGCATAGTTTAGTTCCTTCACTTACAGATGACCAATGGGGGGAGGTGTTCGAGTCCTCACTACATGTCTCTCCCTCTGCCAATAACAAGATGACACAACTTTATATAATCCATCAATGCTATTTATTTCATGTTCGTTTATTTAGAGTGCAACGGCTTCCGCATTCCAGGTGCCACAGGAGCCAAAAAGGGAAGCTGATTTTTGGCATCTTATTTGGGGATGTACACTCATTCGAAAATTTTGCGGGGAGGTACTTTGCCTTTTATCTGCAATGGTGGACACTCCCATTTACCATTTACCTCGGCACATGCTCTGGTCTGGTCTACGACACGCTTACAATCCCTGTCCTCGATTTAAGTGGCTGTGATATTTATGTTAAAGTGTTTTCTACTTGCAGGGGTATACCCAGGTGACTGTATGTACCGTATTTTTCGCACTATAAGACGCAGTTTTTAGCAAGAATAAATCTTGATAAAATGTCCCTGCGTCTTATAGTCAGCAGTCAGGGGACCCGGCAGTGCCGGGCCCCCTGACCGCTCCTTACTTAAAGAGGCTCTGTCACCACATTATAAGTGCACTATCTTCTACATATTGTGATTGGCGCTGTAATGTAGATCACAGCAGTGGTTTTTATTCGAAAAACAAACAAATTTGACGGAGTTTTGACATATTTTAGATTTATGCTAAAGACTTTCTTAATAGACAACTGGGCGTGTTTTAACTTTTTGACCAAGTGGGCGTTGTAAAGAGAAGTGTATGACGCTGACCAATCTTCTCTCTTGCAGCCAGGAAGCAATGTCTATTCACAATCCCGACACTTGGGTAACGTTTGTGTGGGACTTACAGCACATCGAGATCACACTGTGCTGTCATTTACAGCGTGATCTCGCGAGATCACGCTTGCTGTCATTAATGAGGCTCTGTCACCAGATTATAGAATCCTTATCTCCTATTGAATGTGATTGGCGCTGCAATGTAGATAACAGCAAAGTTGTTGTTTTTTTAAAAACGATCATTTTTGCCCAAGTTATGAGCAATTTTAGATTTATGCAAATGAGCTTTTCAATGGACAACTGGGCGTGTTTTCTCATTTTACCAACTGGGCGTGTATTGTGTTTTTACCAACTGGGCGTGTATTGTGTTTTTACCAACTGGGCGTTGTGAATAGAAGTGTATGATGCTGACAAATCAGCGTCATGCACTTCTCATCATTCCCACCCAGCTTCTTTCACTGCAGACACACAGCATGACGTCACCCACAGGTCCTTCAACTTTGGCGTCGGACGAGAGAAGATACATTGGCTCCGGGAGTCCGAGAGGGTAATATGCTCGTCTCTAGGGAGTTCACTATGCTTACCTGCACACGGTGATGCTGCTGCAGATTCAACTGTACCCTTTCAGACGCCTGGAGCCGATGTGTCTTCTCTTGTCCGACGCCAAGGTTGAAGGACCTGTGGGAGACGTCACGCTGTGTGTCTGCAGTGAAAGGAGCTGGGTGGGAACGATGAGGTCACCCACAGGTCCTTCAACCTTGGCGTCGGACGAGAGAAGACACATCGGCTCCAGGCGTCCGAGAGAGTACAGTTGAATCTGCAGCAGCATCATCGTGTGCAGGTAAGGATACTAAACTCCCTAGAGACGAGCATATTACCCACTCGGACGCCTGGAGCCGATGTATCTTCTCTCGTCCGACGCCAAGTTTGAAGGATCTGTGGGTGACGTCACACTGTGTGTCTGCAGTGAAAGAAGCTGGGTGGGAACAATGAGAAGTGCATGACACTGATTTGTCAGCGTCATACACTTCTATTCACAACGCCCAGTTGGTAAAAACACAATACACACCCAGTTGTTAAAAACACAATACACGCCCAGCTGTCCATTGAAAAGCTCATTTGCATAAATCTAAAACTGCTCTCATAACTTGGGCAAAATTGATCGTTTAAAAAAAAAAAATCTTTGCTGTTATCTACATTGCAGCGCCGATCACATTCAATAGGAGATAGGGATTTTATAATCTGGTGACAGAGCTTCTTTCAGTCCCACACAAACGTTACCGAAGTGTCGGGAGTGTTAAAAGACATTGCGTCCTGGATGGAAGCGATGTCTATTCACTCTCAAGGCACTTCAGTAACGTTAATGTGAGTAAGTGACAGCGCATCGTGATCTCGCAAGATCACGATGTCTGAGTACATGAGTACAAGAATGGAGAGAAGTGTATGACGCTGATTTGTCATCGTCATACACTTCTCTTTACAAAGCCCACTTGGTCAAAAAGTAAAAACACGCCCAGTTGTCTATTAAGAAAGTCATTAGCATAAATCTAAAATATGTCATAACTCCGTCAAAATGTACTGTTTTTCTAAATAAAAAACACTGCTGTGATCTACATTACAGTGCTGATCACTTAATGTAAGAGATAGGGCACTTATAATGTGGTGACAGAGCCTCTTTAACCCCTTCCTGACCCGTGATGTGCCGACACATCATGGAGCGGGGAGGGGATGATGTATGGAGCAGGCTCATGCACTGAGCCCGCTCCATACACTGCAGGTGTCAGCTTCTGACACGCTGCTTTAACGGCCAGGAACAGTGATGGCGCTGTTCCTGGCCGTTTAACTAGTTAAATGCCGCGGTTAAAAGCGACCGCGGCATTTATAGTTGTTTTCCCATGAAGGACATTTATCACATATCCACAGGATATGTCATAAATGGCAGATAGATGGGGGTCCCACCTAGGGGGGCCCGCATCTATCCCTAGAATAGGGCCCCCTTAGCCCCGTTCTATCTTACCCGGCTCCGCTGTCTTCCGGCCACTTCCTGCTTACATGGTCGAGTTATGAAAACAGCGTAACTCGCTGAACTACTCAGTTTCCGTAACTCCTATAGAACTTAATAGTAGTTACGGAAACAGCGTAGCATGCTACGCTGATTCTGTAACAGCCATTCACTACTATGGGAGTTATGGAAACAGCTAGAAACATTTTCAGGAGTGTAAAAAAATAATTTAATTTAAAAAAAAACCTTTTCCCATTTTTCCCCAAGCACAATTTTTTTTAACCATTCGTTTTTTCTTTGTAAGAGCAGTAAAATATTTTTTTTTTTCCTATTTTCTGTTGTCTAAAACCTGGGTGCATCTTATAGTCAGGTGCGCCTTATAGTCCGAAAAATACGGTAACTTGACTGTATTGTGACTGCATGTCCAGCGCTCTTTCCATGTATTGTCTTCATCTATTACAATGCCATTATTTCTTGTATGCTCTGTTGTATTTAATAAAACGAGTTTAAAAAGAAAAAAATATTTGCTTTGCCTAAATTTTATAAATGACCCCTCAATGTATTGGCACATTCTTCTCTCAATATAACTTTATCAATAACTTGTAATCTATTGTTTCATATCGCTTGTAATAATGACTTATATTTAGCAGGTACAACTAC
This sequence comes from Rhinoderma darwinii, assembly GCF_050947455.1. Classification (NCBI taxonomy): domain Eukaryota; kingdom Metazoa; phylum Chordata; class Amphibia; order Anura; family Rhinodermatidae; genus Rhinoderma; species Rhinoderma darwinii. Next base: position 584,387,535 of record NC_134687.1, on the reverse strand, counting down.
GTATAGTCAATTCTTAGCAATATGATTTAGACACAACATTTTTTGTTGTGTGGTCACATGATATTATCTGAGCATACAGCGCTGGCCAAGTCACGTGATTTCATCATCCATGGGCTTCAGTGGCATCATGTGACCACACATTCATGATATCGCATCAGATGACACATCTGGATGACATATTAACACAGCCCAATTGCTTACCGCCGACTGTAGTAAATCTGTAACAGAATTACATTGGAAAAGGAGCTTGGATTTAACTGTGCTGCATATTTATCAATTAAAAAACGCCTGGGTCCCCTTAAGGGCCGGACCGGCCATCTTGCAGTTCTGGCAAATGCCAGATGGGCTGGTGTACAGTGGGCTGGTTGACTGCCACTCACAGTTTTTTTTAACGGGATTTTCCCAAAAATAATAAATGATCAAAAATGTGCTTATGGCTAGGGGCCCCACCGCTGGCACCCACACCTCACTGCTTGTTCAAGATGAGGAGGACATTGAATGGAGCGGGGGTCGATATTGCACACTGCCACTCCATTCATTGTCTATGCGAATGACGAAAACATCCGAGTACATCGCTCGGCTCTTTTTGTCATTCTCATAGTCACTAAATGGAGCAGCGGGCGAATGTTCGACTGCCATTCCATTCAAGCTTTTTACTGCGGGGGTGCAGTGAGGAGGATCTGGGGGTCAGAATACTTGTTCTAATGATGGGTGGCGGTCCCTGTGGTGGGGCCACCAGCGATCATAAATTATCACCTAGAGCGCTAGTGGTGCTGATAGCGCCATGACACAGTGGCCAGCCGCTATCAGCACCACTAGCGCTCGTCTATGTAGTTTTCCAGCACGGCTCAGTGCCTGATGAAGATCACTTAGACCGAAACGTCGCACTCTGCCACTGGCATTAAATACAAACAAAAACAAAATAAAAATACCTTTGTTTCGAAATTGGTGTTCCGGATACTCTTTTATACTCATATTTGTGTTGGGCCCCTATCCGTGCAAAACCCAAACCTTCCACGTATCTGGTGCTGTCTGAACCTATACACAAATAAATTATCACCTATTCACAGGATAGGTGATCATTTTCTGATTTTAGGAAAACTCCTTTAATTATAGCTGCGGACTGGTTGCCTGTTTAAGCTTATGTGTAAGTGGTCGCTTATACTCAGAGAGATGCCAAGGGGAAGAAGAGGGATGAAGTTTGCTGCCTCTATAAAATGTGCAGCAATCAAGTGACAAAGAGGAAGCAGTGCTTCCTTTCCCCAGAAGCGAAGAGTCTGCGCATCAGCCTAGCATTGGTTACTCCACTGTTTGGTCCGTGGGAATGGCATCACATAGGTAGATTTCTCAGACATCTTTGATAAGAGCCTATAAGCAGCAACTGGACATGGATTACAGCAGCTGTTCATCATTGCCACTCTCTTTATTAATGTCTATAGTAAACCAACACCCCCAGTAGCTGGAGAGAAGTTAAGTTCTGTTCTCATCTGCATGTGAGCCTTTGTCGCAGTTTACGTCAGATTTGACGAGAAAAATAGTGCTACATGTTGCACCACGATCTTGCGCGATTATCCCCATTGAAGGTTAATGTCCTAAACTTCAGTGGCGTGTGTGTGGCATGTATTCTATGTGTGAGTGGTACATGTGTGGCATGTATACCAGGTTATTCATGTGTACAGTGCATAGTCCTGGACAAAAGTTTTGAGACTGACACAAATTTTGGTTTCCAAAGTTTGCTGCTTCAGTTTTTATAGTGGCAGTTTGCATTAACTCTAGATTGTTATGAAGAGTGATCAGATGAATTGTAATTAATTGTAAAGTCATGTTACAGCTGGCACCCTGAGGTATCGGCCAGGACTGGAGCTAGCCTCCGATCCGACCGATTAACCCCTCACATGCTGCGTTCAATAGAGATCGCAGCATGTGAGTAGTTTATAGCCATCGGCACCCCAGCAACGTGATCGCTGGGTTGCCAGTGGCTGCAAAGGTGATCAGAGGGCTAATACTTACCTCCCGATCAGCCTGTAACGGAATCCTCCTATATCCCGTCGTCGGCGGGGCCCAGGAGGCTTCCGGTACCATCGGCAACATGGCGCCGGCTCAGCTTCCGGCTCAGAAGCTGAGCCGGCGTCATCAGCAGTGGGTGTCCGCTGTATGTTACAGCGGACACCCCAATCTATCGCCAGGAACCGGAGCTAGCTCAGATTCCTGGCATTAACCCCTTCGATGCAGCGATCCATTGTGATCGCTGCATCCTAGAGGTTTGCAGCAAATCGGCAGCCTTGCCATGCGATGGCAAGGCTGGCGACTGTTACTATGGCAACAGGAGCCCTATCAATGGACTCCTGTCTGCCATTACGTAAGCTGATTAGGCCCCACCCAGAGGCGGAGCCTGATCGGCTTGCTGTCAGTGAACAACTGACAGTTCCAATACATTGCACTACATAGGTAGTGCAATGTATTAGAACATCAAACAAACAGTTGGACATTCAAGTCCCCTAGTGGGACTAAATAAGTGTGTAAAAAAAAAAAGTGTAAAAAAAAAAGTACAAATAAAATTTGTAAAACATACAATAAAAGTTTCAAGTAATAAAATAAAACACAATCACCCTTTTTCCCTTATCAAGTCATTTATTATTGAAAAAAATAATAAAGCCATACATATTTGGTATCGCTGCGACCATAACGACCTTAACTATAAAAATATTATGTTATTTATTCCGCACAGTGAACGTCGTAAAAAAAAACCTAAAAAATACTGACATAGTTGCTATTTTTTGGTCACTTTGTCTTCCAAAAAATTGAAATAAAAAGTGATCAAAAAGTCGCATGTACCTAAAAATAGTACCTATAAAAACTATAACTCATCTCGCTAAAAACAAGACCTCACACAGCTCCATCGATGAAAAAATTTAAACCGTTATGGCTCTCACAACTTGGCGACAGAAAAAATCCATTCTCTTTACAAAAGTTATTTTATTGTGCAAAAAGTTGTAAAATATAAAAAGTGCTATAAATTAGGTATCACCGGAATCGGACTGACCCGCAGAATAAAGCTAAGATGTAATTTATAATGCGTGGCGAACGCTGTATAAAAAGAACGAAAAAAATATGCCAGAATTGCTGTTTTTTGGTCACCTTGCCTCCCAAAAAAAAAAGGATAACAAGTGATCAAAAAGTCGCATGTACCCCAAAATGGTACCAATAAAATCTACAGCTCGTCCCACAAAAAAAAAACAGCCCTCATACCACTACGTCTATGAAAAAATAAAATTAGTCAAGGCACCAATAAGCCAGGAAATAAAAATATGCAGTTGTGCCGGCCCGAGGGGTACGTTTCTTCTGTTTCAAGTAGCGAATTATCAAGGCCCCTAAAATTAGGGAACCAGGAAGGGGAGGGCCCAAACATATCTGCTGGAAGTGAGGGCGCCCGTATTATACCAGGACAATACTTTCCCAGCAAAATTCCCCAAACTTCAAAGGTGCCGAATGTGGACCAAAAGGGGAATAAGTAAAGACCATTTATTAGTGCGACACCGGCCTGTGCAGAAAGGATTGTGTCACAGCATAACACACATCTATGAATTATTTTATTGTTTTTTTTACCCCACTATACCACCTGACTATGCCCCTTATATACTCCGCCCGCCTTACATGTACCCCACATTATAAACGGAAACACCAGTAAGACTCAAAACAAAACTACTACAAGCAAAATCCACGCTCCAAAAGCCAAATGGCGCTACCTCCCTTCTGAACCCTACAGTGTGCCCAAACAGCAGTTTACTTCCACATATATGGCATCGCCATACCCGGGAGAACCTTTTCAACAATTTTTGGGGTGTGTGCCTCCAGTGGCACAAGCTGGGCGCCACATATTGGCATATCTATTGAAAAACTATTTTCACTCTGCAACATCGAGTGCACACCAATTTCTGCCAATCACATGTGGGGTTAATATGCTCACTACACCTTGAGGGGTGTAATTTCCAAAATGGGGTCACTTCTGGGGAGTTTCCACTATTTTGGTCCCACAGGGACTTTGCAAATGCGACATAGCGACCAGAAACCAATCCAGTAAAATCGGTACTCCAAAAGCCAAATGGCGCTCCTTCCCTTCTGAGCCCTACTCTGTGCCCAAACAGCAGTTTATGACCACATATGTGGTATTGCCGTACACAGGAGAAGTTGCTTTACAAGTGTTGGGGTGCTTTTTTTCATTTATTTGTTGAGAATATGAAACATTTTCAGCTAAAACTACGTCTTATTGAAGAAAAAGGATTTTTTTTATTTTCACTGCCCAATTCTAATAAAATCTATGAAACACCTGTGGGGTAAAAATGCTCACTACACCCCTAGATGAATTCCTCAAGGGGTGTAGTTTCGTGAATTGAGTCACTTTTTGGGAGATTCCACTGCACTGCTACCTTAGGAGCTTTGCAATAGTGACATGGTGTCAAGAAACCAATCCAGCAAAATCTGTGCTCCAAAAGCCAAATGGCGCTCCTTCCCTTCTGAGCCCTACTCTGTGCCCAAACAGCAGTTTATGACAACATATGTGGTATTGCCGTACACAGGAGAAGTTGCTTTACAAGTGTTGGGGTGCTTTTTTTCATTTATTTGTTGAGAATATGAAACATTTTCAGCTAAAACTACGTCTTATTGAAGAAAAAGGATTTTTTTTTATTTTCACTGCCCAATTCTAATAAAATCTATGAAACACCTGTGGGGTAAAAATGCTCACTACACCCCTAGATGAATTCCTCAAGGGGTGTAGTTTCGTGAATTGAGTCACTTTTTGGGATATTCCACTGTACTGCTACCTTAGGAGCTTTGCAAAAGTGACATGGTGTCAATAAACCAATCCAGCAAAATCTGTGCTCCAAAAGCCAGATGGCGCTCCTTCTCTTCTGATCCTTGCCATGTGCCCAAACAGCAGTTTATGACCACAAATGGGGAATTGCCGTACTCCAGAGAAGTTGCTTTACAAATGTTGGGGTTCTTTTATTCCTTTATTTGTTGAGAAAATGAAAAATTTTGAGCTAAAGCTACGTCTTATTGGAAAAAAAGGATTTTTTTTTATCTTCACTGCCCAATTATAATAAAATCTATGAAACCCCTGTGGTTTCAAAATGCTCACTACACCCCTAGATGGATTCTTCAAGGGGTGTAGTTTCCTAAATGGAGTCACTTTTTTGGTGTTTTCACTGTTTTGGTCCGTTAGGGGCTTTGCAAATGCACGTGGTTTCCGCAAACCATTCCTGCTAAATTTGAGCTCCAAAAGCCAAATGGCGCTCTTTCCAGACCGTTTATGACCACATGCGTGGTATTGTTTTACGAGGGAGAAATTGCTTTACAAACGTAGTGGTGCATTTTCTCCTTTTAGTCCTTGTGGAAATTAGAAAAAAATTAGCTAAATCTACATTTTCTTTGAAAGAATGTACATTTTCATTTTCACGGCCTACTTCCAATAATTTCTGAAAAAAACCTGTGGGGTCAAAATGCTCACTATACCCCTAGATAATTTCCTCAAGGGGTATAGTTTCCAAAATGGGGTCACTTTTGGTTTGGATTTCCACTGTTTTGATGCCGCAAGAGCCTTTCAGACCCGACATGGAGCCTAAAATATTTTCTAATAAAAAGGAGGCCCCAAAATCCTCTAGGTGCTCCTTTGCTTCTGAGGCCGGTGCTTCAGTCAATAAGCACACTAGGGCCACAAGTGGGGTATTTCTAAAAAGTGCAGAATCTGGGAAATAGATATTGAGTTGCATTTCTCTGGTAAAACTTTCTGTGTTACAAAAAAAATAGAGGAAAAATGAATTTCTGCAAAAAAAAAAAAGAAATTTGAACATTTCACATCTACTTTGCCTTAATTCCTGTGAAACATCTAAAGGGTTAAGAAACTTTCTAAATGCTGTTTTGAATACTTTGAGGGGTGAAGTTTTTAAAATGGGGTGACTTATCTAGGGTTTCTAATATATAACGCCCTAAAATCAACTTCACAACTGAACTGGTCCCTGTAAAAATGGCCTTTTGAAATTTTCTTGAAAATGTGAGAAATTGCTGCTAAAGTTCTAAGCCTTGTGATGTCATAGAAAAATAAAAGGATGTTCAAAAAACGATGCCAATCTAAAGTAGACATTTGGGTTAATTAGCAACAATTTTGTGTGGTATTACTATCTGTCTTACAAGCAGATACATATAAATCTAGAAAAATGCTAATTTTTGCAATTTTTCGCAAAATTTTGCTGTTTTTCACAATTAAATACTTAATGTATCGAGCAAATTTTGCCAGTAACATAAAGTCCAATGTGTCACGAGAAAACATTCTCAGAATCGCTTGGATAGGTAAAAGCATTCCGAAGTTATTACCACATAAAGTGAAACATGTCAGATTTGAAAAAATTGGCTGTGTCCTGAAGGCCAAAACAGGCTGTGTCTTGAAGGGGTTAATCACAAAAAAAAAAAATCCACTGGATTTCAGCCCTGCCACAAAATGACCTGCTAACATCATTTCAGTGATCTTCTCGGGATCAGGCAGCTGCTATCATTCTGCCATGCTGATTGAATTATAAGGGCAGACTGGTTGCTTTAACCCTTTCATGACAATGACGAAAATGAACGTCACGGTCGGCTGCTAGTTCCCGCACCATGACGTTCATTTTCGTCAGTATTTCAAACTGTCACTCTGTGTAAACACAGAGTGACAGGCACGCGCTAACAGCTGTCCTAGACAGCTGTCACATCAGTCTCGCCGGACAGCGCACCATCGCCGCTGCTTTCGGCAATTAACCCCTTAAGTGCGGCGACGAATTGCCGTCGCCGCATTTAAGTGGTTTGAAGCACATCGGCAGCCCACACGAAGTGATCGTGGGGGCTGCCGATGCTTGTCGTGGAAATCGGAGGTCAGACAATGACCTCCGGGTTGGCATGTACGGAAGCCTCGGAGGAACAGCCTCCGGCCGATCCTCCTCGGCATCCTGTCAGTGTGACTGTCACGTCACAATGACAGTTAGAGTACATTACACTACATGTGTAGTGTAATGTACTCTAGCAACGAACAAAGCTGCAAGTCTAAATGTCCCCTAGTGGGACAAATAAAAAAAGTAAAAATAAGTAATAAAGGTTTTAAAAGTGTAAAAATTAGTTTATAAGTTCTATAAACACAAAATGCTTTTTTTTCCTATAATAAGACTTTTATTATAGAAAAAAAATGAACACGTTAAAAAAGTACACATATTTGGTATCACCGCGTTCGTAACGACCCCAACTATAAAACTGTAATGTTATTTTTCCCGCACGATGAACACCTCAACAAAATCAATAAAAACTACGACAGAATCGCAATTTTTTTGGTCTCCACAGCTCCCTAAATAAAGAATAAAAAGTGATCAAAAAGTCGCATGTACCCAAAAATAGTACCGATAAAAACTTCAATCCGTCCCGCAAAAAACAAGCCCTTACACAGCTTTTTTGACTAAAAAATAAAAAAAATATGGCTCTCAGAATATGGTGACACAGAAAATTAGTTTTTTATAAATAAGTGATTTTATTGAGCAAACGCTAAAAAAAAGGACCAAACCTATATACATATGGTATCGCCGTAATCGTACCAACCCGCAGAATAAAGTAAAAATGTCATTTATAGCGTACGGTGAACGCCGCAAAAAGAAAACCTAAAAAACGGTGTCAGAATTCCTGTTTTTTGGTCAGGATTGCAAAAAAATGGAATAAAAAGTGATCAAAAAAAATCGCAACTTTCACTTTAAGGGTATGTTCACACGCTGAGCCAAAAACAGCACCTGATATTCAGACGTTTTTTGAGCAACTCAAATTTTTTGCTGCGTTTTTCGCGCCGTTTTCGCGCCCTTTTTTCGGCCGTTTTTGGAGCTGTTTTCAATAGAGTCTATGAGAAAACGGCTCCAAAAACGTCCCAAGAAGTGTCCTGCACTTCTTTTGACGAGGCTGTAATTTTACACGTCGTCTTTTGACAGCTGTCAAACGACGATGCGTAAATTACAGGTCGTCTGCACAGTACGTCGGCAAACCCATTCAAATGAATGGGCAGATGTTTGCCGAGGTATTGTAGCCCTATTTTCAGGCGTAAAACGAGGCATAATACGCCTCGTTTATGCCTGAAAATAGGTTGTGTGAACCCAGCCTGAACCATCCGCTGTGCACTAACCCCTTTGCGCACTATGACTTAATTACCCGTCATGGTGCGGGGTTTGATGTATGGAGCCGTCTCACGTGCTGAGCCCGCTCCATACGCTGCGGGTGTCGACTGTGTATTACAGCTGACACCCGGGACTAACGGACAGACACAGCGATCGCTCTGTTACAGAAGCCTGTAAGAATAACAATATACTGCAATACATTAGTATTGCAGTATATTGTACCAGCGATCCAATGATCGCTGGATCAAGTCCCCTAAGTGGATTGATTATAAAATGTGTAGAAGAATTATAGTTATTAGTAGAGAGAGTTTTTTTTTTTTTTAAAGTTGAAAAAAACAAACACCTTTTCCCATTTTTCTTCTAAAGTAGTGTAAAAAAATGAACAAAATTGGTATCGCTACGTCCGTAAAAGTCCGAACTATTACAATATACCCTTATTTAATTTGCACAGCGAACACCTTAAAAAAAATGTAATAATTGAAATCGCCAAAATCGCAGTTTTTTTTTTTATCACCTTAGCTTTAAAAAAAAAATGTAATACAACTTTTTAATCACTTTTTATGTACCAAAAAATGGTACCAATAAAAACTGCAGCTCCTCCCGCAAACAATAAGCATAAATGGAAATAAAATGGATCAAGAAATAATAAATCAAATGGATCAGTCATGAAAGGGTTAATTCATTTCTAATGAAAAAACCGTATGACCACAAGTGCGTTATTTCCATACTCGGGAGAAATTGCTTTATAAAAAATGTTTGTTTTTTTCCTCCTTTATCCCTTGTGAAAATGAGAAAATTCAACATTTTAGTGGAAAAAATGTTGATATTAATTTTCGTGCCCTAATTCTAATAAACTCTGCAAAAGACCCGTGGGGTCTAAATGCACACTATACCCCTAGAAAAATTCCTTGAAGGTTTTTCCAAAATGGGGTCACTATTGGGGGGTTTCCACTGCTTTGGTCCCTCCAGTGCATTGCAAATGCGACATGGCATCGAAAACCATGCCAGCAAAATCTGAAATCCAAATGGCGCTTCCAAATGGCGCTCCTTCCCTTCTGAGCCCTGCTGTGGGTCCAAACAACAGTTTATTACCACATATGGGGTATTGTCGTAATCGGGAGACATTGCTTTACAAATGTTGGGGTGCATTTTGTTCTTTATTCCTTGTAAATATTAAACATTTCTATGTTGTTTCAGAAAAAAAGTACATTTTAATTTTTACAGACTAATTCCAATATATTTCGCGAAAAACCTGTGTGGTCAAAATGCTAACTATACCCCTAGATAAATACCTTAAGGGGTGTCGTTTTCGAAATGGGGTCGTTTATGGGGAGTTTCTATCGTTCTGGCAGCTCAAAGCTTCTCCAAATGTACAGTAGGGCCTAAAACATTTTCAAGCATAATATGAGTCCTGAAAGCCTCCGGGTGCTCCCTTCCTTTGGGGCCCTGTCGTGTGTCCAAACAATGCATTAGGGCCACAATGTGGGTATTTTTGAAAACAGGAGAAAGAGGGTGATAGATTTTGGGGTGTGTTTCTTCATTCTCATGTTCGCTTTACAAAGAAATCGGTCTTCAAACTAATACTTTTATGAAAAAAGTGAAATTATAATTTTTTTCACCTGTTATGCATTAAATTTAGCAAAAAACTGTGGGGTCAAAATACTTACTATACACCTAAATAAATACATTATGGGGTCGAGTTCTCTAAATGGGGTCGTTTATGGGGAGTTTCTATCGTTCTGGCTGCTCAAAGTCTCTCCAAATGTACAGTGGGGCCTAAAACATTTTCAAGCAAAATATGAGTCCTGAAAGCCTCCGCGTGCTCCCTTCCTTTTGGGCCCTGCCGTGTGTCCAGGCAGCGCATTAGGGCCACAATGTGGGTATTTTTGAAAACAGGAGAAACAGGGTGATAGATTTTGTGGTGTGTTTCTTCATTCTCATGTTCGCTTTACAAAGAAATCGGTCTTCAAACTGATACTTTTATGAATAAAGTGAAATAAAAAAAAATTTCACCTGTTATGCATTAAATTTAGCAAAAAACTGTGGGGTCAAAATACTTACTATACCCCTAAATAAATACCTTATGGGGTCGAGTTTTCTAAATGGGGTCGTTTATGGGGAGTTTCTACCGTTCTGGCTGCTCAAAGTCTCTCCAAATGTAATTTGAGGCCTAAAACATTTTCAAGCAGAATATGAGTCATGAAAGCCTCCGGTTGCTCCCTTCCTTTTGGGCCCTGCCGCGTGTCCAGGCAGCGCATTAGGTCCACAATGTGGGTATTTTGGAAAACAGGATAAACAGGGTGATAGATTTTGTGGTGTGTTTCTTAACTCTCATGGTCGCTTTACAAAGAAATCGGTCTTCAAACTGATACTTTTATGAAAAAAAGTGAATTTTTTTTTTTCACCTGCTATGTATTAAATTTAGCAAAATACTGTGGGGTCAAAATACTTACTATACCCCTAGATAAATACCTTAAGGGGTCTAGTTTTCTAAATGGGGTCATTTGTGGGGGTTTCCATCACTCTGAGACCTATGAGCCTCTGAAAACCTGGCTTGGTGCAGGAAAACAAAATGTACTTTAAAATTTATAAAATTATTATTCAATTTGTAAGTCCTCTAAATTGCTGAAAATTTATTTTATTTTTTCAAAAGTGCTGCTAAAATAGAGTAAAGAGATGGAAATATATATTTAATTAAAAAAATTGTACAGTATGTGTGTACATATGTGACATATTGCAGTTAAAAATAGGGAAAAATGGTAACTTTTACAAAATTTCTTCCATTTTTCAATTTTTTTTTTAATTTCCGCAAATTGTATCAGTCTACTTTTAAATATAAAAACTTTTAAAATAAAGTAGAACATGTGATGAAAAAACAATGTCAGAATTACTTGGATATTCAAAACTTTCACACAGTTATTCTATGATAAAGTCAGACATACCAGATTTGACAAATCTGGCATGGTCATTAAGGTACAAACAGGCCCGGTCATTAAGGGGTTAAAAAGGGGGATGGTGCTTGAAAACATTGTCTTCTTCTGTTAACCATGGTTAACTCCAAGGAAACGCGTGCAGTCACCATTGCTTTGCTTTAAAGGGTTTTACAGGCAAGTACATTACGGCATTTAAGATTGCCCCTAAATCAACTATTTATCGGATCATCAAGAACATCAAGGAGAGAGGCTAAATTGCTGTAAAGAATGCTACAGGGTGAAAAAGAAAGTCCAGCAAGTACTACGACCATCTCCTAAAGTGGATTCAGCTATCGGTTCAACACCAGTGCAGAGGAGGCAAGTGTCAGTGCATCTGCACGAACAGTGAGGCAAAGGCTTTTGAAGGCTATCCTGGTGTCAAGAAAGGCAGCAAAGAAGCCACTTCTCTCCAAGAAAAACATCAAAGACAGACTGATATTCTACAGGAAGTATAGGAATTGGACTGCAGAGGACTGGAGTAAAGTTATTTTCTCTGATGAAGCCACCTTCAGACTGTATGGGATATCTGGAAAAATGATTGTCCGGAGGATAAAAGGTGAGCGCTACATGAGTCCTGTGTCATGCCAACAGTAAAGCATCCTGAGGCACTTCTTGTGGGGTTGCTTTTCATCCAAGGGAGTTGGCTCACTCGCAATTCTGCCTAAGAACACTTCCATGAATAAAGAATGGTATCTTAACATACTCCAAGAGCAACTTCTCCCAACGATCCAGGAGCAATTTGGTGATGAACAATGCTTTTTCCAGTATGATGGAGCACCATGTCACAAGGCAAAAGTGATAACTAACTGGCTCGGTGAACAAAACATTGATATTTTGAGTCCATGGCCATGAAACCCCACAGAAATTGGGATAAACTCCAAGCACTGATTTGTCAAGAATGGGTTGTCATCAGTCAGGATTTGACCCAGAAGCTGATATCCAGCATGTCAGGCAAAATTGTAGAACTCTTAAAAAAGTACGGTAAACACCGTAAATATTGAATCTTTGCATAAACTTGATGTATATGTCAATAAAAGTTTAAAAGTTATGAAATGCTGATAATTGTACTTCAATATACCATAGAACATCTGACTAAAAGATCTAAAAACTCTGATGCAAAGCCAAAATGTGTGTCTCAAAACATTTGGCTAGGACTGTATATAGCGGCATTATTCATATATACAGTATATATATATATATATATATATATATATATATATATATACATGCATTATTATTTTTATATATATATATATATATATATATATATATATATAGGGGTCACTAAAATATTAAAATCATTCACCTAATATATAAATAATATCTAATTTATCCTTACTGACGAAAATTTGTTAAGATAATAAATTACGGACATGTAATATATCCTGGTGGTGTATGATGTATTATATGTATTGCACACATATATTCTTAATATTTCTGCAATATTCCATTTCCGGGTATTGTCACCATCTTCAGTAGATCTCCATTTCTGCCGCCTTCCTTCTGTTCTGCTCAAACATTTTATAACGGATAATCAGACACTGTTCCTGTATAAAAGTTGTAACCGGTGTAAATATTCAGTCCATCACATGCTATTTAGAAGTTTTGTGGGATTTATTGATTTATGAAATATCTGAATAGCACTAAAGAAAGAGTATTTCAAGGAGCATCATAAATAATGTGTAATTTCTTTTTATATTTGAACAGTGGGCCCGCAACCACGGATAACATATTTCATGGACAGTAGGTGGGCTTCTGTGCTTTAAAATGCCAGGGTTGGACTTCCGGTTCCGGCGCTGACGATGCAGGACGCGTGTGACTGAGCTCCTGCTCCCGACTGGCCTGAAAGCCTGCAATAGTTGCTCGAACATCGTGTCACAGACACCGGCCCCGCACACAGGGATGTCTCCAGCACTGCCTGCATGGAGTGATACCTCCTCCGTAGTGCACAGAAACCAGCCTTGGAAGACACCGAGCCAGCCACTGAGAAGGGAGGTAAGATGGCGGTGCTTCCCGCCACATCTCCCCCGCTGTACTCACAGGAGGATGATCTCCAACAACCGCAATCCCCATCTGTATTTAGTGCAGAGCTTATGCCTGCCCCTGTACCTCATGATTATGTGGCCCTGGCCCATGAAGTAGCTAAAAGGATAGCTCCTGATCTCCAAAAAGCGCTAGAAAACACGGTACAAACTTCCCTTAACTGCATGCTTGCGGAGCTGGCACAAATCACCTCCAGAACAGGTGAATTAGAACAGTGTATAACGTTGTTAGAGGATGAAAATGTGCACTTGCAAACTACGCTGTAAGCGGTTTTGTCTACTACTACTCAGGGGACAAGGTGGAGGATCTGGAAAATCGATCCAGGAGGAGTAATTTGAGAATTGTGGGGCTGAAAGAGATGGATGTTCCTTCTGATTTACAATGTCCATGTGAGAGGGCCTTGCCAGAAGCCCTAGGTTTACAACATCCGTGCCGGGTGGAAAGGGCGCACAGGGTGGGGCAGGACCCGAGAAATTACCCGACATCTGATACCAATAGACCACCACATCCCAGACAAGTCATACTGAAGTTACTTGATTATAACGACAAAGTGGCACTCATGAAGGCTTACCGTCGTCGATCCAGAACCTTGGAGATTAAGGGTATGAGGGATCTGCTTTTTGAGGACTATTCCATGGAGGTTGCGAAACGTCGCCGATCTTTTAGCAAGATTTGTACTGCCTTATTCCAGGCTAAACAACGCTTTACTCTACAATATTCCGCCACCCTACGGGTGTTTCAAGCGAACGGACAAACCAAGGCATTTACCTCAGCGAGTGAAGCAGAAGAGGCATTCGCGGAATTGTGTAGGGGGCACCCTCACCATGCCACGCGGCACAGTCCGGAGCACAGTCCACGTCGCATTACAAGCAATACCAGACGGAGCCGATCTGAACTGGGTCGGACCTGGTCGGAGGCTTTGCTGTCCACACCTGGCAATACCCATAGAGAAGGGTCAAGGAGAAGAGTGGACGCTCCTAAACCACAGAGACGGCCGAGAGACCAAAACCGGTCTCCGTCTCCGGATTGAAGGATTTACAATGCCATTTCATCCTACTTGGTAGCTTTTGTGAACGCTGCAGGCCAGTTAACTGGTAGTTCTTTTGAAAAGTTACCATTTGGTCAACATTTCACTTCCTCTCTATAGTACATGATTGTAAAGGTGTTCCAGGATTACCTTGCAAAGTGTGATGGTGGATTTGCGGTGCAATTTTTCTATTTTCTAATTCTCTAATTTTATAATGTCTGCTTTACGACACAATGTCATATCTTTACTGTACGGGGCCAATGGTTCGCTAATTATATATATTGTATATCTTGTTCTACAGGTCCGGGAGGGAGGGGGAGGGAGAGATATGTTCTGCACGCCAGAAAAAAGTGAAGTTCATTACGCCAATGGGTACTAGGGTTCTGTATACCCTTAGCATGGGTGTTTTTTCTTTTTCTTTTCTTTCTTTTTCTCTTTTTCAAAATCTGATGATTTTGCTCATGTTTTTGTTTTTTATGTCTGGTTTTGGTTATGTATTTAATGTTCATGCATGGCTTTTCTGTAAAGGTGGATCCAACTTCCCAACCCAATCACGGCTCTCTTGCAGCTTAGATCACTATATGCATAGTCCAATTACATGAAAATAGTCTCACCACATAAAAGGACCAAACTCTTGAGACACTTGAAAAGATTCCAACCAGATGTAGTCCTTTTACAGGAGACTCACCTTACTGAACCAGAAATTAAACATTTACAAAGATTTTGGGTGGGCCAGGTTTTTGGTTCGGCTGCTAGAGACGGAAAGGTGGAAGTCATGATACTGATTCACAAAAATTTTGCCTATAATGTAGTGTCCCAGGAGTGTGACGATGAGGGCCGTTGGATCCATCTAGTAGTGGAACATGCAGGGGAAACAATCAGTATTTACAATGTTTATGGCCCTAATGCTGCCAAGTTGGAAATTCGACTCCAACAGGACCGTACCAGGTTTTTAGTGCTAGGGGGAAACCTCAATACTGTACTGGCGCCTAGTGAGGATAGGAGCTCAATATCAACTTCACAACGGAATAGGGATTTTATCCTGCCAGAATTTTTAGGACAAACTGCCCTCATAGACGCCTGGAGATGCCTACACCCTGATGCTATGGAATTTACACATTATTCACATCAATCATGGTCCCATATTGATTATCTTCTGGTGAGTGATACATTGTCCCGACGGTTACGAGACGCTACAATTGAGGATCTAGTTATCTCTGATCACTCCCCGATTACAATTACCCTTGCTGACTGATGCTAAGGGGACGGATTTCATATAGAGATTCCCTTCCTTTCTGGCGAAGGACGAGGGATTCTTACAGAAGCTAAGGGGTTGGTGGATAGAATTTGGTGGGGATAATGAAGCGCATCGTTCGGACCCATCGTTATATTGGCTAACAGCAAAAGCGGTGGTTCGAGGGAAGATCATGCAATTCATGTCTACCCTTAAGCGTAAGACTAATGAAGGGTATAGGAAGGCGAGTGATGGTTTGAGGTGTGCATATACTGCGTTTTTACAAACCCCGACCAAGGCTCTGGGAGATAAATGGAGAGTAACCAAAATGCAATATGATCAGAGGCTTGACAAAAGAGAGAATATTTATCGGTCACAATTTGACGCTGATCTCTTTAGGTTTGCCAATAAAGCGGGCAAGCTGCTGGCGCGTTTGGCATGAGGTAGATACACACCGTCACACATATTAACCCCTAAAGATAAGAATGGAGTTTCTACTTCAGATCCCAAAACAATTAATAAGATTTTACGTACATACTATCAAGCTCTTTATGCAGACACGACCATTGACCTACACAAAGGTAGGGAACTCTTAGAGAAGGTGAACCTGCCCGGACTCACTCAGGATCAGTGTGACATATTAAATGCAGACGTCACATTGGAGGAAATTAAGGGCACAACACGGACCCTATCTAATGGGAAAGCCCCGGGGCCAGATGGGTACACGGGGGAATTTTTTAAGTCCCTAAGAGATTAAGCTAGCCCCGTTTTGGTGGATTATTATAATGCCTTACTTAGATCAGGCCTATTTCCTGCTGAGGCCAAAGTAGGTGACAACAAAAAGGGAAAGATCCTCTTGACATGGGGTCCTATCGACCTAAATCGCTAGTAGACCAAGACCAGAAACTACTATCCAAAATTTTAGCAAACAGCCTAGCTGTATATCTGCCTGCAATGGTGGGACGATCTCAGGTGGGGTTTGTTAGGGGTAGAGCAGCAGTTGCGAATTTGTGAAAGGTGTTGACAGTGTTAGAAGCAGTTAGGCATGACCCCCAGCCAAGTACCCGACCGACGCTCTTGGCGTTGGATGCAGAGAAGGCTTTCGATAACATACAATGGGAATGACTGGTGCTTGACAGGATGCATATCCAGGAAGCCTTTAGGGTCTTTTTGAAGGGCATTTATGCTAATCCCCAAGCTCGTATCCATACCCCAGGGTTTCTGTCAGCCCCCTTTCAATTATATAAAGGGACCCGTCAGGGTTGCCCCCTGTCGCTACTATTATTTTATTTAACTTTGGAAACTATGTCTAGGTTTTTAGAGGAATCTGCATTGTTTAGTGGCATACAGGTGGGGTCTTCAGTAGTTAAGATAGCCTTGTTTGCTGATGATGTCATACTAGGTCTGTCAAATCCCCAGGCGCATTTACTACCTGTATTTAGTTTTCTACGTGACTTTGGGCTATGCTCGAGGTACAGAGTCAATGTCACTAAAAGTGAACTTTTGGAATTAGGACAACCATTTCCTGGAACCTTCTGTCAGTTCCTGGTGAGGGATATACCCGGCTCGGCAATGTATTACATATTTGGGCATTAAGATAGGGAAGTTACCCGAGCACCTGTATAGCCTTAACTATCTACCGCTCCTTAAAAAATTACAGGCAGAACTCACGAGATGGTGTCAGCTACCGTTGTCCCTGTTGGGTAGATGCCAGCTGATCAAGATGATCAGTCTCCCTAGACTTCTATACCCCTTCCAAATGCTCCCGCTGTTGCTTAAACATGTTGATGTTTCCGTACTAAATTCCGCATGTACAAAATTGATTTGGGCAGGCAAGAGGCCTCGCATTGCACTCACTAAACTAATGCTAGGAAAAAATGATGGGGGAATAAAGTTTCCTAACGTAAGGGGTTATAATGTGATATGTCTCTTTCGCCATGTAGTAGATTGGCTTCATGAATCTAGCCATTATTCCAATTTGGACTTGGAAGGGGCGTATGCCTCACCCCGGAATTTGAAAGCCTTATTGCATTGTAAAGTTGCTTCACTTCCGTATCGTCTCAAAACCTCCATTATCTTGAGGGATACAGTCCTAGCTTGGAAAGCGGTTTGTATACTCTTTGGCCTGCCTCACTTAATGTCTAAACATATGCCTTTATGGGGCATCTGGAATTTCTGCCGGGAGTGGAGAGAGGTGGTATTTTTACCTCTTGGGAGGCAGAAGGCGTCACATGTGCACGTGATCTTATACATGTGGATGACCAGAGATGGCTTAACGCGTCTGAAATTATGGCCAAACTAAGGTCCTCAGAGGGTAATTTTCTCCAAGTTCTCCAAGTGCGATCATTTTGTACATCTAGATTAAGTTATTTATCTAAAGAAGCCACCACACATACACTGGATGAGGTCATAGGTCCAACGTCTCATACGGTGACTATTTCGGTATTGTATAGAGCACTTAACGACTGCTTTCTACGCATATGTCCTAGATCTATGTTCAAAGCTTGGGAAAGGTGGACTCAGGATCCGGACATAGGAGAGATCAGAAAAAAATAAATAAATAAATATTTTCCAAAACATACCAGGCACTCTTTGGGATAAGAATAATTTAGTACAATTTTTATTAAATTCCATCTAAAAATATATTTTAAAGGTTTTTCATATATATATATATATATATATATATATATATATATATATATATATAGCTTTTTTTTAATTTATTTTTTCATTTTCTTTCTTCTTCTTTCTTCTTTTTTATAGACACTGCTGATCATTAATGGGTTTGTTAGGGATAAATGAATTTTTCTTATTTAAAAAAAATAGGAATTTATAAGTAATGTACTGTGGGTATATATCTTAGTACTTTATATATATATGCATATCTCCCGATAGAAATGTCTGATGAAATACTGAGGGGAATCTATAAATATAGAAAAAAATATGTGTATAACTGGATGTTTTGGATTTGAATTATTGGATTAGAATGAGTACTTAATGAGATATCCTTACATATGGGTCCAGTTCCCTTTAAATTCGGCACTATAAAGGTGCCAGACTTTACTGAACTCACGAAATAGCTCTGAGGAAATCCCGGTCCGGGATGAAACGCGTCAGCTGATCAATTAGTCTACACCTGGCAGGTAGTGACGTCAACCTTGCCTCGTCTTGCAGTCTCCAGCGTTGCCAGAAAAAATCAACGTGGATACCAGCATAGCACGATACCGACTCTTCAATGTAAGAGTGTGCTCCATCGCTAAAATTTGTTCACCTTTGTGTGAAATCTCGGCTGCCCCCGAGTATAGGAAGATCTAAGCTACTCAACATAAGCATTGACCGTGGATGGAGTGGCTTATAATGAGAATCTCCCATGTGGGAACTGTGACCTGCCATTGATGAGATCGAAGGGGTGAAAAAACCTGATTGGTATATTTCTAAAATCTGCCTTAACCCTACAATTGTTCCAGGAGGAGGAACACAGTGGAAAGGAGGGAATTTCCAGTCCATCCTGAGTTGCGAGATCAACATGAAGATGAGTATTCAACTCTTTACCTATACTTGCATTGCTATCATATAAGAGGAACTGTTCTTGTTAGTTTCGGATCAAATTTCTAAAAGAAGAAAAAAACGCAAGTGTGAACTGTGACCAACGGTGTCTGAACAAAAAATCTTAAGAACCGTTTCTTATAGCTAACGACCTATATGGGTCTGATGAAAGGCTTGTGTATAGAATTTATATTACTTAGATACTTCATCATGACATGTCATTATGTTTAGAGGGGGATAAATTAATGGAAGTAAGGTTATAAAAGTCTGTGTTGGTATCCTGGCCAGGAGACATTTTTAAATTATGTACATCTAGTTTGAAACAAATGTGTTTGCTCAAACCCTTTCCTTTTCCTAAAAAAAAAAATTTTTGTATTATGGAAAAAAGAGGAAAGTGATATATATATATATATATATATATATATGAAAAATATATTTTTATATGGAATTTAATAAAAATGTATACAAAATTATTCTTATCCCAAAGAGTGCCTGGTATGTTTTGGAAAATATTTATTTATTTTTTTCTTTCTGAATTGTTGCTCTCCGAAACGGCACCGTGCTTTATATTAATTGCATATTTTGGGATCTCTATTAGGTATGGTTTATAACCATTTTTTGTGTTTAGCTCATAGGAGAGATCATATGGGAGACGATACGGAAGGTCATATTGAAGGAGAGATGGAGGGAAACCTACTTTAAGCTAATGCATTCAGCAATATATGGCTTTGATATCTTACCTTCTCCGTCATTCCCAGAGAGAATCTTTGACAAATCTTTGGCATGGAGTATGGAGTTGTGCTCATACTAAACGATACTGGCTGATGGTGCACACATATATCTTATATCATTAGTAGGCAAATCTTCCTATGACGCCTCATTCACTGTTGTTCCACCAGGCGAGACCACCAGAGGAGGACGGTAGTCGGGAGACGAGATCTACTCCCTCCCTGGTACACACAATGTTTATGGTGGCCTTAAGAAGTCTTCTCTCTAAATGGCTGGACACTGACACACCGGGTATTGACATGATTGTGTTACACTTGAAAAGGTTATTAGGTTTGGAACGTGTAGAGGTGGAAAAACAGAAAGATTTGGGAGCTGAGAAACTATTTAATAATTGGCGAATCTTTATTGAATCACAATGTACAGCTGTTGAGATAGCGGAGATTGTTACGCCATTTAGACATACCGCCTGGTACCATAAGGAACTTCTGAAAGGCACTCTGGGGTGATTGCACCTCATATCTTGATTGGAGGTTGTTGGGGGGGATCATTATCTCTCATTAGCTCTGATTAATTCTATGTGCTGTTTAATTGTATTTGCCAAAGTCGTGATCTGAGGTAGGGTGAAATACTGTTTTCTTTTATTATGTGATGCTGGTTATATGCCATTATTTTTTCAGTTCTTTATTTTGTAATTTAAATGTTTCTCAGCTATGGAGCACATTATATGTGATATTTTTGCCTGTTAACAACAAAATGTGAAAATTTGTTAATAATAATGATGTTTAAAAAAATAAAAAATGCCAGGGTTGATTTTATGTCGAAGTCCGGCCCTTGGCCCCTTTAATATATTTTCATTTTAATGTTAGCAATTTAAGGTGAACCTCATTACTGTTAAACCACATGCACACAAGCGTATTAGGGATCTGTATCACATGGATCTGACTACTCTGTTACTGCATTCCAAAGAGGCCACGCATATCACTGTATCAAATTAAGGTGATAAATGCACGTGGAGTCTGACAAAAAAAATAAAAAATTCAGCATGGTTCCTTACATCGTGAATATTAAACCAAGTTCTCACTTAGAAGCACTGAATTCAGGGCTTCTACAGAAAAACTCGATCAGTGGAACAAAACATGTCAGAACTGAGTGACGACAATACAGTGCACAATACGGTTCCAATTTCCACACAGTAAATTTGTTCCAAAGCTTTTAGCTGTGTCCCACAGCAAAATACAGAATGCCATTTACAGGAGCTTGTAAAATGTCAGCAGACTACAGACAACAGCAAAAATCAACAGCCTCATAAATATCATTCTACAGCCTCACCTAAAAGTAAGGAAATACATGAATAGTGAACAATGATATGATGCTGATTTGGATATACACAAGATCTCCATGCGGAGACAGAAAACAGAGGGGCATATGTTGTCAGCAGAATCTATCAGTAGTGTAGCCTTATTTATTGGGCCTGTAGATTCAAACCATGGTATGTCATTTTTAAAGTATAATGAAAAGCCTTTTTCTAAATTTCTTCCAATAGATCTTTTAAGCTACATAGTAGGGAAAATGGAAACGTTGGACACGTACGGTGGATATAAAAAGTCTACACGTCCTTGTTCAAATGCCAGTTTTTTCATGTTACAAAATCAGTACAAGATGAATCATTTCAGAACTTTTTACACCTTTAATCTGACCCATAATCTGTACAATTCCATTGAAAAACAAACTGAAATAATTTAGAGGAGAAAAATAAAAATAAAAACTACAATAATGTGGTTGCATAAGTGTGAACACCCATTTATATTTGGTTATTTGTTTAGCCAATTACAGTTAAACTCATGTTAAATAGTAGTCAATACACAGCTGCTATCATTTAAAGTGATTCTGAGCAACCCCATATAAAGTTCAGCTCTTCTATTAGGATTTTCCCGTCATTTTATTTGTTGCATGTGACAGCAAAAGCCATGGTCCGTAAAGAGCTTACAACACATCAAAGGGATCTGATTGTTGAAAGGCATCAGTTAGGAGAAGGGTACCAAAGAATTTCCAAGGCATTAGATATGCCATGGAACACGGTCATCAAGAAGTGGATTACATTTGATTTGGCACAACAGTGACATTACCAAGAACTGGACGTCCCTCAAAACTTGATGAAAAGACAAAACTAAAATTGGTCTGGGAGGCTACCAAGAGGCCTACAGAAACATTAAAGGAGCTGCAGGACTTTCTGGCAGGTACTGGTTGTGTAGTGCATGTGACAGCAATCTCCCATATTCTTTATATGTCTGGGCTGTGGGGTAGAGTGGCAAGACGGAAGCCTTTTCTAACAAAGAAAAACAGCCAAGCCCGGCTATTTTTAGCAAAGACCTACATCATGACTGCCAAAAGCATGGGAGAAAACGTGTTATGGTCTGATGAGACCACGGTTGAACTTTTTGGCCATAATTCCAAAAGGTAAAGCCAACACAGCACGCCACCAAAGGAACTCCATACCCACAGTGAATCATGGTGGAGGCAGCATTATGCTTTGGGGCTGTTTTTCTGCAGCTGGAACTGGGGCTTAGTCAAGGTGGAGGGAATTATGAACAGTTCCAAATATCGGTCCATATTGGTACAAAACCTGCAGGACTCTGCTAAAAAGCTGAAGATGAAGAGGGATTTCACCTTTGAGCACGACAACGACCCAAAGCAGAACCTCCAAATCAACAAAATAATGGCTTCTCCAGAAGATCAAAGTTTTGGAATGGCCCAGCCAGAGCCCCCGACCTGAATCCCATTGAAAATCTGTGGGGTGACCTGAAGAGTGCTGTACACAGGAGATGCCCTCGTCATCTGACAGATTTGGAGCGCTTTTGCAAGGAAGAGTGGACAACCATTGCCAAGTCAAGATGTGCCATGCTGAAAGACTTCTACCCAAAAAGACAGAATGCTGTCATAAAGTCAATGGGTAATTCAACAAAGTATTAGATTAAGGGTGTGCATATTTATGCAACCACATTATTTTTGGTTTTAATTTTTATTTTCTCCCCCTAAATGATTTCAGTTTGTTTATCAATGGAATTGTACAGATTATAGGTGACATTAAAGGTGTAAAAAGTTCTGAAATTATTCATCTTGTACTGACTTTGTAACATGACTAAAACTTGGCATTTAACAGGGGTGTGTAGACTTTTTATATCCACGGTAGGTCAGATAACTGCTGTCCTATTTCATTAAGATAAATCCATGTTAGTATCTATGAAGGAGGCTAGGGATCTCTAAAAGAACCAGCTCCCCTCCAAAAAGTCTGATTCATTTTACCAAGACAGTGTGACAGTGCCGCCATCATATCAGATTATATGGAGATTCATCAGAAAATCTATAAGCAGGGGCGCAGCTAGGGGGAGGGCTGGTGGGACAAATGGCCTAGTGTTCGATGTAATAGCAGGACCGCCACTAATGGCCAGCACAGGGCGGGCTACAACTAGGAAGCTGACAAGTCGATGATATCAGTATGTCTTTAAAGACTACGTACACCTTTGAAATCATTGTTCTTTATATATATATATATATATATATATATATATGTGTGTGTGTGTGTGTGTGTGTGTGCGTGTGTGCGTGTGTGTATCAGTGTGATCGGGTTCAACTTTTAATACTTTTTATTAAAAAATATTTTTACTTTTTGAGATACAGTTTCTTTGTATTCTGTATATAGAGCAGCTGTTTCTAGCGCTGAAACCTGTATCTGTCAGATAAGTGGGACAGACGGGTTCAGTGTCAGCGGGTCCTGCGTGTCTGTGATATGCAGGATCCACATGTAATCGATCACATCTATGTTATGAACTTAGATGTGATCGATAGCAGCTCGATCCTGCTGTCACTGAACCCGTCAGTCCCGCGGACCTGAGAGATTCAGGTTTCAGCCCATATACCGCTGCTCTGTATACAGAATACAAAGCAGCTGTATCTCAAAAAATATAATTTTTTTAAATAAAAAGTATTTTGAAAGTTGCACGGATAAAAAAAAACAACAATTTCAAAAGGTGTACATAGCAAAGGCACAGTCACAGGCGGCAGATTTTGTTGCAAATTTTCTGCGACTGAAAATCAATTCCATTTATGTGAAAGGAACTTTCAGAAATCCATGCACCGGCTTCAGAAACAAACACATTCAGATGAATGAAACTGAATTATGTCACAAAAAATATCTGCAATATTATCTGTCAAGTGTGATTGCACCCATAAAGGCTACTCCACCTGCAGGTAATATTGCAGATTCTCGTGTTTCCTCAGCTCTAGGTATTATTTTGTGGGGTATGGGTAATCTTTGCCATAAGTAAAATAAAGCCTAACTATAAATGTGTCCCTTCGTACCAGACTACGTAATGTTACTCCATCGAAACTATTTTACTTAATGTGTCACTTCTCTGTTTTTAATAATCCATATTGTCCTTCACCACACAATGATCACGTCCTGCCTCTCCAGTATCAGCAGCGAGCTCCTTCCTCACGTTCCCCAGCAAGATAATCTGTGGCATGTGCCCAGCTAACTGCATAGCGGTTGTACCAGATTGGTTAATGACTTATATGGGTAATGATGGCCATCTTAATTTCTCTGAATGACAGACACATAGTAAGTTTTATGCCTTTTTAATTGTGTGTGTCTGACTTAAATTTACCAAAATCATAATATCTCCTTAATAACAAATAGAATGAAATATAAGATATTATAACAAAATAGAAATTTAACTTTAGATATGTCAGAAAATTTTAATTTCACTGGTAGTTTAATGGTTACTATGTAAAAACATGTATTGGTAAGATCAGTAAAGTACTTGGCTGCCACATGACAAACAAATATATTTCTATTAAATGAAATTTCCTCAAATGCTGTGACAGTAAAATAGCAAAACATAACTGGGTTCATTTCACTTCAGCACCAGAGTGCCATTGGATTTTCCAGGCTGCAATCATAAGAGCACTTAGGACATTATTTGCTATTGAGTAACAACACTGGTGATTTTTCCCACAAACAAATTGCAAATGCCAATGCTGTTTCTGTACGTTCAGTAAGAGCTGGGATTATGTTAGCCAGTGTTGCTACATTAAATAGTGTCATTCCACTACAAACTTCTATTGCATGGTTGGATATGGTATATTTAACAATGAAAAGGAATTTCTAATATTATTATTATTATTATTAATAATAATAATAATAATAATAATATTATTATTACTATGATAATATAAAGTTGTAGCCTGCATGTTAACCCCTTAAGGACGCAACCACTTTTGGACTAAATGACACAGCCTCATTTTTTAAATCTGACATGTTAATTTATGTGGTAATAACTCCGGAATGCTTTTACCTATCCAAGCGATTCTGAGACTGTTTTCTCGTGATATATTGTACTTTATGTTAGTGAAAAAATGTGGTTGATAAATTCAATATGTTTTGTGAAAATGTGCAAAAATTAGCATTTTTCTAAATTTAAATATGTCTGCTTGTAAGACAGATAGTAATACCACACAAAATACTGATTAGTTAACATTTCCCATATGTCTACTTTATGTTTGCATCATTTTTTGAACATCCTTTTATTTTTCTAGGACGTTACAAGGCTTATAAGTTTAGCAGCAATTTCTCACATTTTCAAGAAAATTTCGAAAGGCAATTTTTTTAGGGAACAATTCAGATCTGAAGCAGCTTTGAGGGCCTTATATATTAGGAACCCCCACAAATCACCCCATTTTAAAAACTGCACCCCTTAAAGTATTTAAAACAGCATGTAGAAAGTTTCTTAACCCTTTATGCGTTTCACAGGAATTAAAGCAAAGTGGAAGGGAAATTTGCAAATATCATTTTTTTTGCAGAAATTCATTTTTAATCCATTTATCCTGTAATACTGAAGGTTTTTACCAGAGAAACACAACTGAAAGTTTACTTCCCTGATTCTGCAGTTTTTTTTAGAAATATCCCACATGTGGCCCTATTGTGCTACGGGCCTGAAACAAAGGCCCCAGTAGCAAAGGAGCACCTAGTGGATTTTTCGGCCTTCCCTTTCTTAGATTATATTTCAGGCACCATGTCAGGTTAGAAGAGGTCTTGTGGTGCAAAAACAAAGGAAACCCCATAAAAGTGACTCCATTTGGAAAACTACACCCCTAGAGAAATTCATCTAGGGGTGTAGTGAGCATTTTGACCACACAGGTATTTCATAGATTTCATTAGAATTGGGCAGTGATAATGAACAATTACATTATTTTCCAATAAGATGTAGCTTTGCCTCAGAATTTTTACATTTTTCAACAAATAAGTGAGAAAAAGCACCCCAACATTTGTAAAGCAACTTCTCCAGAGTACGAAAATACCCAACATGTGGTCATAAACAGCTGTTTGGGCAGGCGGCAGGACTCAGAAGGGAAGGAGCGCCATTTAGCTTTTGGAGCACAGATTTTGCTGGTTTGATTTCTCGGCACCATGTCGCATTTGTAAAGCTCCTAAGGTACCAGTACAGTGGAAACCCCCCAAAAGTGACTCCATTTGGGAAACTACAGCCCTAGAGGAATTCAACTAGGGGTATAGTGAGCATTTTGAACCCCCCCCCCCCCCCTTGTGTTTCATAGATTTCATTAGAATTGGGCAGTAAAAATGAAAAATTAAATTTTTTTCCACTAAGACGTAGCTTTGGGTCAAAATGTTTCATTTTCTCATCAAATAAAGGAGAAAAAGCACCATAAAATTTGTAAAGCAACATCTCCAGAGTACGGAAATACCCCATATGTGGTCATAAAACACTGTATGAATACACATCAGGGCTCAGAAGGGAAGGAGCGCCATTTGGTTTTTGGAGAGCAGATTTTGCTGGATTGGTTTTTATGCACCATGTCGCTTTTGCAAAGCCCCTTAGGTACAGTGGAAACTCCCCAAAAGTGACTCCATTTGGCAAACTACACCCATTGAGGAATTCATCTAGAGGGTAGTGAGCATTTTGACCCTACAGGTGTCTCATAGATTAGATTAGAAATGGGTAGTGAAAATGAAAAATTACATTATTTTTCAATAAGACGTAGCATTAGTTCAAAATTTTTCATTTTCTCCACAAATAAAGGAGAAAAAGCACCATAACATTTGTAAAGCAACTTCTTCAGAGTAGGGAAATATACCACACGTGGTCATAAACTGCTATTTGGACACACAGCAAGGCTCTAAAGGGAAGGAGCGCCATTTAGAATTTGGAGTGGAGATTTTACAAGATTCGTTTTTTGACACCATGTTGCATTGAGCTATAGTATTAGTACAGTGGTACCCCCGAAAAATTACCCCATTTTGGAAACTAGATCACTCAAAGAATTTATCTAGGGGTGTAGTGAGCATTTTGACCGCACAAGTGTTTTTCAAAAAATGAGTACACAATAGATGTTGCATATTGAAAATTGCCGTTTTACACAGATATGCCACTTCAGTGCCCAATGTGTTGTGCACAGCTTGTACCACCGTAGACACACATCCCATAAATTGTTAAACGGGTTCTCCAGAATACAGTAATACCCCATATGTGGTCATAAATTGCCGTTTGGGCACACTGCCAGGCTCAGTTGGACCACCATTTGGCTTTTGAAGCACAGATCTTGCTTGGTGTTTTACTGGTATTTCAGCTTATAATGTGGGGCATATGTAAGCTGGGCGGAGTACATCAGTGTATATGTAAGATGGGGGGAGTACATCAGGGTATATGTAAGCTGGGCGTAGTGCATCAGGGCATAATAGGATGATGTAATAATGGGGTGAATGAATAATCCATGAATTGGTGTGGTACGCTTTGAACCAATACTTGATGCACAGGCCGGGTTTATTGGGTATTATACAGAATATCTGCGCTCCAGTATTGCCTAATCTTTGACTTCTTCACTAGCCCTATAAGCAGCACAAGGCCGTAAAGTTTCCTCATCTGCGCTGCATCTACAGCAGGGGTCTCAAACTCGGCCGGGTAAGTGGGCCACATATAGAAAAAATGGGAAGTTGACGGGCCGTATTACTTTCAAATTTGATACAATACAAAATTATTGTTAATCAATTAGTTATTTGATCTACTATAACACTATATTACTATAATAATACTAGATTACTATAATAATACCGCTTGGTTTAAAATTGTAGAGAATTCTCCACGTGCTTATTTCAACAATCCAGTTTTCCAGTTTAAGTGTTGCTAAATGCAGTTTGGCCGCTCAGTTGGCAGTGTTTGGCAGACACACATGTCACGATTGGGCAGCCCCTTTTTAGATAGTGCCACAGAGCCCTCTGTAGATAATGCCACAGTGCCCTCTGTAGATACTGCCACAGTGCCCTCTGTGGATGCTGCCACAGTGCCCTCTGTGGATGCTACCACAATGCCCTCTGTAGATGTTGCCACAGTGCCCTCTGTAGATGCTGCCACAGTGCCCTCTGTAGATACTGCCACAGAGTCCTCTGTAGATGCTGCCACAGTGCCCTCTGCAGATGCTGCCACAGTGCCCTCTGTAGATGCCGGCACAGTGCCCTCTATAGATGCTGCCACAGTGCCCTCCGTAGAGGCTGCCACAGTGCCCTCCGTAGATGCTGCCACAGTGAGCTCCGTAGATGCTGCTACAGTGCCTACGGTAGATGCTGCCACAGTGCCCTCCATAGATGCTGACACAGTGCCCTCTGCAGATGCTGCCACAGTGCCCTCTGCAGATAATGCCACACACACCCCAAGTAGATATCTTCATTGGGGCTCCCTGTAGGAGTGGAATCCCCAGCCAGAGCATTGCCGACGCTTTGGCTGGGGATTCCTCTACTGTTGGAGCCCCTGACGTCACTGTCCATACATAGTGACGTTAGGGGATCCTCCTGGACCGGAATGTGATATTAGGGGCAACCCCAGAGCTGGAGTCCCAGAGCAGAGCACTAGTATAGGTTTTGAACTCTGGGGAAACCATTAACATCAGTGTCCATATATGGACAGTGATGTCAGGGGCTTGCCCAGAGCTGGAGTCCCGGAGCAAAGCAGCTTCTAGCACTCTGACTGGGATTCCAGCTGTGCTCTTGACATCACTGTCCATATATGGATATGGATGTAGGCTCTTACTGGGACTCTAGCTGTGCTCCTGGCATCACTAGGACTCCTGCTCTGGGGAAGCCCCTGACATCACTGTCAATGTATGGACAGCGATGTAAGAGGCTTCCCCAGAGTCCCAGAGCAGAGCATATACTAGTGCTCTGCCCGGGACTCCAGCTCTGGGGAAGCACCAGACATCGCTGTCCATATGTGGACAGTGATGTCAGAAGATTCCACAGAGTCCCGGAGCAGAGCCGATACTAGCGCTCTGCCCGGGACTCCGGCTTTGGGGAAGCCCCAGACATTGTGTGTCCATACATAGACACCGATGTCAGGGAATTCCACAGAGTCCCGGAGCAGAGCCGATACTAGCGCTCTGCCCGGGACTCCGCCCTGGGGAAAACCCTGACACACTGTCCATATATGGACAGTGATGTCAGGGAATTCCACAGAGTCCCGGAGCAGAGCCTATACTAGCGCTCTGTCTAGTACTCCGGCTTTGGGGAAGGCCCAGACATTGTGTGTCCATACATAGACATCGATGTCAGGTAATTCCACAGGGTCCCGGAGCAGAGCCGATACTAGCGCTCTGCCCGGGACTCCGCTCTGAGGAAGACCCTGACACACTATCCATATATGGACAGCGATGTCAGGGTATTCCACAGAGTCCCGGAGCAGAGCCTATACTAGCGCACTGCACGCGACTCCAGCACTGGGGAAGCCCCAGACATTGCTGTCCATATGTGGACAGCGATGTCAGGGAATTCCAGAGTTCCGGAGCAGAGTCTGTACTAGCGGTTCTATGTCCCGTGGGCCGCAAATGACAGCCTCAGGGTCCGCATGCATTT
Organism: Rhinoderma darwinii; assembly: GCF_050947455.1. Lineage (NCBI taxonomy): Eukaryota > Metazoa > Chordata > Amphibia > Anura > Rhinodermatidae > Rhinoderma > Rhinoderma darwinii. Next base: position 584,357,891 of record NC_134687.1, on the reverse strand, counting down.
TAGAATGCCCACCGCCTTTGTCCTTAACCCCTTCCCGCTCCTTGACGTACTATTACGTCATGGCAGCTGTATCGTTCGCGCTCCATGCCGTAATAGTACGTCTCGGGAGTAACGGCCGTTTCGGCCGTCCTCCCGACACATACAGGAGCTGTGACGCTGCTGTCTTGTTCAGCAGCTGTCACAGCTCCTACAGCGGGGACCGATCGCTGTGTCCCCGCTGATTAACCCCTTAAAAGCCGCGTTCTATAGAGATCGCGGCTTTTTAGGGGTTAAGCTGCCATCGCCGGCCTGCTACGCGATAGCGGCCGGCGATGGTGACTATGGCAACCGGACACCAAACAATGGCGTCCGGCTATGCCATAGACGGAAGCCTAGTGGGTCCTGACAACGTCAGGACCCACTATGCTTGCTGTCAGTGAGTAGCTGACAGTTCTAATACACTGCACTACGCATGTAGTGCAGTGTATTAGAATAGCGATCAGGGCCTCCTGCCCTCATGTCCCCTAGTGGGACAAAGTAATAAAGTTAAAAAAAAGTTAAAAAAAGATGTGTAAAAATAATAAAATAAAAGATTTAAAAGTATTAAAAGTAAAAATCCCCCTTTTTCCCTTATCAGTCCTTTATTATTAATAAAAATATATAAACAAACAAATAAACTATACATAATTGGTATCGCCGCGTCCGTAACGGCCTGATCTACAAAATTATTTTGTTATTTATCCCGCACGGTGAACGCCGTAAAATAAAATAATAATAAACCGAACCACAATCACAATTCTTTGGTCACTTCACCTCCCAAAAAATGGAATAAAAAGAGATCAAAAAGTCGCATGTACCGAAAAATGGTACTGATCGAAACTACAGTTCGTTACGCAAAAAATAAGTCCTCACACGGCTTTATTGATTGAAAAATAAAAACGTTATGGCTCTTAGAATAAGGTAACACCAAAAGTGAATGATTTTTTACAAAACGTATTTTATTGTGCAAACGCCATAAGACATAAAAAAAAACTATAAACATCTGGTATCGCCGTAATCGTATCGCCCCGCAGAATAAAGTGAATATGTCATTTATAGCGCACGGTGAACGCTGTAAAAAAAAATGAAAAAAAAACCAATCGTACAATTGCTGTTTTTTAGTCACCACGCCACCTAAAAATAGAATAAAAACTGATCAAAAAGCCGCATGCACCCCAAAAAAACTACAATGGATTCCTCAAGGGGTCTAGTTTCCAAATTGGGGTCACTTTTGGGGGGTTCCCAATGTTTTGGCACCACAAGACCTCTTCAAACCGGACATGGTGCCTAATAAAAAAGATGCTTCAAAATCCACTAGGTGCTCCTTTGCTTCGGAGGCCGGTGCTTCAGTCCATTACCGCCCGAGGGCCACACGTGGGATATTTCTCAAAACGGCAGAATCTGGGAAATAAATATTGAGTTGCGTTTCACTGATAAATCCTTTTGTGTTATAAAAAACATGGTATAAAGAGGATTTTCTGACAAAAAAAAAATGTAAATTTCACCTCTACTTTGCTCTAAATTTTTGTGAAACACCTAAAGGGTTCATAAACTTTCTACATGCTGTTGTGGATACTTTGAGGGGTCTAGTTTCTAAAATGGGGTGTTTGATAGGGGGTTCTAATATATGGGCCCCTCAAAGCAACTTCAGAACTGAACTGGAACCTAAAAAAATAAATAAATGAGGCAATTCTTCGCTTCTTACATTATACTGATAATGAGCCGTGCCCACCCCGAGATGGCCCCAGTTTTGACCGTTTGTATAAACGGAGACCCCTATTAGACCGTTCCAGTGCCCGGTTTTCCCCAGCATACACCCCCGAGAAGTGTATTTCTATTGATGAGTCCCTGGTACATTTTAAAGGGAGGGTTCAATTCCGCGAGTTCCTGCCGGGTAAGAGGGCAAGGTATGGCGTGAAGATGTATAAGCTGTGAGAGTGCATCAGGGTATACCTACAGGTTTAGGATATATGAAAGAAAGGCCACCCCCAAACCAGACTGCATCCTGGACTACAATAGGTACATGGGAGGGATGGACTTGTAAGATCAAGCCCTGAAGCCCTACAGCGCCATGCGGTGTGGTATAAGAAGCTGGCCGGGCACATCATACAGATGGCATTGTACAATGCGTACATGCTACGTCAATGTGCAGGCCAGACGGGAACTTTCCTGGAATTTCAAGAGGTGATTATCAAGAACCTAATCTTTAGGGACCAAGAAGGGGGGGCACCCAGTACTTCTGGAAGCGAGCCCACACGCATCGTACCAGGGTAACACTTTCCAGGAGAAGTTCCCCAGACTGGCAAGAAGGGAAAAAGTCAAAAGAGGTGCAAAGTCTGCTATAAGAGGGTGATAATGGATGACACAATATATCAATGTGACACGTGTCCCGAATAACCAGAGCTCTGTATGAAAGTGTTTTAAAATTTATCATACATCCCTTGGTTTATAATTTACCCCAATTTTACTTACCCTGATGCACTCCACACAGCTTATCCCCCCTCGTCTTTCCCCTCTGGGCCCTGCTGTGTGTCCAGGCAGCTGATAACAGCCACATGTAGGGTATTGCCATACCCGGGAGAACCCACATTACAGTTTATGGGGTGTAGGTCTCCGGTAAAAATGCTCACTACACCTCTAGATGAATGCCTTAAGGGTGTAGTTTTTAAAACGGGGTCACTTCTTGCGGGTTTCAACTGTACTGGTACCTCAGGGGCTTCTGCATACATGACTTCGCACTAGAAAATCCCCAGTAGGCCAAATGGTGGTCCTTTCCTTCTGAGCCCTCCCATGGGCCCAAACGGCAGTTTATCACAACAAATGGGGTATTGCGGCACTCAGAACAAATTGCGCAACAGAATGGGGTATTTTGTTTCTTGTGAAAATAAGAAATTTTCAGCCAAAACTACATATTATTTGAAAAAAATAATTTTGTTTTCATTCCCAGCCCAATTCAAATAAGTTCTGTGAAAAAACTATGGGGTCAAAATGGTCACAACACCCATAAATGAAGTCCTTGAGGGGTGTAGTTTCCAAAATGGGGTCATTTGTGGTTGGTTTCTATTGCTTTGATACCTCTGGGGCTCTGCAAATGCGACATGGCACCCGAAAACCAATCCAGCAAAATCTGTACTCCAAAGAACACACAGCGCTCCTTTCCTTCTGAGCCCTCCCATGGGCCCAAACGGCAGTTTATCACCACAAATGGCGTATTGCCGCACTCAGGACAAATTGGGCAACAAAATGGAGTATTTTATTTCTTGTGAAAATAAGAATTTTTGAGCTAAAATGACTTATTATTGGAAAAAATATTTTTTTTTTTAAATCCCAGCCCAATTCAAATTAGTTCTGTGAAGAAACTATGGAGTCTAAATGGTCACATTACCCATAAATGAATTCCTTGAGGGGTGTAGTTTCCAAAATGGGGTCACTTCTGGTGGGTTTCCATTGCTTTGATACCTCTGGGGCTCTGCAAATGCAACATGGCACCCGAAAACCAAACCAGCAAAATCTGTACTCCAAAGAACACACAGCGCTCCTTCCCTTCTGAGGCCTCCCATGGGCCCAAACGGCAGTTTATTGCCACAAATGGGGTATTGATGCACTCAGGAGAAATTGGGCAACAAAATTGAGTATTTTGTTCCCTGTGAAAATAAGAAATTTTGGTAAAAAATTACATCTTATTGGAAAAAATGTCATTTTTTTAATGTCACAGCCCAATTTAAATAGGTGCTGTGAAAAAACTGTGTGGTCAAAATGCTAACAACAACCATAAATGAATTCATTGAGGGGTGTCGTTTCCAAAATGGGGTCACTTTTGGTGGGTTTCCATTGCTTTGATACCTCTGAGGCTCTGCAAATGCGACATGGCACCCGAAAACCAATCCAACAAAATCTGGACTCCAACAAACATATAGCGCTCCTTTCCTTCTGAGCCCTCCCATGGGCCCAAACGGCAGTTTATCACCACAAATGGGGTATTGCCACACTAAGGACAAATTGGGCAACAAAATGGGGTATTTTGTTCCTTGTGAAAATAAGAAATTTTGATCACAAATGACATTTTATTGGAAAAAATGAATTTTTTTTCATTTCAGAGCCCAATTCAAATACGTGCTGTGAAAAAACTGTGCGGTCAAAATGGTAACAACAACCCTAAATGAATTCCTTGAGGGGTGTAGTTTCCAAAATGGGGTCACTATTGGGGGATTCCTACTGTTTTGACACCTCAACACCTCTTCACACCTGGCATGCTGCCTAAAATATATTCTAATAAAAAAGAGGACTCAAAATGCACTAGGTGCTTCTTTGCTTCTAGGGCTTGTGTTTTAGTCCACGAGCGCAGTAGGGCCACATGTGGGACATTTCTAAAAACTGCAGAATCTGGACAATACATATTTAGTAGTGTTTCTCTGGTAAAACCTTCTGTGTTACAGAAAAAAAAATGAATAAAATTGAAATTCAGCAAGAAAAATGAAATTTGCAAATTTCACCTCCACTTTGCTTTAATTCCTGTGAAATGCCTGAAGGGTTAAAAAACTTTCTAACTGCTGTTTTGAATACTTTGAGGGGTCTAGTTTTTAAAATGGGGTGTTTTATCAGGGTTTCTAATACATAGGCCCCACAAAGCCACTTCAGAACTCAAGAGGTACCTTAAAAAAAAGGCTTTTGAAATTTTCTTAAAAATATGAGAAATTGCTGTTTATGTTCTAAGCCTTGTAACGTCCAAGAAAAATAAAAGAATGTTCAAAAAACGATGCCAATCTAAAGTAGACATATGGGAAATGTGAACTAGTAACTATTTTGGGTGGTATAACCCTCTTTTTTACAAGCAGATGCATTTAAATTCTGAAAAATGCAATTTTTTCAAAATTTTCTCTACATTTTGCAATTTTTCACCAATAAACACTGAATATATCGACCAAATTTTACCACGAACATGAAGCCCAATGTGTCACGAGAAAACAATCTCAGAATCGCTTGGGTAGGTTTAAGCATTCCGACGTTATTACCACATAAAGTGAAATATGTCAGATTTGAAAAATGGGCTCTGAGCCTTAAGGCCAAAACTAGGCTGCGTCCTTAAGGGGTTAAAGTCCCGCATGATGTCTGTTGGATGAATTTTTATTTATTTGTTTCCTGCCGCACTGAAGAGAAGTATTCATCGCCTCCGGGCTCTGAAAAAATTATGACCAGCTTGGACATAGGGTCCTATTGGTTGTTTAAAAAAAATTAAAGGCAGAGTGTTGTTTTGGTATTTGCAATCCAAAAATGATGTCCTTCAATAGTACCCTGACTTCAGTGCTAGTAAAGCACAGCAGCTCCTTCAGAATTCCCAGGTTGCTGTCCCCATGGAAGTCCCCAATAGACAGTTGGGTTGTAGATGGGGGATTTAATCAGTTTTGTGGTCAAACAGTACCGGTAACAGGCAAACAATGCCAGGTTCAAATCCAGAAATCCATATCAGGAGGCAAGGTCAGGATCAGGCTAGAGGTGGGCACACTGTTTATTGGATCAAGCAGTATCATGATAAAGCTAGGTCATAGACAGAAATCCACAGGGAACAAAAGGAAATATGCCAGGAAATTCTGTACCAAGGCTGAGAATCAAGCAATGGATTCCCTTTTAAGGTATTCAAGCTATGATGTCATTCCACCGGGCCCAGGCCTTAATCCTGCGACTGAGATGCACATAGTGCAGAGAAGGGAGCTGTGGCGTGGCTAGGGAATAGGTCTCCACTGCTCAGGAATTAGCTAATGGATGCCCCACAAGGCAGATGGGGCGCCGTAGGAGGTAAGGGATCTCAATCTCTAGCATGTCACCAATGGGCAGATGAAGTGCAGCAGGGACGTGTCGGATCGCGGCCCCCAACAGTAGTGTTGAAAAATACACAAGACCAGCAAGATCAATCGATTATTCAGAGATGTTTATCCACAGGAATTAGGGCTGAACGATTCATCAAATTAATTTGATTAATTCTCCATCAAGGACTCTCACGATTCTGATTTTTAACAGAATCGTAAAATCGATTCTTTAGTGGCGCTGTCGCGCCGTGCTGCAGGAGGAAACTCTGCCCCTGTACTTTACAAAATAATACAGTACGGAACAGCAGTTCCATGGGGCAGCAGGGACTCCTAGTATATAGTCACAGTGCCCCGCTGTAGATAGAACCCCCCTTCAGATCGCACCACCCCCCCATATACCTTGTAGATTGCACCACAACCACCCCTTATAAATCACGCCGCTGTAGCTCCCACTAGGAGCTGAATCCCCGGCCAAAGCGTCGGCAACCTCTGGTCGGGGATTCAGCTCGTAGTGGCAGCTACAGCGGCCCGATCTACAAGGAAGATGGGTGCGATCTACAAGGGTGCTGCGATTTACAAGGGGTGGAGGTGCGTTCTACAAGGGAGGCTGGTGGTGCTGCGGTCTGCAAGGGGGGTGGGAGAGCGATCTACAAGGGAGGGGGTGCTGCGATCTACATGTGTAGCAATCAGAATACATTCCTAAATCAACAACCCATCTACAGAATTGTAGTATTATTTCTTTCAAGAAAGTCACCCAGGCCACTCTTGAACTCATGCAACAAATGACCCATCACAGCACCATAACAGAGAGTTTATAGATCACTGCTTTTACAATAATAAAAAAAAACTGATTACTTACTAGAATACATGCTGGTCTGAGAGTCAGAGCCACAGTAATAGTAAGGTGCATCTACAACGTGTTCTAAATTATTATGCACATTGGATTTAAGTGTCATAAACATTTAATTATTAGTTTTTCAATGAAACTCATGGATGGTATTGTGTCTTAGGGCTCTTTGGATCATTGTAATCAATCTCAGACACGTGATAATTAGTTTGCCAGGTGTGCCCAATCAAAGGAAAACTACTTAAAGAGGCTCTGTCACCAGATTTTGCAACCCCTATCTGCTATTGCAGCAGATAGGCGCTGCAATGTAGATTACAGTAACGTTTTTATTTTTAAAAAACGAGCATTTTTGGCCAAGTTATGACCATTTTTGTAGTTATGCAAATGAGGCTTGCAAAAGTTTGCAGGTAAGATCGACTTACCTGCAAACGCTGATGCTGCTGCAGAATCAACTGTAGCCTCTGGTGCCGATGTGGCCGTCACGATGCAGGACCTGTGAGTGACGTCACAGATCTGCACTGTCAGAAGCTGGGCGTTCTGAAGAGAAGAGGATGTTACTTCTCTTCAGAGCGCCCAGCTAGTGAAAGTATTAAAAACGCCCCGTTGTACGCACATAATACACGCCCACTTGGACTTTTACTTTTAAACACACCCACTTGGACTTTTGCAAGCCTCATTTGCATAACTACAAAAATGGTCATAACTTGACCAAAAATGCTCGTTTTTTAAAAATAAAAACGTTACTGTAATCTACATTGCAGCGCCTATCTGCTGCAATAGCAGATAGGGGTTGCAAAATCTGGTGACAGAGCCTCTTTAAGGAGGACGTTCCACATTATTAAGCAGGCCACAGGTTTCAAGCAATATGGGAAAGAAAGAGGATCTCCCTGCTGCCGAAAAGCGTGAAATAGTGCAATACCTTGGACAAGGTATGAAAACATTGGATATTTCAAGAAAACTTAAGCGTGATCATCGTACTGTGAAAAGATTTGTGGCTAATTCAGAGCACAGACGGGTTCGTTCAGATAAAGGCATACTGAGGAAGGTTTCTGACAGACAAATTAATAGGATTAGGAGAGCAGCTGCTAAAATGCCATTGCAAAGCAGAAAACAGGTATTTGAAGCCGCTGGTGCCTCTGGAGTCCCACAAATCTCAAGGTGTAGGATCCTCCAGAGGTTTGCAAGTGTGCATAAAGCTATTATTCGGCCACCCCTAAAAAATGCTCACAAGCAGAAACGGTTGCAGTGGGCTCAGAAATACATGAAGACTAATTTTCAAACCGTGTTGTTTACTGATGAGTGCCGTGCAACCCTGGATGGTCCAGATGGATGGAGTAGTGGATGGTTGGTGAATGGCCACCATGTCCCAACAAGGCTGCGACGTCAGCAAGGAGGGCTGGAATCATGGGGACAGAGCTGTAGGCCCCTTTAGGGTCCCTGACGGTGTAAAAATGACCTCTGCAAAGTACATAGCGTTTATGACTGACCACTTTCTTCCGTGGTACAAAAAGAAGAACCGTGCCTTCCGTAGCAAAATTATCTTCATGCATGACAATGCACCATCTCATGCTGCAAAGAATACCTCTGTGTCATTGGCTGCTATGGGCATAAAAGGAGAGGAACTCATGGTGTGGCCCCCATGTTCCCCTGACCTCAACCCTATTGAGAACCTTTGGAGCATCCTGAAGCAAAATATCTATGAGGGTGGGAGGCAGTTCACATCAAAACAGAAGCTCTGGGAGGTTATTCTGACATCCTGCAAAGATATTCAAGCAGAAACTGTCCAAATACTCATAAATTCAATGGATGCAAGAATTGTGAAGGTGATATCAAAGAAGGGGTCCTATGTTAACATGTAACTTGGCCTGTTAAGTTTTTTTTTTATTGAAAGAGCTTTTGATTTCTGTAAATATGACCTCCTGATGCTGCAAATTCAACAAATTACCATTTTAGTTCTCTTTACAACCTTTAAAATGTTTTGATTTCTGTTGTGCATAATAATTTGAAACTGTGCATTTTGAGTTTTTTACTTCTAAAAAAAAATCTGTTATCATTAGGTGATTTGTTCAATAAAATTCGTATTATACTCCAACGGTTGATAGCTTGAAGATTATATTGACTGTCATTTGCATTGACTATTTAGGAAAATCAGCGAAAAATAACATTTGCATAATAATTTGCAACGCGGTGTATAATGCACCATATGATATCATCTCTCATGAGTTCACCTGTCTCATCAGCAACAAGTAGGCAATGAGATATCCTGAAAACTCTGAGGAAAAAAGATGTACTGAAAAGAGCGAAGGCGTCCCACAAAGGGGGAAGATTTGTACTTCTGGAGAAACATTCCATACCTGCGGTGCCTCCCTAATGGTCTGGGGCAAATGAACGGAACAAAGTGAGGGATTACAATTAGAGAAGACGTCCACCGTGAGTCACTGGATTTAACTGTTGTTTATGGCAAATAAAACCTTAGTCTATCTATACTACCTAATCTTTTTGTTTTCCAAGCTATGGCCTAATTGGTAAGTTCCTATTCTACTTCTTTAACCCCTTAATGACCAGCCTATTTTGGACCTTAATGACCAAGCTATTTTTTACGTTTTTCGTCGCATTCCAAGAGCTATAACGTTTTTATTTTTGTGTCGACATAGCTGTATAAGGTCTTGTTTTTTGCGGGACAAGTTGTACTTTTTAATAGCACCATTTTTAGGTACATATTATTTATTGATTAACTTTTATTAACTTTTTTTGGGGGGGGGAATAGAAAAAAATCTGAAATTTCACCACTCTTTTTTGCGTCCTAAATCTACGCCGTTTACCGTGTGGTATAAATAACACAATAACTTTATTCAGCGGGTTGTTACGATTGCAACGATACCAAATTTGTATAGTTTTTGTATGTTTTACTACTTTTACACAGTAAAAACGCATTTTTTTCTAAATGATTTGTTTTTGTGTCTCCATATTTGAAGAGCCGTAACGTTTTTATTTTTTCGCCGATGCGGTTGTATGAGGGCTTTTTTTTTGCGGGACGACTTGTAGTTTTTATTGGTACCATTTTGGAGTAGATGCAACTTTTTGATCACTTTTTATCACACTTTTTTTAAAGTCAGTATTCGCAGAAAACAGCAATTTTTCCATAGTTTTTTATTAATTTTTTTACGGCGTTCACCGTGCGGGTTAAATAATGTAATAGATTTATAGTCGGGGTCGTTACGGACGCGGCTATACCAAATATGTGTAACTTTTTAACTTTATTTTGTTTTTTTAATAGTAAAGCATTTTGTAAGGGGAAAAGCTGGGTTTTTCATTTTTTTTCACATTTTTTTTTAAATTAACTTTATTAAACTTTTTTTCCACTTTTTTACTAGTCCCACTAGGGGACTATAATATGCGATTCTCCGATCGCATTTATAATACACTGCAATACTTTTGTATTGCAGTGTATTACTGCCTGTCCGTTTAACACGGACAGGCAACTGCTAGGTCATGCCTGCGGCATGATCTAGCAGGCATTCACTCCAGGCAGACCTGGGGGCCTTTATTAGACCCCCGGCTGCCATTAGAGACACAGACACTCGGCGATCGTATCGCCGGGTGTCGGTGGGGGAGAGAGGGAGCTCCCTCCCTCTCTCCAAAACCACTCAGATGCGGTGCTCGCTATTGAGCACCGCATCTGAGGGGTTAAACGTGTGAGATCGATACTACTATCAATCTCACACGGCAGAGCAGGGACGCTCCCAGCCCTCAGCTGCCTCTAGCAGCTGAGAGCAGGGAGATTTGACAGCTCCCTGCTCTGTAAACTTATTCCGATGCCGCGACGTAAAAAGTCTATGGCATCGGAATAAGGCCCGTTAGTGACCGACGTAGAAACACGATGGGCCGGTCACTAACGGGTTAATGTCCCCAGAAGAAGCAATGGCAAAGTGTGCGTGGGCACGCGGTCACTACTGGTCTGTATACTTACTACTACTATGCTATTTTTTTCACTGTTAGGCCAGGTTCCCAATTTAATTCTGCAGCATGTCAATTTATGCTGCATTTTCGTTGATTTTATGATGCAGGTTTTCTCCATTGAATTTAATGGGGATGCAATACCCGCAACAGAAAGCCAAGTGTTACAACTTTTGCGACGTAAACACAGATAATTACGCCACAAAAATTGCAAAAATCATACTTACCCAGAACACTCTCCTTCTTCCTGCAGACCAGCCTCCTGGGATGACGTTTCATCCCTTGCGACCGCTGCAGCTAATCACAGTCTGCAGCGTCACATGAAATAAATAACCTATATATATCAGAGCATTATCTATGGCACAAGACAAAAATATAATATACACAAAACCAAAATGTCTAATGAACGAATAAATAAATGAAGGGTCACACCAGACACCATGTCCACCACAGGTAACTAACCTATTTCAGGGAACCTTATTACTTATGTATTTTTGTACTGTTTGCCACTTCACCTGTGCAAACTATGGGACAATAGGGAGGACAGTCCTAGGCTACTCCTGCCTTTGATGGGTTTACTTTAAATCTCTATAGTGATTGTGGCAGAACCCTGTCTGGTGTGACCCTTCTTCTTCTCCTGGGACCGTTTTTGTACTCATTTTTAATTGTTTTCATATTATGTCTGTCTAATTATTGTAGGGGGGTATCTTGTCCTCTGGATGGGGACCAATAAAGTTTATATATTTTTCATACTTTTTGACTCATTTATTTATTCGTTCATTAGACATATTGGTTTTGTGCAGCATCACATGGCCTGCAACGTCATCGCAGGAGGCCTGACTACGCGCAGAGAAGACGGAGGTGGTAAGTATGAGCGCTTTCTTCCGCAGTGAAAATTCAGTTTGAAAAACCGCACCACTACGTGGTGCGAGTTTTCGGACGGAATGTACTGCGGGTTCCAAGTCTGACGCGCTGCGTGATTTTTACGCAGTGTATCTGACCCATGGGAACACGGTCTTAGGGTTTGTTCACATGTAGAGTAAACACTGCTGATTTTCCGCAACGTATTTCATTGCAGAAAATCCACAGCGTAATACAGTAGCAGCAGAGTGGATAAGATTTGAACAAATTTCATCCACACGTTGCTGAATTTCCCAGCAGGAACCAGGTCAGATATGCTGGGTAATTTTACGCAGTGTATCTGGCCAGTGTGAACCTTAGGGTCAGTTCACACGTTGCGTAAATACTGTGGATTTGCCGCAACCAAATTCGTTGTGGAAAATCTGCAGCATAATACAGTAGCAGCAAAGTGAATGAGATAAAACAAATCTCATCTACACTCTGCGTAAATACTGAGCAGAAAAAACGCTCAGAAATTGACATGCGGTGCAGAATTTCATTCCGCAGCATGTCAATTGTATTTCATAAACGCTGCTTATTTGTTGCACGTTTTCCCCATTGAAATCAATGGGGAGGTAAAACCCGCAACAAATAGCAGTTGTTGCGTTTTTTTGCAGCCAATTCGCAGCGATTTTGCCGCAAAAACGCGACAAAAAAAAAATTTAAACTCATACTTACCCAGAAGTCTGTGTTTCTTCCTCCAGGCCGGCCTCCTGCGATGACGTTTCATCCCATGTGACTACTGTAGTCAATCACAGGCTGTAGTGGCGGTCACATGGGTTGAAACATCATCTCAGGAGGCCGGCTTGGATGACGTCAGAGGGCCGGCCAACTGGGATGACGTTTCATTTCATGTGACTGCCGCTGCAGGCAATCACAGGCTGCAGCGGTCTCCTGTGATGAAGGGTCATCCTAGGAGGCCGGCCTGCTAGCAAGTGCGGCAATTTTTCACTCGGAATTCCCTGTGGGCACCGGGGCGGATACACTGTGTAACCTTACGCAGCCTATCCGCCCTGTGTGAACTCAGCATTAAAGTGGTTGTCCAGGCACGGACAACTGATGACCTATACACAGTATACCATCAGTATATGATTGGTGGCGGTCTGACACCCACATCGATCAGCTGCTCCGGCTGCCTTCGTGCTCCAGATGCTATGCAGTGTATGCAGTATTCGGAGCCGGAAGCAGATAGCTCCGATCACTGTATGGTGGCTGTGCTGCAGAACAGCAACTCTGCTCCTATTCACTTAAACGGGAGCATAGCTGCAGTACTGCAGCTCGGCCGCTATTCCGTGACCGGAGGCATCTGCTTCATCATATGCTGATGGCCTATCCTGTGAATAGGTCATCAGTTGTCCGTGCCTGGACAACCCCTTTAATGGAAGGAAAAATATTTTTATTTGTAGCCGGTCCTAAAAATGCATAGCTTAAAGGAGTGGTTTCCCCAAGATAATCCCTTGTCAGAAACTGACCTGACGACTAGCTGACCGTTACAAGTCTGGCTTCAGAAATATCTGATCACCAGGGCAACCTGTTGCAGGGGAAATGCAGTATTAGACTTCGTTCCCATCTGCGTCAGGGCTACATTCCGACGTTCGGTTGGAGCTTTCCATCGGAACAGATCCCCGACTGACACAAACTGAAACCATAGGTTTCCGTTTCCATCACCATTGGTTTTAATGGTGACGGACGTGGTGCCAATTGTTTCCGTTTGTGTCAGTCAGGGCTCCGTTCCGACGGAAAGCTGCGACGGAACATCGGAACAGAGCCCTGACGCAGATGTGAACATAGCCTTACACGAATCCCAGTGATTGACTGATCAAGTAATTTATGGATGAATCAGGTCTTCCACAGCTAAAGCGGGTATTTGTATTAAATAGGGAATACATGTCAGAATCTAAACTACTTGATGGGTTGGGGCTCTGGAGACCACCCTCATGTTTACTTTCTATAGAATAAATTAAGTTTTTGGATTTGAGTTTTTCTTTTAGAGGACAATCTTGATGGATCTACTAAACACACAATTGACATTTATTTTGGTAGCAACTCATTATTTCATTAGAGTGAAAACATTCAGTATGCAGATGCCCTGTAATTCACAGATTGTAGACAAACAAGGAAACATTGCAATTATATACAGAATGTCTTGAATGGGAAACCAAATGTGCAATAAAGTTTTTATTTTCCTCAGTTGGTTTGTAAAATGTTTAAGTTTCTTGGATTTCATAGACTGTTAGGAAACAGATCACCTCTAAACATCTGTCTCTTTATGCACAGATCGGTATATAAATTGAAACTTAAAGATAAAGTTGCAAAACCAGTAAACATCTAAGTATAAAATTGAGAATGAAGATTATTTCATCAGGACCCAATCCCTTAACTTGGTTACTGTATATATATATATATATATATATATATATATATAGAGAGAGAGAGAGAGAGAGAGAGAGACAGACAGACAGACAGACAAACTATTCAAATAATTTTATACATTATCTACCGAAGAGGTCTCAACCTGTAACCCTGTAGCTGTTGCAAAGCTACAACACCCAGTATCGTCAGACAGCTGAAGCATACTGAAGAAGATGGAGAGCCACAGGTTGGAGACCAGTGACCAAGCCGAACTCTAATGTGGTGTATGAAGCTTAAAGGGTTGTCTGTTTTACAAATCATACCTTTAGAAATTCTGAGTTGTGTTTTATTAAATATCTTTATTGCAAAATATAGGCATACATACAGTATTATAAAAATTTCATTTTAAACATACAACCTATATTAATTCCCTCACCTCTCCCCATGAGTGAAAAAAAACCTCTGAGTTGATAGAGGTGAGTTCCTCGCTCTGAAGGACCCAGTATTTTCCTGCATTATGTGGACAGTCTATTATTATTAGGCATGTGTAATACTTAATTTCTCCTGCCGTGGCACTACAGGGGAAATAAACACTTGGCGGCATTCTGCAGAGATTACAACTGATGTCTGAGTGCTCAGAAGCGGAACAACCTTTGATAAGCTTATTGTTTTGAGAGGGATTGTCCAAAAAGCTTTACCCATTTAACAAAAACATGTAGGTTTCTTTCACCTGTGCAGACTCTTTTCAGTTTGTACACTCTTTGTATTTTTTTAAATCCCCTGTTGAAAAGTTCTTATTTTGATGCTAAATTAATTTCAATTGGTGTATTTCCCTTTCCGTAAAATATTTACATGTGTTTTTTTTTTTTTCAAACAGATAATTAAGAAATGTATATTACGGAAAAAGGGTTATAGACCAAATAATGGGCCACTCCTTTACATGTATATCCAGAGCTACACGGTAACATATAAACCCAACTGTTAATACGTGTTCAACATTCTCTATCTAGAGCTGTCTCATAAATCTAAATCTTTGTATACAGGTCCTTCCCGATGAATTAAAATATCATCAAAAAGTTAATTTATTTCAGTAATTAAATTCGTAAAGTGAAACTCATATCTTATATAGATTCATTACATAGAGAGTGATCTATTTCCAGCATTTTTTTTCTTTTAATGTTGAAAATTATGGCTAACAGTTAATGAAAACCCAAAATGTAGTCTCTTATAAGATTAGAATATTGGGTAAAAGTTCAAGATTGTAGACAAAATACCTGCAAGAGTTTCTTAAGCCTTTAAATGGTCCAACAGTATTCTACACAATCATGGGGAAAACTGCTCACTTGATAGTTGTCCAGAAGACAGTTATTGACACCCTCCACAAGGAGGGTAAGCCACAAAAGGACATTGCTAAAGAAGCTGCTGTTCACAGAGTGCTGTATCCAAGCATATTAATGGAAAGTTGAAAAAGGTGCACAAGCAACAGGGATAACCGCAGTCTTGAAGGGATTGTCAAGAAAAGGCTATTCAAGAAACTGGGGGAGATTCACAAGGAGTGGACTACGGCTGGAGTCTGTGCTTCAAGAGCCACCACACACAGACGTATCCAGGACATGGGCCACAACTGTCGCATTCCTTGTGTCAAGCCACTCACGACCTAGACACAACATCAGAAGCATCCAACCTGGGCTAAGGAGAAAAAGGACTGGTCTGTTGCTGAGTGGTCCAAAGTTCTGTTTTCAGATGAAAGTCCAATTTTGCATTTCATTTAGAAATTAAGGTCACAAATTCTGGAGGAAGAGTGGAGAGGCATCAATCCAAGTTGCTTGCGGTCCAGTGTGAAGTTTCCACAGTCAGTGATGGTTTGGGGAGCCATGTCATCTGCTGGTGTTGGTCCACTGTGTTATTTCAAGTCCAGAGTCAACGCAGCCGTCTACCAGGACATTTTGGAGCACTTCATGCTTCCCTCTGCTGACAAGCTTTATGGAG
Organism: Rhinoderma darwinii; assembly: GCF_050947455.1. Classification (NCBI taxonomy): domain Eukaryota; kingdom Metazoa; phylum Chordata; class Amphibia; order Anura; family Rhinodermatidae; genus Rhinoderma; species Rhinoderma darwinii. The sequence goes on along the minus strand of NC_134687.1, from coordinate 584,342,024 downwards.
ATGCTGATTTCATTTTCCAGCTGGACGTGGCACCTGCCCACACCCAAAGTACTTGGCACCTGCCCAAGGTACCAATACCTGGTTTAATAACCACAGTATCACTGCGCTTGATTGGCCAGCAAACTCGCCTGGCCTAAACCCCATATAGAATCTATAGGGTATTGTCAAGAGGAAGAGGAGAGACACCAGACCCAACAATGCAGACGAGCTGAAGGCCGCTATCAAACCAACATGAGCTTCCATAACACCTCAGCAGTGCCACAGGCTGATCGCCTCCATGCCACGCCGCATTGATGCAGTAATTCATGCAAAAGGAGCCCCGACCAAGTATTGAGTGCATATACTGGACATGCTTTTCAGTACGCCAACATTTCGGTATTAAAAATCATTTTTTAAATTGGGTTTATATAATATTCTAATTTTGTGAGACACTACATTTTGGGTTTTCATTAACTGTTACCATAATCATCAACATTAAAAGAAAAAAATGTAATCAAATATATCACTCTGTGTGTAATGAATCTATATAATATGACTTTCACTTTTTGAATTTAATTACTGAAATAAATAAACTTTTTGATGATATTCTAATTAATTAGGAAGAACCTGTATGTTAGTATTACATTCACTTGTAATCCCCTCATATTTTCTTTTTTTATAGATTTCCCAGGATTGCCACTTTTCTACTTTTCTACATGGTGTACTATACCCAAGTGACCTGCGGACAGAACAGGTACAATGAGATGTTTTTTCATTGCAATTTTAACAATTAGGCAAATACCACAGCCTGTAGAAATGACTATACACTGCAATACATTAGCATTGCGGTGTGTTGTACCAGCGATCCAACGATCGCTGGTTGAAGTCCCTTAGGGGGGTTAATATAGTGTATAAAAAAAAGTGAAAACGTTTTTAGTAGTGAAAGAAAAATAATAAAATATTAAAAATAAAAAAAACTTTTTCCCATTTTTCCTCTAAAATAATGTAAAAACATTTAAAAAAAGTAAACAAAATTTGTATTGCTGCATCCATAAAAGTCTGAAATATTACAATATAGCACTATATAATGTGCCCGGTGAACGCCGTAAAAAACCGAAAACATGTAAAACGACAAAATCACTGTTTTTTGGTCAACTTAGCGCTCAAAAAAATGTAATAAAAAGTGATCAAAAAGTTGTAGGTACCCAAAAATTTTACCGATAAAAACTACAGCACTTCCTGCAAAAAAATAAGCCCTCACATCGCTCAATTGACAAAAAAATCAAAAAGTTATGGCTCTCAGTATGTGGTAAAGTAGTAAAATATGAAAAAACCTATATAAATTTGGTATCACCGTAATTGTATTGAGCCACAGAATAAAGTTAAGTTGTCCTTTTTACCGCACGGAGAAAGCCGTAAAAACAAAACTCAAAAAACAATGGAGGAATCACAGTTTTTTCCAATTTCAGTCCGCTAGTAGTCCCTGCCTCTCCGTGGAACTACTGTCCCGTACTGAAAACATGATTACAGTACCGGACAGTTGTCCCGCAGCGAGGCAGGGACTCCTAGCGTCGTACATAACTATAATGCTAGGAGCCCGGCTCCCTGCAGTGTGTTCGGTCCGGGACTTGCGGACGAAATACGTTCCGTCCTTTACGGACCGAACATGCTCGTGTGAATCCAGCCTTAGATGTATTTTTGTCCTTATGCTGCATTCTCGGTTCTCTGCTGCCCCATCCTCTAGCTAGCCCTTCCTTGCTTGCAGTCCATATCACACATGCCTCCCTCTACACAAGTCCATCTTTCAAAGCTCTCTGACTACCTTACTCGCTTATTTTTCTCCCAAGTACATTAAAAACCTAGTTGAATTTGATGAACATATTTAATTTTGAACAGTAATAACTTTGCAAAGGTGAGCATACACATTAAAAAAAATCTATCCGAACTTAGGGGGAAGCGCAGAATATGTAAAGGGGGACTTTTCAAGCATGTTGGTGACATGACAGAGATAACAAAAAGACCCTCCTTCCACGTCCACCATCGATTGCACTTACTTTCCCAAATCTCTACATGTACTACATCACACATTTTTACATAGAGTGGTTAAGTGGTTAATGATAGCATTCCTGTACTATACCTGGTGGCCTAGTGTGTCTTAACGGTTAATATCTAGGGTCTCTGGGGTTGCAGTGGATTAATATTATCTTTATCCATGGTGGTCTACGATAGTTATGGGTTAATAATCTAATATCCTTAGAGGTCTAGCATGAATGCTGTAATCCAACCTGAGGCAGGTTGTTGGTAAAAATGAGGACAAAAAAATAAAAATTAAATACACACTTTATCCATAACATTAAAACCACTGACAGGTGAAGAGAATAACTTTGATGTTCTTGTTACAATGGCTCATGTCAGGGAATAGGATATATAAGGCAGCAAGTGAAAAGTCAGTTATTGAAGTTGATGTGTTGGAAGCAGGAAAAATGGGCAAGTGAGAGGCTTTGACAAGGACCATATTGTGATGGCTAAACGATTGGGTCAGAGCATCTCCAAAACATCAGGTCTTCTGTGGTGCTCCTGGTATGCAGTGCCTACCAAAAGTGGGTCCAAGAAAGGATAACCGATGAACCGCCGACAGGGTCATGGGCATCGGAGGTTTATTGATGTGCATGGGGAGCGAAAAGCTGGCCCAATCCCACATAAGACCTACTGTAGAACAAACTGCTAAAAAAAATATATTGGCTTTGGGAGAAAGGTGTCAGAAGACACAGTGCACCACAGCTTGCTGCGTTTGGGGCTAAATAGTCACAGACCGGTCAGAGTGCCCATGCTCATCCCTGTTCATTGCCAAAAGCACCTACAATGGGCACGTGAGAATTAAAATTAACAATAAAAGACGGTGGTCTGGTCTAATAAATCATGTTTTCTTTTACATTATGTAGATGGCCGGGTGCGTATTCATTGCTTACCTGGGGAAGAGATTACACCAGGATGCACTATGGGAAGAAGACAAGACAGCGGTGAACCTTGGGTCCTAGCATTCACGTGGATATTACTTTGTACCACCTATCTTAACAAAACATTGTTGCAGACCAAGTACACCCCTTCATAGCAACGGTTTTCCCTAATGGCAGTGGCTTCTGCGCACTTTCACACTGCAAAATTTGTTACAACTGGGACATTTAGGGCAAATCCACAGAATATGCCATAAATGTCAGATAAATGCGATAGATAGACCTCTGAGACCAGCACCTATCTCTGAAATGGGCCCCCCTGACCCCCAACCTACCTTGTGCGGCTCCCGCTGCTCCCAGGCTGCTGTTTCCATAACTACAAAAAAAGTGAATGGGAGTTACAAAAGTCTAATAGCTTACTTAATAAAAGGGGTTTTATTGGGCAAAAGTAGAAAAACATTTAAAAACATTTAAAAAAAAGGATATACATTTGGCGTCGCTGTATTTGTAGTAACCCACAGCAAAAAGTTACTATGTCATTTATACCACACGGTGAACTTCATAAGCACAAAACCCAAAAAGACAATGGCAGAATTTCTGTTTTTTTCCTACCTTCCCCCAAAAAGGTTAATAAAAGTTGTACAATATATTATATGTAACCCAAAATTGTGGCATTAAAAAATGTACATTGTCCCACAAAAAACAAGCCTACAACCTTACACAAAATGAAGAAATTGCAGCACTCCAACAAGAATCCAATTAACCGGTATATTCATCCATGCTACAGCAGCGCATAATGTGACATAAATTAAAAAACTATATGTGTGTGTGTGTGTGTGTGTGTGTCTGTATATACAGTACTGTCCAAAAGTTTTAGGCAATTGTGGAAGAATGCTGCAAATATTGAAAAGTTAGAATGCTTTCAAAAATAGAAGTGTTAATATTAATTTTTTTACCAATTACCAAAATACAAAGTGAATGAACAGAAGAGAAATCTAAATCAAAATCAATATTTGGTGTGACTGACCACCCTTTGCCTTCAAAACAGCATAAACTCTTCAAGGTACACTCCTTGACTGGGAGGTTGTTCCAAACATCTTGGAGAACTAACAACAGTCTCTTCATGTAATTCTTTTTTTCTTTTCTTCATGTAATTCTTAGACAGACTCGATGATGTTAAGATCAGGGCTCTATTGGTGCCATATCATCACTTGCAGGGCTCCTTGTTCTTCTTTACGCTGAAGATAGATCTTAATGACATTGGCTGTATGTTTGGGATCGTTGTCCAATCAGACACCTCCCTGGTGGTATTGCATGATGGATAAGTATCTGCCTGTGTTTCAGCATTGAGGACATCATTAATCCTGACCAAATCCCCAACTGTATTTGTTGAAATGCAGCCCCAAACTTTCAAGGAACCTCCACCATGCTTCACTGTTACCTGAAGACCTGATTGTACCGCTCTCCAGAACAAACTGCCTTCTGTTACAGCCAAATATTTCAAATTTTGACTCATCAGTCCAGGGCACCTGCTGCAATTTTTCTGCACCCCCAGTTCCTATGTTTTCTTGCATAGTTGAGTCGCTTACCTTATTTCCACATCAAAGGTTTGGCTTTTTGGCTGCAATTCTTCCATGAAGACCACTTCTGGCCAGACTTCTCCGAACAGTAGATGAGTGTAGCAGAGTTTGGCTGTTTCTCACCCAAATTTAAACCTTCCACATAGCTGCAGATTTCTTTTCTGTTCATTCACTTTGTATTCTGTTAATTGATGAAGCATTCTTTGCAGCATTTTTCCACAACTGCCTAAAACTTTTGCAAAGTACTGTGTATATATATATCTATATATATATATATATATATCTATATATATATATATATATATATATATATATATATATATATATATATGCGTGTGTGTGAATTTTATTTACATTTACTATTTACTATTTTTTTTATTATGTGCTGCTGTGGCTGGCATTATGCTAGTATGGATGAGCCCTGGGGCCATGTAAAGAAAAAATACATAATTCTGTTCTGTGATAAGAAGTCAGGATCTGAGAAAATTAAGTGAGTTCTGACTTTTTAATAATATAATTCTGACTTAATTAACTTAGGAGTCTGAATTGTGCTATTTTATTATTTTTTAACATGGCCCCAGGATTCTTCCATACGCTCTATTCCATCTAGTAGCACTTAGAATATTACAGAAATTTGTTTCATATTACTGATATAATTATTGTGAAAATAAAATAAATTGTGTGTTTTTCCTAATAAATTTTTGATTTGTTTATACAGTAATCCTGAGCCGGTAGATGCAATCTTGTCTAACCAGAACGTGGCACAATTTTATTAGTCCATTACTGTACAATCGATAGTAACATTAAATCCTGCTTCTGGGGTCTGCTGCTAACCAGAACAGGTATGCTAAAACTCACTTTTTCCATTTTTTTTTTTTACATTCAAACTCTTTCAACAAGCAATGAAAATATGGTAAAAGGTTTTTTTTTTCTGAACAGCGGGCTTGCAGTTCCTCATTTTGTGTCCAGCTATACTTTATGAATAAAGTCTGCAAAACATCCACATAAACAGAATGTAACTTTTTATGAACAGATTCCTAATACAGAAAGCTATTGACATTTAAAGATTTGTGTGCCACAGGATTAAACCCCAGTTCCTCCGTCATATATTACATTGCTATAGTTTTATGGCCTTCTCATGAAAAACAAAAAGAAAAAGAAAAATAAAGGCTAAATTGAAACACTGTTTTATTTTATATATATTTTTTGTAGCTTGTCATAATATTTCTGTCTATTACAGCTCAACAGTCTTTCTGAAATTCTTAATTTTATCATTTTCTTCTGTCAAATAAAATTAGCAAATTTTAATTTCTAAGTTATTTAAAGACAAACTCCATACTATTGATATTTAAAACTTTCTATGTAAAGCATATTCTTTGCGTCATTCTGTAGCTGATTATTACTCTAGAAAATGGGTTAGAATTACTAAGCAAAAGGCACTAGAGTTCTGGCACAAATTGTGTTAAAAAAGTGGTATACATTGCGAATGTCAAATTTATTATGTGTTTTAGACACTTTTTGCACCTTCCTTGACAGTGTTAAAAAGGGGGGTGGCCGAGAGAAGCGGTAAAATGCACAAGATTTATTAATGCAGTGCACCACTTTTTTGACGCAAAAAACTGACATAAGGTACGCCAGCTTAGGGGTGGCTTAAGAAAGAGAAAAGGGTTTAACATGTCTAACGAGGTGCACCAAATTTATTATACAACATACACTACTGTGATAAATTTGGCGCAGTTTCTGCCTGTCTAATCTAGTTTTATCCTATCTTACGTTGCCTTCTAATAGACATTATTATTATTTGTGATTCATTAGAACGCCCTGTAGAGCGCAACTTGCAGCTTCTGAATCACCGATCTGATATTGACGACCTATTCTAAGGATAGGCTATTAATATAAAATGTCCAGAGAACCCATTTAATGAATACTTTTAGCCAAAAATGAACACTTGACTGTACTTCTGAATCTGTTTGTATAGTATTTGCAATCTGTTTGTGCTCTTATCTTTCCCTGCCAACACTTTCTCGAACAGGACATAACTGTCTTACAGCTACCATTGTCAGCCATATTAGCTCTCATGAAGCTGATTTTTCTGTCACAAGTCACCTCAAGGGCTTGCCCCTCGTCATTTTAAATCTAGATATTGGTAATGTTATTGATGGTGATGCCATTGAGGATGGGCTGAAATGTTTGTATATTGGTGAAAAACTGGCTGAGTAAAAGAAGTGTAATTGTAAGTGGTAAACATTCAAAATTGACTAAATTCAGTATTAAAATATCTTGTTCTTACTTCTCACTATGCGCTGAGTAAATGAATGGAGAGAAGTGCATGACGCTGATTGGTCACTGATTGGTCACTGATTGGTCAGCGTCATACACTCATCTGTACAACGCCCACTTGGTCAATAGAAAAACACGCCCAGTTGGGCATTAAAAAAGTAATTAGCATAAAGCTAAAATCGCTCCTAACGTGGTAAAAATAGATTGTTTTTCTAAATAAAAAGCTTTACTGTCACCTACATTATAGCGCCCATCTCCTTATGTAGGAGATAGGGCACTTATAATGTGGTGACAGAGCCTCTTTAAGCACTTAGGCCACAGAAGGGCTGCCTATACAGTAAAAGGAAATAACATGAAGAGAAGGACTTTGGTATGCTGGTTAATAGTAAGCTAAGCAACAACAGTCAATGCCAAGTTGCAGCTGCAAAAAGAGCAAAAATGCATGATTTATATATAATATAGGCCTCTATTAGAGTATGTTCACACCAGGGGCGTAGCTAAAGGCTCATGGGCCCCGATGCAAAAGTTCTTATTGGGCCCCCCCGCAAACTCCTCATGGCCGACGGTCCGCAGCTTTCAGCTGCATCGCTGGGTCACCTAAGTGACCCAATAATGCAGCACTAGCAGCCGGGGCGCCACTAAGGCTGGGTTCACACGCACTATTTACAGACGTAATTCGGGCGTTTTAGCGAAAATGCGGCTCAAAAGCGTTGGCAAACATCTGCCCATTCATTTGAATGGGCTTTATGATGTTCTGTGCCGACGGTCATTGTTTTTACGCGCCGCTGTCAAAAGGCGGCGCGTAAAAAAGACGCCCGCATCAAAGAAGTGCCTGTCACTTCTTCAGACGTAAATGGAGCCGTTTTCTATGGACTCCATGGAAAAACAGCTCCAATTACGTTCGTAATGGACGCAGCGAAAAGCGCCTGCACATGTCATTACGGCTGAAATTACGGAGCTGTTTTCTCCAGCCTCGTAATTTCAGCCGTTACAGACACTGTCGTGTGAACATACCCTCAGGGCTTAAAATGTCAGGGGAAATAGCCCCAATACATATGTGTCCGCCCAAAAAAAAAATGTGTGTATAGGAGACAGCATAGCATATCTATAGCACTACGACCCTATAAACTATGGATAGGATTAGATACAGTGGCTGAGCAGACAGTATCACACATGATTGGATTAGATATAGGGCCCAGCAGACAGTATCACACATGATAGGATTAGATACAGTGGCTCAGCAGACAGTATCACAAATGATAGGATTAGATACAGTGGCTCAGCAGACAGTATCACACATGATAGGATTAGATACAGTGGCTCAGAAGGCAATATCACACATGATAGGATTAGATACATTGGCTCAGCAGACAGTATCACACATGATAGGATTAGATACAGTGGCTCAGAAGGCAGTATCACACATGATAGGATTAGATACAGTGGCTGAGCAGACAGTATCACACATGATAGGATTAGATATAGGATCCAGCAGACAGTATCACACATGATTGGATTAGATATAGGGCCCAGCAGACAGTATCACACATGATAGGATTAGATAAAGTGGCTCAGCAGACAGTATCACACATGATTGGATTAGATATAGGGCCCAGCAGACAGTATCACACATGATAGGATTAGATACAGTGGCTCAGCAGACAGTATCACACATGATAGGACTAGATACAGTGTCCCAGCAGACAGTATCACACATGATACGATTAGATACAGGGCCCAGCAGACAGTATCACACATGATTGGATTAGATACAGGTCTCAGCTCGCTGACATTGCGGCACCAGCGCTGGACCCAGGAAAGGTAAGAATAATAATTTTGCTTCTTTATGTGTTACTGATTATTTTTGTGTGTTTGTGTTTTTTTACAGGTTCGGTTGTTGGACTACGTCAGATACGAGGACTTCAATGACGGCGTTTTTTTTATTCTCAATAAAATGGTTAATGAGGGTTGTTTTTTTATTTCAATAAAATATTTTTTCTATGTGCTTGTATCTTTTTAAACTCTATTATCACCGCCTTAGTAATGGCCGCTGGCTGATTGACAACCTCCATTACTAAGGCGGGGCTTAATGTTAGCAGGTGCAGAGGCCAACTCAAACCCCCATTATTACCCCGGTACCCACCGCCAGCAGGGGTACTGGGAAGAGCCGGGTACGAATCAGTACCCGTCCATCTGTAGTGACGGCCAGGCACCGGGGTGGCCGCAGGCTGATAGTATTAGGCTGGGGAAGGCCAAAAACAGTGGCCCTTCCCACCCTGGTAATACTGCCTGCTGCTGCTGTGTTGTATCTGGCTGGTTATGAAAATGGGGGGGGACCCAACATCGTTCTTTCCAATAAATTTTTTATTTTTTATTTTTTTTAAATGATGTGCGGTCCCCCCCATTTTTCATAACCAGCCAGATACAATAAAGCAGCAGGCTAGCATTACCATGGTGTGACGGGTGACTCTGTTTTGTCCTTTCCCCTCCTGATAATACCAGCCTGCGGTCACCCCAGTGCCCGACCTTCACTACAGATGGTCAAGTACTGGATTGTACCCGGCTCTTCCCAGCACCCCTGGTGGCGGTGGGTACCGGGGTAATAAAGGGGGTTAGTGTTTGCCTCTGCATCGGCTAACACCAAGCCCCGCCTTTGAAATGGACACTGTCAATCAGCCATTACTAAGGCGGTAGTAATATAGTTTAAAAAAAAACACAAAGACATAGAAAAAATATTTTATTGAAATAAAAAAAAAAAAAACAACCCTCGTTAACCATTTTATTGATAATAAAAAAAAATCCGTCATCTAAGTAGTCCTGGAATCTGCCGTAGTCCAACGACCGAACCTGTAAGAAAACACACAAGAAAAACGATTAGTAACACATGTGTTAGGCTTAGATACAGGGCCCATGTGTGATACTGTCTGTGGGACCCTGTATCTAAGCCTACCACAACGTAGGCTTAGCTACAGGGTCCAGCAGACAGTAATGTTATACAGTATAAGATTACTGTGTGCTGGGGCCCTGTATCTAAACCTACAGTGTGGTAGGCTTAGATACAGGGCCCATCAGACAGGATCACACATGGGCCATGTATCTAAGCCTACCATGTGATTGGCTTAGATACAGGGCCCAGCAGACAGCATCACACAATCTGTGATCCTGTCTCATGGGCCCCCTAAGCCTGCTACATCGTAGGCTTAGGGGTTGTGCAGTCCCTAAACATTGATGGCCTATCCTCAGGATAGGCCATCAATAGCTGATGTGTCTCGCGGGACCCGCAAATCAGCTGTTTTGAAGGGGCCGCAGCACTCGTACGACAGCTGCTTCCCCTTCATTTCACTACTCGCTCACACTGTGAATCGCCGACACCGATTCACAGTGTGACCGGAATGAAGGGGAGCAGCTCTCGTACGAGTGCTGCGGCCTCTTCAAAACAGCGGATTGGCGGGTCCCGGGAGTCGGACCCCGCCAGTCAGGGCTAATCTTACCTTCCTCTTCAGCCGCGGCGGGAGTTCTGTCGTCTCGATGCTGTGCGCGGCGCATAGCGCTGTGACGCACCATTTTTTTCTAAATATGCAAATGGGTCTTTTACTAGACAAGTGCTTGTCAACACCAGTGATTCTCCTGAGGTGGAGCTAGCTCACAGCCTCTGACACTGCCCTATCAGCATGAAGCTCACAGTGTGAGAGACAGAGGCTGGAGGGAAGAGGGATCACTTCAAATAGCTATATCTCTGACTGTGGACTACCTAGCAGTGGTTCTGGTGGCATATGAAAGATGAGATTCTAATCTTTCATATGGCACCAGGATCGCATATCTAGATGTGAAATAACCAGAGGTATCACCAGTTGAAAACACAGTCGGGAATGGAAACTGTATACTATATGAACACACTGTATTGCAGTGCTGGGAAGAGGAGAACTGTATGATGCTGATTGGACAGCGTCATACAGAAAACATTACACCACCCAGAGTGAAAAGAAAGAGTAACCTCCCATTTGGCAAATATAGCCAGATTAGCATATTTAGAAAAATGCTCATAATTTTGCAAATAATAAACATTTTTGAAAAAAATGAATTACTCTGTAGTTATCAGCATCACAGCGCCTATTGCATATGTTAGAAGATAGGGAATTGATAAACTGGTGACAGAATTGATAAACTGGTGATGAATCTTCAAAGCGCATAACCATATTTCCAAAAATATTATTTTTCTCAAATTATGGTTGCCATGAAGACATTTTTACAATAATATAGAAATGTTATGCTATGATAAAAAAAAAAAGCCTCTACATATATTGGTTTAATGGCACAACAAATACACCCCATGCCTTTTTCACACGGCAGTATTTCGGTCAGTATTTTCAATCAGTATTTGGCAAAAAAACCATGAGTGGCTTTGGTTGCCAAAGGAAAAAATATAATGGAAAGATTTGCTTCTCTTTTGTCATTTTTTTTGGACACTTCTGGTTTTGGCATACAAATATTAAAGAAAAATACTGACCAAAATATTTGCATGTAAAAGTAGCCTTACACATTTACCCTGATTTTACATGACAATATATTTGATCCCTGCTTGTTTATTTATTTATTTTTATCTTATTTATTTTTCAACTATGAAATTGGATTACATCGGAGTAAAGTAGGTAAATTGTTCCTTTTCCTACTTCTCTGTTATGGGATCCACTGAAATTCAACTGTGTAAATGGTGCCTTAAGATGAATTTCCATTCAAATAAATGTTAAAAGGAATGCCCTAATGCACACAACCGTGTGTGCCACCCGAGTCCTATCCGTGATCATGGAGAGATAGGACATGTTCTTTTTTTCCAAAATTCGGAGTGTCGGGTCTGTTTTCCCCCACTCGGTTTCATGCAAGAAGTCTTACTGATTAAATTGGAGTAAAGTAGGTAAATTGTTCCTTTTCCTACCTCTCTATTATGGGATCCACTGAAATTCAGCCATGTAAAGCCAGCCTTAAAAATAATTGCCGTTAAAATAAACATTAAAAGGTAAGCCCTAATGCACACAACTGTTTGTGCCACCCCAGTCACGTCCGTGATCCGTGGAAAGATAGTATATGTTCTATCTTTCCAAAGATCTGAGAGTTGGGTCCGTTTTCACTGACCCAATTCACCCATTAAAGTGAATGGGCTTGTGTAAACTATTGGGTGCCACTCGGATGCCGTGAAAAACGACCCAAGTGGCACTCAGTCATGTGCAACTGATCAAGGCCTACTGATCTTATAAAGTGATGGAATATTGCTAGGATACACCATCACTTTAGGATTGGAGGTGTCCGACCTTTGGGAACCACACCAATCCTGAGAATGAAGGGGAATCAGAAATGATTTGGTGCTGTGTCCAGTTCTAAGTTTCTCCTGAAAAGTGGTGCTCCCAGCCACCTGGCTGTGCAGGGAATTGCAGGCTGTCACATTCACTTGAATGGGGCTGTTCTACAGTTTTGTTCACAGAGGGTGACCGGGGTGCATCTGTGCAGGGAAAAATAGTGAAGGGGATGCAGTGCTAAATCAGCACTGTGGCCCCTTCATTTTCAGGATTAGTGGGGGTTACAGAAGCCAGACACCCACAATCATTAAATGATTGCATACTGTCGCGATGCAGGGTGTGGACCCACTGGGCCGTACCGCGTAGCGGGGTGGCAGTTGGCCAAACAGGTATGGTAAAGAGTCTATAGTCCAGAAAGGGTACCTGAGGCAATGTAGACAGTAGCAAGGCAGGCTCGGCTGGGACCAGGCGGCAGGTAGACGTCAGGCGTGGAGTAGCAGAACAGGCGTGCAATGCAGCACAACATGACAACAGCTCAATACGGCAGTAGACCAGGATAGTACTGGATAGCACGGGATACAGGATACAGGTACGGGGAACACTGGGAACTGGAAGACACTTAGGAGACCATTTGCAAGACAAACTTTGGGAAACAACAGCAATGCTCAGGCGAGGATCAGAAGGACAGTGGCCTTCTTATAGTCAGGAAATCATGTAAGTTAATGATGATGATTTCATGTGTGCGCGCTGGCCCTTTAAAAGCGAGCGCGGGCGCGCGCACACCCTCCGGGAGACAGTCTCGATACCCGGAAGTGAGTGTCGGCGCCTCACAGGGGGACGACGCAGCGCAGCAGCAGGATGTCCATGGCCACGGTCGTTGAGGGGTAAGTTAGAACGACAGACCGCGGCCATAGACGTTACACATATCCTATAAATTTGTCATCGTTTTATAACATGGGAATACCCCTTTAAGAGTATAAAGATATTCTGCAGCTGCCACTAGGGAACGCTTAGGAGCTTACAGAATACTGTTTATACATTGAATTCAATAATAAAATTGTATGCAGTAAGCTCCTAAGCTCCTCCTAGTGGTAGCTGCAGACAACTAGAATGTTATAATTTCTGCAAAGGATTTGGAGCTCTGTATCAGAAAAGTGTAGCTACCAATGTTATAAAGATATATTAGGAAATTGTTTAGTGCAAAATATTAGACCTTAAAATTACATGGTAGTAAAATGTATGCTACTCATGACTACCCTTATTCTACATCTGATTTGCTGCCTTAAAGAGGCTCTGTCACCAGATTTTGCAACCCCTATCTGCTATTGCAGCAGATAGGCGCTGCAATGTAGATTACAGTAACGTTTTTATTTTTAAAAAACGAGCATTTTTGGCCAAGTTATGACCATTTTTGTAGTTATGCAAATGAGGCTTGCAAAAGTCCAAGTGGGTGTGTTTAAAAGTAAAAGTCCAAGTGGGCGTGTATTATGTGCGTACATCGGGGCGTTTTTAATACTTTCACTAGCTGGGCGCTCTGAAGAGAAGTAACATCCTCTTCTCTTCAGAACGCCCAGCTTCTGACAGTGCAGATCTGTGACGTCACTCACAGGTCCTGCATCGTGACGGCCACATCGGCACCAGAGGCTACAGTTGATTCTGCAGCAGCATCAGCGTTTGCAGGTAAGTCGATCTTACCTGCAAACGCTGATGCTGCTGCAGAATCAACTGTAGCCTCTGGTGCCGATGTGGCCGTCACGATGCAGGACCTGTGAGTGACGTCACAGATCTGCACTGTCAGAAGCTGGGCGTTCTGAAGAGAAGAGGATGTTACTTCTCTTCAGAGCGCCCAGCTAGTGAAAGTATTAAAAACGCCCCGATGTACGCACATAATACACGCCCACTTGGACTTTTACTTTTAAACACACCCACTTGGACTTTTGCAAGCCTCATTTGCATAACTACAAAAATGGTCATAACTTGGCCAAAAATGCTCGTTTTTTAAAAATAAAAACGTTACTGTAATCTACATTGCAGCGCCTATCTGCTGCAATAGCAGATAGGGGTTGCAAAATCTGGTGACAGAGCCTCTTTAAAGCAAATATTATTTCAATACAAATGATCAAATATGCTTATCAGGCTTCCCTTTATTGTTTCACTGAATGTCACTTTAATTTATATGTTTCCTTCATTGCCAATGTATTTGAGAAAATCTGACTGGCACAAAGCTGACTGCAGAAGTCTCTTGCCACGTCTTAATATACATTCACAGTGCTGGGTTTCTATGGAAACTGAAGCTACATAGATTTCAAGCCTGGATAGCATTCCTAGGCAAGGTCAGGACACAGATGTCCCCTGAAGTGCGTTAGTGTTAGTGTGGGCATGAAAATAAAATACGTTAAAAGTACATTCAAGTAAGCTGTCTGAGTATTTTCAGTCACTTCGTAATTGCTTAGAAGTGTTTTATCAGACTTTTTTTGATATTTGAATAAAATATTCTTTTTTTAGAATTGAATTATACCATTCCAATGCAACGTTTTTGTTCTAGTAACTTGAAAACCTGAATTTAAAATAAGAGTCTATACTCCCACTTCTCTTCACGTTACTTTGTCAAACAATTGTCTCCTACCTCTTTATTCTATATAAACGTAAGCAAAATGCACATCTGGGAATTTTCAACAATATCAAAAATCCAGATTTTCGAAATTTGCTCTTTGAAATTGTCATCCCTGGTAATCAATGGCGATGTAAATTCCCTCGCTATTATTTTGCATAATAAATGATGTTCTCATTTCACATGCTTTTAACTACATTTTCATTGCTGAAAAAGCATTTAAAAGTTTCAAAAATGACAATGAAACCAAGGTCAATAAAGATAGTAAGGCAGTGATTGAAATACACAAAATGTTCTTCAATAATACTACTCATGGTAGACTAATAAACTCATGTTCGAGAGCAAAGTGTCCTTAAAATCATTTTCTAAAGTTTATGAACAATGGTACAAATGAATACAAAAAGCTATTGCAGGTAAAAATTTATTACATGGTACATAATGCCTAAGCGTCATATGAGGTCATTCTGCGGTTTATAAAGTATTCTGCCATATGTTATTGTATATTTGATTTTGTGTATTCAGATCATTGCCCAGAAGTACCTATAGTTAAATAATTTTTTTCATCTTGACAACCCCTTTTCATATGCCCTTTTAGGGCCAATATAGAGGCTGAGTCCTTCGCTCTGGACCTCCATTCATGAGCCAGAGCGGAGAGCCGTTAAAGAGCACTAGGTCTTGCTCTGGCAGAAATTTTCTTTCCATGTATTCATTTGAATGCCCACTTGTAATAATACATTTTCTCTGTAGCAGCTTTCTCGAGCAAAATTAATTGTTTGCAGTGGGTCTCATAAGCAAGGAGTTGTCTGAGATGAGACAACATTTTTAAATTGTTTGAATTAGGGTTATAATTTGACAGATTTTTGTACTATGTCTTTTTTTTCTTATGTCAAGTGTAATTTCATATCTGCTCCTACATTTTCAATGTTTGCTCCTTCTATCTGCTCATCTACTTTTCTCTGAATACCTACCCATCAGGATCTTCTTTCACAGATATTTCCTGTCCAGCAGTAATATTCTCCATGGACCACAGTGATAAAGGAAGAGTCAAAAGCAATGAGGAGTGAAATCACATTATGAACGCACCAAGAAAAGTTTCATTTCTTGACTCCTTTCTGCCTGACGCTCCCAACTTAATAGAAGACACTATATTTTGGCCTAATCCAAAAATAGGGCAAGAATAATACCATTGTTTGACCACTTAAAGGGTAGCTAAAGTTCAACAAACTTCTGACATGTCATAGTGACATCAGAAGTTTTTATTGGTGGGGTCCGAGCACTGAGTACCCCCACCAATCGCTAAAATGAAACAGCAGAAGTGCTCGTATGAGCGCTCAGCCGGTTCGCTTCTGTTCAGCTATTTCCAGAAAGCTGATATATCGGAGTACGGGCTCATAGATTTTCTATTGAGCCCGTACACTGCTACATTGATTTCCGGAAAAAAACAAACAGAAACAAAGCGGCTGAGCGCTCACCCGACCACTTCTGCTGTTTCGTTTTAGCGATTGGTGGGGGTCTCAGTGCTTGGACTCCCACCAATCAAAACTTCTGACATGTCACTATGACATGTCAGAAGATTGTTGAACGTTTAGTTACCCTTTAACCCCTTCCCTCTTTAGCCACTTTTGACCTTCCTGACCGAGCCTCATTTTTCAAATCTGACATGTGTCACTTTATGTGGTAATAACTACGGAATGCTTTCACCTATCCAAGCGATTCTGAGAATGTTTTCTCGTGACACATTGGACTTTAAGTTACTGGCAAAATTTGCTCGATATGTTCAGTATTTAATTGTGAAAAACACCAAAATTTAGCGAAAAATTGCAAAAATTAGCATTTTTCTCAATTTAAATGTATCTGCTTGTAAGACAGGCAGTTATAACACACAAAATTGTTGCTAATTAACATCCCCCATATGTCTACTTTAGATTGCCATTGTTTTTTGAACATCCTTTTATTTTTCTATGACATCACAAGGCTTAGAACTTTAGCAGCAATTTCTCACATTTTCAAGAAAATTTCAAAAGGCCATTTTTACAGGGACCAGTTCAGCTGTGAAGTGGCTTTGAGGGCCTTATATATTAGAAACCCCCAAAAAGTCACCCCATTTTAAAAACTTCACCCCTCAAAGTATTCAAAACAGCATTTAGAAAATGTCTTAACCCTTTACACATGTCACAGGAATTAAAGCAAAGTAGAGGTGAAATTTACAAATTTCATATTTTTTTGCAGAAATACATTTTTACTACAATTTTATTTATAACACAGAAGGTTTTACCAGATGATAGGTGAATGTAGAAAAAGGATCTATCACGGCGCTGCTGCGTGGTACAGGTCGGTGGAGAAACGAGGAGTCTCTTCTATATTACAGAAATATTTATTGTAGTAGATAGCAACGCGTTTCGACGCCGAACTGGCGTCTTCATCAGGCATAAAATGTATTAAAACAGGCTTGTATATATACACAACACTCGGTTTTACCAGAGAAATGCAACTCAATATTTGTTGCCCAGTTTCTGCAGTTTTAGGAAATATCCGACATGTGGCCGTAGCGTGCTACTGGACTGAAGCACCAGCCTCAGAAGCAAAGGAACACCTAGTGGATTTTGGAGCCTTATTTTTGTTAGAATAAATTTTAGGCACCATGTCAGGTTTGAAGGGCTCTTGCGGTGCCAAAACAGTCAGAATCCCCCAAAAGTGACCCCATCTGGGAAACGACACACCTCAAGGAAATTATCTAGGGGTACAGTGAGCATTTTGAGTTTTTTTACAGAAATTATTGGAAGTAGGACGTGAAAATTAAAATCGACATTTTTTCAAAGAAAATGTAGGTTTAGCGATTTTTTTTCTAATTTCCACAAGGACTAAAGGAGAAAAAATTTGTAAAGCAAATTCTCCCGAGTAAAACAATACCCCACATGTGGTAATAAACGGTTGTTTGGAGACACGGCAGGGCTGAGAAGTGAAAGAGCGCTATTTGGCTTTTGGAGCTCAAGTTTAGCAGGAATGGTTTGCGGAGGCCATGTCACATTTACAAAGCCCCTGAGGGGACAAAACAGTGGAAACCCCCCACAAGTGACCCCATTTTGGAAACTACACCCATTGAGGAAATTATCTAGGGGTATAGTGAGCGTTTTGACCCAACAGGTTTTTTGCATAAATTATTGGAAGTAGGCCCTGAAAATGACAATCTAATTTTTTTCAAAGAAAATTTAGGTTTAGCTAATTTTTTCTCATTTCCACAAGGACTGAAGGAGAAAAAGCACTGTAAAATTTGTAAAGAAATTTCTCCCGAGTAAAACAATACCCCACATGTGGTAATAAAGGGTTGTTTGGAGACACGGCAGGGCTAAGAAGGGAAAGAGCGCTATTTGGCTTTTGGAGCTCAAGTTTAGCAGGAATGGTTTGCGGAGGCCATGTCGCATTTACAAAGCCCCTGAGGGGACAAAACAGTGGAAACCCCCCACAAGTGACCCCATTTTGGAAACTACACCCATTGAGGAAATTATCTAGGGGTATAGTGAGCGTTTTGACGCAACAGGTTTTTTGCATAAATTATTGGAAGTAGGCCCTGAAAATGACAATCTAAATTTTTTCAAAGAAAATGTAGGTTTAGCTATTTTTTTCTCATTTCCACAAGGACTGAAGGAGAAAAAGCACCATAAAATTTGTAAACCAATCTCTCCCGAGTAAAACAATACCCCACATGTGGTAATAAACGGCTATTTGGACACACGGCAGGGCTTCGAAGGGATGGAGTGCCATTTGGCTTTTGGAGTTCACATTTAGCAGGAATGGTTTGCGGAGGCCATGTCACATTTACGAAGTCCCTGAGGAGACAAAACAGTGGAAACCCCCCACAAGTGACCCCATTTTGGAGACTACACCCATTGAGGAAATTATCTAGGGGTATAGTGAGCGATTTGACCCCACAGTTTTTTTGCAGAAATTATTGGAAGTAGGCCCTGAAAATAAAAATCAACATTTTTTCAAAGAAAATGTAGGTTTAGCTTATTTTTACTCATTTCCACAAGGACTGAAGGAGACAAAGCACCACAAAATTTGTAAAGCAATTTCTGCCGAGTAAAACAATGCCCCACATGTGGTAATAAACGGCTGTTTTGAGACACGGCTTGGCTTAGAAGGGAAAGAGCGCTATTTGGCTTTTGGAGATCACATTGAGCAGGAATGGTTTGCGGCGGCCATGTCACATTTGCAAAGCCCCTGAGGGGACAAAACAATGAAAACACCCAAAAAGTGACACCATTTAGGAAACTACACCTCTTGAGGAATTCATCTAGGGGCGTAGTGAGCATTTTGACCCCACATATGTTTCATAGAATTTATTAGAATTGGGCAGTGAAAATAAAAACAATCCTTTTTCTTTAATAAGATGTAGCTTTAGCGCAAATTTTTTCATTTTCGCAACAAATAAAGGAAAAAAAAGAACCCAACATTTGTAAAGCAATTTCTCCCGAGTACGGCAATACCCCATATGTGGTCATAAACTGCTGTTTGGGCACACGGCAGGGCTCAGAAGGGAAGGACCGCCATTTGGAGTGCAGATGTTGCTGGATTGGTTTCTGCGCACCTGTGGGCCCAAAACAGTGGAAACCCCCCAGAAGTGACCAAATTTTGGAAACTATACCCCTCAATGCATTTACCTAGGGGTGTAGTGAGCATGTTAACCCTGCAGGTGTTTTGTAGAAATTAGCGTGAACTCGATGTTGCAGAGTGAAAATTGGATTTTTTCCACAGATATGTGGACAATATGTGGTGCCCGGCTTGTGCCACCATAACAAGACAGCTCTCTAATTATTATGCTGGGTTTCCTGGTTTTAGAAACACCCTACATGTGGCCCTAATCTCTTGCCTGGACAGTCGACCAGGCTCAGGAGTGAAAGCGTACCATGTAAAATTGAGGCCTAATTTGGCGATTTACAAAGTATTGGTTCACAACTGCAGAGGCTCAGATGTGAAATAATAAAAATAAACCCCTGGGAAGTGACCCCATTATGGAAACTGCACCCCTCAAGGCATTTATTAAGGGGTGTAGTGAGCATTTTCACCCCACAGGTATTTTCCATAAATGAATGCGCTGTGGATGGTGCAAATTAAAAATTTATATTTTTCCCTAGATATGCCATTCAGTGGCAAATATGTCGTGCCCAGCTTATGCCACTGGAGACACACACCCCAAAAATTGCTGAAAGGGTTCTCCCGGATATGACCGTGCCATATATGTGGAAGGAAACTGCTGTTTGGGGACGCTGTAGGGTTCAGATGGGAGGAAACGCCATTTGGCTTTTGGAGCGTGGATTTTGCTTGGTAGTAGTGTTGTTTTGAGTCTTACTGGTGTTTTCGTATATAACGTAGGGCATATGTAAGCTGGGCAGAGTATATAAGGGGCATAGTCAGGTGGTATAATAATGGGGTCTAAAAAAACAATAAAATGATCCATAGATGTGTGTTACGCTGTGAAGCAATCCTTTCTGCACAGGCCAGTGTCGCACTGATATATGGCGTCCTTTATTATCCCCCTTTGGATCCACACTCCGCGCCTTTGTAGTTTGGGGAATTTTGCTAGGAAGTGTTGTCCTGGTATAATACGGGCACCGTCGCTTCCAGCGGATATGTTTGGGCCCTCCCTTTCCTGGTTCCCTAATTTTAGGTCCTTGATAAATCGCCTCTTCAAACAGAAGAAATGTTCCCCTTGGGCACAACTGCATATTTTTTTATTTCCTGAGTTATTGGAGCCATAACTAATTTTATTTTTTCATAGACGTAGCGGTATGAGGGCTGGTTTGTTGCGGGACGAGCTGTAGTTATTATTGGTACCATTTTGGGGTACATGCAACTTTTTGATCACCTTTTATCCTATTTTTTGGGATGCCAGGTAAACAAAAAAACGCAATTCTGGCACAGCTTTTTTGTTTTTTTTTATACAGCGTTCACCATGCGTTATAAATTACATGTTAACTTTATTCTGCGGGTCAGTACGATTCCGGCGATACCTATTTTATAGGACTTTTTTATGTTTTACAACTTTTTGCACAATAAAATTACTTTTGTAAAAAGAATGTATTTTTTCTGTCGCCAAGTTGTGAGAACCATAACTTTTTAATTTTTTTGTCGACGGAGGTGTATGAGGGCTTGTTTTTTGCGGGACGAGCTATAGTTTTTATAGGTACCATTTTTGGATACGTGCGACTTTTTGAACACTTTTTATTCTAACATTTGTAGGGCAAAGTGACTAAAAAACAGAAACTCTGGTAACGTTTTTTATGTTTTTTTTACGCTGTTCACCACGTGCAATAAATAATATAATATTTTGATACCTCAGGTCGTTACGGTCGCGGCGATACCAAATACATATGGTTTATTATTATTTTTCAATAATAAAGGACTTGATAAGAGTAAAAGGGGGATTGTGTTTTATTTGATTACTTGAAACTTTTATTCTTTTCAAACTTTTATTATTTGCACTTTTTTTTATACTTTTTTATACTTTTTTTACACTTTTTCTCAAGTCCCACTAGGGGACTTGAAGGTCCAACGGTCAGATTTTTTTTTTCTAATACATTGCACTACCTATGTAGTGCAATGTATTAGATCTGTCAGTCATTCACTGACAGCAAGCCGATTAGGCTTCGCCTCCCGGCGGGGCCTAAATCGGCTTCCTTAATGGCAGAGCAGGAGACCATTGTGTCTCCTGTTGCCATAACAGCAGTCGCCAGTCCTGATTGCCTGTCAGGGCTGGCGATCTGCTAGTAACCGCTACGATGCAGCAATCGCTTTCGATTGCTGCATCGAAGGGGTTAATGGCAGGGATCGGAGCTAGCTCCGGTTCCTGCCGTTACAGGTGGATGTCAGCTGTACAGTACAGCTGACTTCCACCGCTGATGATGCCGGATCAGCTCCTGACCCGGCGCCATCTTGCCGGCAGCTACGGAAGCCGATCAGGCTCCGCCGCCGGGCAGATCTTGACCGGCTTCGGTGCTAGGCAGACCGGGAGGCCAGTATTAGGCCTCCGGTTGCCATTGCAGCCACCGGAACCCCGGCAATTTCATTACTGGGGTTCCGATGAGCTGCAAACACCTTAAGTGCAGCGATCGCGTTTGAGCTCTGCACTTAAGGGGTTAATGGCGGGGATCTAAGCTAATTTCGGTCCCCGCCGTTACAGCCGGATGTCAGCTGTAAGATACAGCTGAGATCCAGTGATGATGGCACCGGCTCAGCTTCTGAGCCGGTCCCAAACATTCGGCGCAAATGTACGGCAAGATGCGGGAAGTCAATGCTTTCCATGACGTACATTTACGGCAAATGTCGGGAAGGGGTTAATATCTTGGAAGTCTCTGTACAATGTTTACCCGATCCTTTCATTATAGTGGCCTAGGGATGGTCGATGTCTCACCGACAATGATGACATGCATTCCCCTGATGTAAAAATATCTCGTATAGTGTCCTTGATCTATTCCCTTTTTTGGAAGGGTTCCATAAAAATAAGTTGAGCACAGGGTGTCCCAGTGATGAGCTGCAATGTGTGGGGAAATCCTCCAACAAGGCTTTTAAGGCTATGTAAATCTTTGTAGACTTTTTATTTGTTTTTAAAATAAATTCTAATAGACATTTATTCTAAATTATATTGAGTTTTAGCGTGCAGCTTCTATGTATCCACTATACATAAATGGTGCATAACACCACTGAAAGCTGAATTTATCAGTCAACTGAACTGACAGCTTGGCTGACAGTGGCTCCTTGTTCCTCAGACATACAATACGAGCCTAATATTGATCAAATCAAAGTTCATCAACTTAGATTTGTTCGGCAGTTGACTGACGGATTATGCAGCTTCTATGTATAGTGTATACACAGAAGCTGCAGCGCTAAAACAAAATTACATTTTTAAGAGATGTCTTTTAGGAAAATGTTTAAAGACTAAACACATACATTAAGGCTACAGTGGCTTTATGTAGACTTTAAGGTTTCCAATACAGTAAAATTAAAGCATTTTACATTTGCCATTGAAATTAAACATGCCAGATGCTCCAGAGAGAGTACTTTTTGTATCTGCTCTCTACCAGCTAATTGTTGAATATTATGAATGGGGAACATGCCTCTATTAACTCAGAATGCCCCAATATAGTATTTGAAAATGGGTTACCTAAATCAGAAAACCCCATTAATTGAGAAACCCCTGCAGTATAAAATGTCACTCATTACTTCCTTCTCTTTTAACTTTATCTTGTATTCTCACCTGGGTTTCCATAGATTGCAGGGAACAGCCACCATTCAATCCATGACACTAAAACCAAGGCCCACCACTGTCTTAAAACAATAAAGGATTTATCCAGATTATTAAAATTGATGACCTATCCTCAGGAAAGGCCATTAATATTAGATCGGTGGGGGGTCGACTGTCAGCACCCAAACCGATCAGCTGTTTGAAGGGGCAAGTGAGTGGTACAGTGGTGTAATACCTTGCAAGGCTGCTACAAATGTAACTGCGCATGCAAGTACGAACAGACAGAAGAACCATGTAAATAATGAAGAGGCTGTGTCGTTCGTACGAGCACCACGGCCCCTTCAAATAGCTGATCAGCGGGGGTGCTGACAGTCAAACCCCGACCAATCGAATATTGGTCGGGATAGGCCATCTTTTTTAATAACCCTTTTAACACAATTAAAGCATGTTAGGAAAATTCATCACAACATTTAGATTTACAACTCATCTATTTTTTTTAGGTATTTTTTATTAACAGTATGTAAATGTACCAAAAAGGAATAGCAAACATCAAGGACAGGAGGACTGACGGGCAACATATTTTCTTTGCAGGAGATCAAAAAAAAAAAAGAGGACAGCCCATAGGGATAAATTCACTATAAAAGCAAGGTAAAGAACACATGACACCTTACATCCAATAATCTGTGGGCATTAACTCTATCACCACTATCCCTGAAGTCAGAGAGCATCCTAACCTATCCTGCGTGGTCACGATCACACATTATACATGAAAGTGTGTTTAGAGAATTCTGATTATTTGACCTTGGAAATTCTTAATAACTTCGAACACTACTTCATAAAATTTCAAGGTTGTATGACATGTTACCATCTCATAGAGTACAAATGAATCCAACATGGATGATCTGGAAATGGAACCGGTGAACAAGAGAAATGTCATTTTATGAGAGATGTCATATTGAGAAAGAAAGTTCATGCATTAAACTAAGGAATTACCGGTGTGCTCCAGGTATAGACATCATATGTCATCAACATCTTACATTTCACAGAAGTGAGTCATTTGGTATAAGTATTTATAGAAAAAAATAAAAATAAACTTCTATGTCTCTTTCTTACCGAGAGTTTAAATTTCTTGATAAAATTGAAAAAGAACATCTGAAAAAAATGTTCAGATCATACACTAATAAACAAATGCAATGCATGTTTTAGACATTTTAAAATGACTCTTATCATTGTGGATCAGGCACATTGGATGAGTGTTAGTGACAAATGAGTTCAGGTCGTAGCTCATGTAATGAGCATAATGCTATTTTAGCCACAAATGATCCATTAACAAGACATCCCTAGCTGTAGCTCCAAAAGCTGAACAAAGCGCTGCATTGTGGTGAAAAAATGAGTGCAGGCCAGAAGTCATTTCACAAAGGTGAAAATTGGATCAGCCTGGCAAACCTTAACTTCCACATAAGAAGCTTCTGAATTAAAATAATATTATGAAAGGACACCGCAAAGTACAGCAAAGGAGTTTTAGAACTTTTTATTGGATTTAACCATGTGCTACCATCGAAGCAGCTGGATTGGAAATTGACTTGAGCGGCAAATATTGAAATTAAAAGTTGGACACAATTTGTTCCTTAATTAAAAAAAATTGTGTACAAAAAGTTTATTAAAGAGACCCTACAAAGCAGGGGGGGGGGGGACGACGACAAGATCTCTTAATGCTCAAGGCAGGGGATTCAGAATGTGCTCCCCCCTCTATATTTAAAATTAAGAATAACCCTTCTTTTAAACGCCCACTTCACCACAATCCCTAGTGTTCTTGATATCCCCATTTCTCCACGCACATATACAGTTTAATGTAGGCAACAAAAAACTTATACGAACTACATAACTTTTAATTTAAATATTTGCCACTCAAGTCAAATTCCATTGCAGCTGTCCTAATGTTACAACATGGTTAAATCCAATAAGCCACCCTACCATGTATACGTAGGGTCCGCTGGCTCCTGCAGTTATACTCCTAGCTCCATTCTTAGACTGTCATGTACTGTATTATAAATGCCGCCTGGCGCTTACTTTATTTAATCAAATTTTTGCTTCCTATTTTTAAGCCATAAATTGCACCTGCCTCTCCCATGTGCACCCTACTCCACCTGCCCAGCGTTCCTGCCCTGTTATCACTAGACATATAAGGCTCACCTGTCCAGGAGAGACATATAAAAATTGCAGATATGGAAGTGAAGAAAAGAGAGAGGAAGTGGCGCTCCCCTAAGGTGATGTTGTTGTGTACATGGCTTATACACTTTGAAAGATTTCTTGGAAACAGACTCAGTGCAGTTGTTTTGTAGTGGGCACAATACTACTGCCTTGTATCCGTGAGTCTGTGTGGTATCGATGTTAGCCGGCTGCCACCCACTGCGATCCTTGAAGGATAAATCCATGATACAGGGATGAAGATAATACGAGAAGAATGAAGAAAAGTTTGTGCAGTGTTCCGGTAATGGCGCCTGGCTGGTAAATAGGGATAAGACGAAGGTAATAACAGTGTTCTTTATTTTAGCAGACTATGCGTTTCAGGACTGAACTGGTCCCTTCATCAGGTCTGGTATAACATTTGCACATGGGTGGTACACCATTTTATACAATAAAAAACCGGGAAAAAAAGATAAAAGAAGTAACTTTTTTTTTTTTTCAAAAAACATACA
Organism: Rhinoderma darwinii; assembly: GCF_050947455.1. Classification (NCBI taxonomy): domain Eukaryota; kingdom Metazoa; phylum Chordata; class Amphibia; order Anura; family Rhinodermatidae; genus Rhinoderma; species Rhinoderma darwinii. Next base: position 584,316,388 of record NC_134687.1, on the reverse strand, counting down.
GGGGCGGGGAAGGAGGGAGCATATTCTGACATCATAAAATCACGTAAGATGGGTAAAAATCTTTGTTTTGGAATTTATGTTAGTGGAAAGATAACCCTCACCCAACAATACATTTGGACGGATGATATTACTTATCTTTCCACTAACAAACTCCAAAAAAAAGATTTTTACACATTGTAAGTGATTTTAAACCATCAGAATTTGCTCCCTCCTACTGCATATATCTGTCTTTCCCATTTTTTTTTATTGTACAAAATGGTGTTCCCTTATGTGCAAACGTTATACCTAACCTGATGAAGGGACAAAAATATATAGTAGTCCCCGGCTCTTTACACAATATGTATTCAAATTATGCTTGACCGGAGTAGGTAAATATTAAATTTTGGGTAAAAATCATCAATACCCCAAAATAAATGCTAACAAATGTGTAGATTTTACCGCTCAGACGGTCATTTAGAAAGGCAATCCACAGTCCAACAGTATTTTCTGAGGGTACACTCTACCCCAGCCTGTATGCAAAAAGATAGTTCCAAGTCTTCCTTGTGTGCTCTCAGGTGTTGTTCACCTTGTTCCCTATTTGGAGATGTAGGTTGGCGACCAATTAGGAGAATCTGGATCGAGTGACCACTGTATCCCCCGTGGAACTACAAGGTGAACAACACCTGAGAGCACACAAGGATGATTTGGAACTATCTTTTTGCATACAGGCTGGGGTAAAGTGTACCCTCAGAAAATACTGAGGACTGCCTTTCTAAATGACCGTCTGAGCGTTAAAAATCTACACATTTGATGACGGGACCAGTTCGGTCCTGAAACGCATAGTCTGCTAAAATAAAGAATACTGTAATTAACTACGTCTTATCCCTACTTACCAGCCAGGTGCCGTTACCAGAACACTGAACGAAATATTCTTAATTCTTATGATTATATAAAAATTGCAGACACTTTTCCATACACATTTTTAGTATATAACTTTTATATAGTTTATATAAGTTTTTAGTAAAGAACAATTGATATGAACCAAAAGGCACAGATCAAAAAAAGACAAGAGGTAAAGAGTTTCCTAAAAAGAAGCTGCACATGCAAACACCCAACTTTCAGAATCTATGGGGGAATCACACAGGGAATATCCGGCGGACAACCCATACCAGTGATATGGTCTTACAGCGACCGTGACAAAGGCCGAGGTTCGGCCGAAACGTCTTTACCAAGTCGCTTTCCACCTCAACTTTACCATCTTTTGTTGCAATAAAACTTAAATTTGTTTGCATCTGGATCTTTTGCGTACCTCTGTGAGTGCTGGGGTTATATATTTTCAATATTGTGGGATTCTCGTCCCTACCCTACTAGCACCACGCCAATTGATTGAGGAGTGCATCCCAACATCTATTTTTGATTTCTATGGGGGAATCAGGCAGCAGATGTTCCATTCCCCTGTAGGAGAAATGAATCATTACATAGTGCTCTAGGCGAGAGACACCCTTTGTAACTGCTCCTCACTCTGGCTCGTATATGAGGTACTAAATGAGAAGAAAATGGGTTTTACTAAACTAGATGTTCCTTTAAAACTGGTGCAAAATTGGAGGGTTTTACTACAAAAGAGTGGAGAGGGATGGATGAAATCACATATTTTAATAGTTAAAGATACTTCTATGGTTAGAAAGTGTGACAGTTACATAATTACATAGTTACATAGGTTGATAAAAGAAACATGTCCATCAAGTTCAACCTTTCTCACTCAATTACACATAATTTATTATTTGATTAATTATAACCCTCAATGACATTCATCAGTAAATAAACATCTAGCCTTTTTTTTTAAATGCTAACATAGTATGTGGCATTACTACCTCTTGGGATAGGGAATTCCATATGTTGAATATTCTAACTGTAAAGAACCCTTTCCTATATTGATGTCTGAAACGCCTTTCTTCGACATATAATGTATGTCCACTGGTCCTTTGTAGAGTTCATGGAAAGAACAGATTATGTGCTAGTTCTTTTTATTGACCACAACTACAGTACTGTGCAACAGTTTTAGGCAGTTGTGAAAGAATGCTGCAAAGTAAGAATGCTTTCAAAAATAGAAGTGTTCATAGTTTTTTTTGTCAATTAGCAAAATACAAAGTGAATGAACAGAAGAGAAATCTAAATAAAATCTATAGTTGATGTGACCACGCTTTGCCTTCAAAACAGCATAAATTCTTCTAGGTATACTTGCACAAAGTTATAGTCAGGTGTATGATTAACCAATTATACCAAACAGGTGATAATGATCATCATTTTCATACGTAGGTTGTAACACAGTCATAAATTGTAACAGAAACAGCTGTGTAGGAGGCTTAAAACTGGGTGAGGAACAGCCATACTCTGCTACAAAGGTGAGGTTGTGGAATACAGTTTAATGTCACAGGTCAGCCATGGCAAGAGTGAGCACAGCAACAAGACACAAGGTAGTTACACTGCATCAGCAAGGTCTCTTCCAGGCAAAGATTTCAAAGCAGACTGGAGTTTCAAGATGTGCTGTTCAAGCACTTTTGAAGAAGCACAAAGAAACGGGCAACATTGAGGACCATAGACTCAGTGGTCGGCCAAAGAAACTTAGTACAGCAGATCAAATACACATCATGCTTACTTCCCTCCAAAATCGCAAGATATCCCTCAGTGCCATCAGCTCAGAACTGGCGGAAACCAGTGGGACCCAGGTATACCCATATACTCTTCGGAGAACTCTGGACAGAAGTGGTTTTCATGGAAGAATTGTAGCCAAAGAGCCATACCTTTGGTGTGGAAATAAGGCCAAGCAACTCAACTTTGCATGAAAACAGGAACTGGGTGCAGAAAAATGGCAGAAAGTGCTCTGGACTGATGAGTCGAAATGTGAAATATTGGGCTGTAACAGAGGGCAGTTTATTCACCGAAGGGATGGAGAGCGGTATAATAATGAGTGTCTGTAGGCAACAGTGAAGCATGGGGGAGGTTCCCTGTAAGTTTGGTGCTGCATTTCAGCAAATGGAGTTGGGGATTTGGTCAGGATTAATGGTGTCTACAATGCTGAAAAATACAGGCAGGTACCTATTCATCATGCAATACCATCAGGGAGGTGTCTGATCAGCTCCAAATTTGTTCTGCAGAAGGACAATGAACCCAAACATACAGTCAATGTCATTAAGAGCTATCTTCAGCGTAAAGAAGAACAAGGAGCCCTGGAAGTGATTCTTTGGTCCACACAACATCATCGAGTTAGTTTGGTATTACATGAAGAGACAGAAGTATTTGAGGAAGCCTACAACCAGAGAAGATCTGTGGTTAGTTCTCCAAGTTGTTCTGAACAACCTTCCTGCCGAGTTTCTTCAAAAACTGTGTGCAAGTGTACCTAGAAGAATTGATGCTATTTTGAAGGCAAAGGGTGGTCACACCAAATATTGATTTGATTTAGATTTCTCTTCTATTTATTCACTTTGCATTTTGTTAATTAATAAAAAATAACTATTAACACCTATTTTTGAAAACATTCTTACTTTGCAGCATTGTTCCCACAACTGCCTAAAACTTTTGCACAGTACTGTATGTCTAAAATAGAATTCCGTTAAGTTGGAGAGTTGGGTAAATGCTCTAGCATTTGTGCTCAATACTTGTGATTTCTAGTGATTCTGGTAAAAAGTTTATAGAGTATTTTTCAGAGAAGGTGATCTCAATGGTTAACACTGGGGTCTTTGTTTGCATGGGTCTCATCTAAAAACTATGCTCTCCCCTAAAAAAGAAAATAACAAAAATGATTGTTTAGAGGTAAGGCATTTACATTGTGAGCCCCACTATGGAAAAGGATTGACGTGTGATCGCAATCTCTGAGCATCTCTGCAGAATATGGTTGGTGCAATAGAAGCAAAAGGGAAAAAAAGTAAAAAGTAAAGCCTGTGGGACAGCTCTTTTCCAAAATAGATGACACCTTTAAGAAAAAAAAAAAGAAATATAAAATTATACATCTGTTTGTAGTAAAGTATTTTGTGTCCATAAATGATGCAATGCTCAAAATAATTGTTGACTGCTGAATAGGTGAATTTCTGGAGACATGAGTGTTTATTCTCATTTTAGTCTATAATACAAGACTGTTGCCTACAGAAGTAGCCTGGATTTTATTGGCAGCAATTATTCTGACTGAGCAGCAGACCAGTGATCCTCTCTAACGTTACACTCAGTTAAACAGAGTCGTTCCATAAATGAAACACAATGGGCAGACCAGTAAAGGCAATTCACCGTTTATGGTTTAGTACGCTCTCTATGAAACCTGTCATCCTTTTGATCTGTAAAGTTGGAGACAGGACCAGTTTCTCAAGGAGCTATGGATAATTAAATTTATAGCAATATCATAAAGTTAATTCTTGTAGTATAAACTACCTATAGCCTCGTCTCTATCATTTAACATTTCACCAGCAAGCAAGTGGATTATACTTCTCTAGTGAAACCATAATTATATGTTCTAAATGAGCTTAGGAGCCAAATGTGGCCATTAACTTTCCTGACATCCGTCGGTTGATGATGCTGCAAAATAAACTGTTCTACAACTTCTACTGTAGTATCTATGTAATTACAAGAGATAAATGTATGTTATTACAAATGATTCTGTAAAAACACAAAGTCAAGTGTGTCCACTATATATTGGACAGAGATTCTCCTGGCTGAGGGGTCTTCAACATTCCTTTGTGTATTGGACTGATGAATGTTTTTATGGTGTGTTACAAAAAGCTTATATTTTTTTAAAGGGGGGACAATGGCCTAGATCAGTATTATCCAAGTGGTGGCTCTGCAGCTATTGCAAAACTACAACTTTCAGCCTCCATCTTTCAAGGCATGCTGGGAGTTGTAGTTTTGCAACAACTAGAGCCGCAAGTTTTCTCCTACTTTTATTATGTACTTATACAATCAAATGTAATTTTTCTGTGCTCAGTATGCCCAATATATTTATATATGCTAAACACTATATGGACAAAAGTATTGGGGCACACCTCTTAATCATTGAATTCAGGTGTTTCAATCAGTCCCATTTCCACAGTTGTATAAAATCCAGCACCTAGCCATGCAGTCGCCTTTACAAACATTTGTGAAATAATGGGTCATTCTAAAGAGCTCTCTGAACTCCAGCGTGGTACTGCCACCATTACAACAAATCAGTTCATTAAATTTCTTCCCTCCTAGATATTCCATGATCAACTGTGAATGGTATTATTGCAAAGAGGGAGCATTTCCACAGCAACTCAACCACGAAGTGGCAGACCACATAAAATTACTGAGCTGGGCCGCCTAGTGCAGAGGTGCATAGTGCATAAAAGTCGCCAAGACTCTGCTGAGCTAATAACTGCAGAGATCCAGACCTTTTTGGCATTAACATCCGCACAAAAACAGTGTGCTGGGAGCTTCTAGGCATCGGTTTCCATGGCCGAGCAGCTGCATACAAGTCTTACATCACCAAGAAAAATACCAAGCGTCGAATGGAGTGGTGTAAAGCACGCCGCCACTGGACTCTGGAGAAATGGAAACATGTTCTGTGGAGTGACAAATCACGCTTCTCTATCTGGCAGTCTAATGGCCGAGTCTGGGCTTGGCGAATGCCAGGAGAACATTGACTGCCTGACTGAATTGGTGGAGGAGGGATAATACTATGGGGTTGTTTTTCAGGGGTTGGCCTCGGCCCTTAGTTCCAGTGAAGGGAAATCTTAATGCTTCAGCATAACAAGACATTTTGGACAATTGTATAATTCCAACTTTTTGGGAAAGGCTGTTTTCTGTACCAAAATGCCTATGGACCTTGCTTTGTGCACTGGGGCACAAAGACACGGTTGGGTAAGTTTGGTGTGGAAGAACTTGACTGGCCCGCACAAAGCCCTAATCTCAACCCCATCCAACACCTTTGGGATGAACTAGAACAGAGATTGCAATCCAGGCTCTCTCATCCAACATCAGTGTCTGACCTCACAAATACTCTTCAAGATCAATAGGCAAAAAATTCCCACAGACACACTCCAAAATCTTGTAGAAAGCCTTCCCAGAAGAGTGGAAGATGTTTTAGCTGCATAGGGGGAACCAACTCCATATTAATGCCTATGGATTTAGAATGGGATTTCATAAAATCTCCTGTAGGTGTAATGTGTAGGGTGTCTCCATACCTTTGTCAATATAGTGTATTTTGCATTGGGGCCCAGGAACTTCAACATACGTCTCTGCGAATGTTTGAAGTGAATCCTATTGCTGCTTTCCAGTTTGACAGTCTAAAGGGACGTCACCTATCAGGCAAAGCTACAATGAAAAAGTACTTCATACAATAAGCCAGATGACAGTTCCAGCCCCACGTCATCCAAATATTTAATTTGTAGCCTTAGTCTAAGTAGTGTATGTACATAAGGACATTTTTTTTACTGTGTAATTAATGTAATACAGTCTAGTCATTGATGTAACTTAAAGCTCCTGGGACCTAATGCTAAATCTGGTGTCTATTGGGACAAGGGGCCTTTGGTCCCCAAAGACACCAGGGCCCATGTGTAACTGGTACCTCAGCGCCCCCTATAGCTAAGCCCTGAGTGTACTATATATTGTAGCTGCATTCCGCTCTGAATAAATGAATGTATAATATGACAACTTGAATTTACTGCAAATCTTTACTGTCCATTAGTAATTTATGTTAACGACATAACTTATAGAACTGGAAAACTGTTTTTCTATGCACTCAGTAATATTAAGAGAAAGATATATCTACAAGCTAAAAAAATAACACTAATAAAACATATCAGGAATCTAACACAGGCTTAGTGCGGTGTATGCTGGATGCGTGTGATATCTTCTTGACACTTTTATTTGGTTCAAAGATTTTCAAGTAAGTGTGTTAACCAAAATAGTGGCTGATCTCATGTTACACAGTACAGGTTATTCATATATTCAGTTATGCCTGTAAGCGCTGGGATATCTACCTTCCATCTATACAAACAGATCTTTAACATTCCAAACAAACAATTATCCGCAGTTTTATCGACATGCCATACTTGTTCACTTTATGAGAGACTTAATGTTATTTTAGCCACTGGATTGTAGAGCACAGCCCCCAATCCGTAATGACTGTACGTCCTGTTTCTACTGCTCGTTTTTGGTAATACCTTTATGTTGCATATATTTCGATAAATGCTCACCTGTAAACCCCTTTGGGCCTCATTTATACAAATAAGCTTTGTTGTCTATAGCAACCAATCACTGCACAGCTCTAATTTCTTAACCCCTTCCTCCCCATGCCTTACCACACAGCAGTTGTGCTGGTGCTTGCACTCTTGGGAGGAGGGGACAGCTGTGATTGACAGCCATCACCCCAAGGAAATAGCTGGCAATAGCTGACAATTTTAAGGGACATATATACCATAGAGGTAGCACAAGAGGCTGCTATGGGCTCAATGAGTGAGGGAAACCCAATATTTTGACACAACGATTTTGTTTTGTGATTACTGCACAGAATTGAAAATTCAAGTATATTTGTAAGTCACTTGGTTTCCTATTCTAGGAATAAGGCCTAGTCCGCACTGAGTTTTTTGCAGGCAGAAAAATCTACCTCAAATTTCCTTCCGGAATTTTGAGGCAGATTTTGACCTGCTTGCACTCTGTCTGCCTCGTTTTTTGCGACGTTTTTCAGCCTCGGTCATTGAGAGCCGTAGGCAAAAACGCAGCAAAAAACGCTTTCTCTGCCTCCCAATGAGGTCAATGGGAGGTCAGAGATGGAAACTCCTGAAGAAAGAGCATGACACTTCTTTTTCCCACAAGCGTTTTTTTCGCTCTTGGGAAAAAAACGCCTGCGCCTCAAAATTTAAATCACTGGGAGGTGTTTTCGGACATTTTTGGCGGGGTGTCTGCATCAAAAACTTAGCCAAAAAACTCAGTGTGAACATACCCTAATAGTGAGCAGTTTTAGGTCTCTGGATAACCCCTTTAAGTTTTTGGAATGGGGATACACAAACTTTTCAAGAGTTTATAGATTTATTGAATATAAACAAAATTGCATGAAGTTTACCTCTGAGATTAACAATAAGGAAATAAAAAATGTATAAGCTCAAAATTTCGAGGGACAAAGATTTGAGAATCGAAACTGATATTTTGAGAACGTCTACTTCAATTTATAATCTACTGCACTAGCAAAGTTGGCATCCACTAGCTTTGAAACCAAAAACACTGGTGGACCAATATTTTGTAAGCGAGCAGAAATTTTTTGATTGAAGAACCTGTTGAGATTGAATGTAGACATCTATTCCACAGGTTTCAAGCATGAGTCTACCCCAAAAAACTTTAAGAGGAGCCCATAATCAAGCATAAAGTAGTAACAGGGCAGATCTCTTGGTAGGACAAAATGGTAGAACAGAATCCCAGAGAAATCAGGCAAAAAAGTGAGGTAATGTCTAAGCACTAGAGATGAGCGAATCGATTCTACACCAATCCAGTTCGTTATGAATTTCCCAAATGTTTTGAATTTTCGTGAATCAAAAACTTTTGGGACTCGTTCTGCTCAAAATGGGCCCCAACATTTATGGGCCGGGTGGCACGGGCCCCCTCATACCCGGTCGCATCGCTAGCACCGGAGGGGGCCCCGGTGCTAGCGACTGCCACATTCACTAGTATCAGCATCCTCAGGTCTGTGTAGCACTATATTCAAGGGGGGTTGTGTAGCACCATATACAAGGGGGGAGTTGTGTAGCACTATATACAAGGGGGCGTTGTGTAGCACTATATACAAGGGGGCACACTGTGTAGCGCTATATACAAGGGGGGTTGTGTAGCACTATATACAAGGGGGGCTGTGTAGCACCATATACAAGGAGGGCTGTGTAGCACTATATACAAGAGGGGGCTGTGTAGCACTGTATACAAGGGGGGGGCTGTGTAGCACTATATACAAATGGGGTTCTGTGTAGCACTATATACGAGTGGGGACTGTGTAGCACTATATACAAGGGGGCACTGTGTATCACTATATACAAGGGGGCACTGTGTAGCACTATATACAAGGGACTACGACACTGTATAGCACTATATACAAGTCGGGGGTGCCGTGTAGCACTATATTCAAGGGGGGCTGTGTAGCACTATACAAGGGGGCTGTGTAGCACTATATACAAGGGGAGGCTGTGTAACACTATATACAAGGCGGGACGCTGTGCATCACTTTATACAAGGCGAGGGTTCTGTGTTGCACTATATACAAGGGAGGGGGTGTGGCACTATATACAAGGTGTTCTGTGTGGCACTATATACAAAAGGGGGGCTCTGTGGCACTATATACAAGGAAGGGGGGCTGTGTGGCACTGTATACAAGGGAGGGGGTCTGTGTGACACTATATACAAGGGGGGCTGTGTGGCACTATATACAAAAGTGTGTATGTATTTTCTTTACTGATTTTTAAATTGATTGAATTTTTTTTTAATTCCAGTCAGATTTTTAGTTTCAATATTTATTTTTAAATTATAATGTACTGACATATATATACTGTATGTACCAGTATATTAGCCTGTGTACTAATAGTACACAGGCAGTTGTTAGTGTGAACCTAAGTATGCCCTAACTACAGGAAATATGGCCAGACATAGCAGGTATGTTCTTTGATCTCGTCACAGGGATTCCCTATGACACGTTCAAAGAGGGGGCCCCCCCTCCCTCTTTCTATTTGAATGCTGCGATCAACTTTGACAGCGAAGATCAGCTCTTTCTCTGATCTCCGCCGTTAGAGCGTGGCTGTGACTGTGTATTTCAGTTGTTGACCCGCTCCTAAATGCACGGGCACTCTTGCTTGTGTATATTCTCTTCATGATGTGGCAATGTCCTGATGCTTATGACAAATATACAAGTCATGTGTCCTCAACAGGTTGAATGGGTTTTCAGGGAAAGAACATGGATGGCGTTTCCCTAGAATGGGCCTAAACTGTATCATCAATGGGGGTCTGATCCCCAAGACTCCCATCGATCAGCAGAATTATCGTCTTCATTGTTGATCCTGGCACCACGGTTCGTCCCTATGTGCGTCTGTGCCCGGTACTGCAGATCCTAAAGATAAGCCATGTTTTTTGCCGGAAAGAAATCTAGACCAGTATTTTGCGACACAAACGGTTGCATGCCAGTAATACGTCTAGCGCTTTTCACCAGTCGACACATCCACAGCCATGTTCTAAGTATGCAACCTGACGAGCATTTTGCAAATCAAGGTTCTTTCTAGCGCACAAATGAATACATTTGTCCAGCAATATATGCACAAAGAAAATAGGCACAGGAAATACCGGAACAGAGGCACAAAGATAATCTCCCCTATTGTAAAACACATAGTATACCAGATTCAGCCCTCGTGCATTAACAACCTCAGCTCTGCTACATCTGCATGCAGATCTTCAAAGAGAACAGAATTAGGGTATGAAAAACGCCTGAAAACGCCTGAAAAAACGGCTCTACAAACATCTGCCCATTGCTTGCAATGGGATTTACGATGTTCTGTTCCCACGAGCCTTTATTTTCCGCGTCGCTGTCAAAATACGGCGCGTAAAATGACGGCTCGTCAAAAGAAGTGCAGGACAATTCTTGGGATGTTTTTAGAGGCGTTTTTCATTGACTCCATTGAAAAACAGCTCCAAAAACGGCCGTAAAAACCACAGCGAAAGACGCGAGTTGCTACAAAAACGTCTGAAAATCAGACTGCGTGTGAACATACCCTTAAATGGCAAGCATCAAAACAAATAGAAAACACTGAGAAAGCATTGACAGATACGAGATGATTTTACGCTTTAAATACCAGAAGGCATTGCTTTCCGAAGAACAAAACAATGAATAAGTCTATCTTGTTAAATATCGATGAATGATTCATTAAAAAAAGGAAAAAAAGATCAAACAAAAACACACAATCAGTAGCCCCAAATGAATCTATTACGTTAATACTTTAATGTTACCTGCAGTAGTAGTGTAATTAGTTGGGTACCTAATTATTTCGGTTATTACCTCGAAACTCAGGAATTACCGCTGTTTTTTACAAAGAGCTCTCATTCAATGATTTTTTTTTATTGCTGAATTAGAGCAGCAGTGATACAGCGAACATGACAGGTATTTAAAAATAAATTGCTTTGTAAAAAAAAAAGAAAAAAAGAAAGTCAAAAAAGGAAAACTGAAATTCTAAACACTTGTTACAAGAATAATTCTGTGATTGTATCCATGGCCGTATTTAGAGTCTGTGCTGCCCTAGGCACTTTTAGGGCTGACGCCACCGATAATGGAGCTTTTCCACCGCAAAAATCATAACATGTGCTAATTGTTGCGGGTTTTACCTCCCCTTTGAATTCAATAGGGAAAACCTGCAACAGAAAACCAGCGATTCCGCAGCACAAATTGACATGCTGAGGATTTAAAAAAACGCACCGCAGGTCAATATATGAAAGGCTTTTCATGCATTATTTACGCAGCGTGTGGATGACAATTGTTCAAAAATCATCCACTCTACTGCAACCGTATTGTGCTGCAGATTTTTCGCAATGAAATCCATTGCGTAATATCTGCAGAGTTTACGCTATATGAGGACATACCCTAAAAGAAATGCTCAGTGCTACCCCATTAACATTCCCTATCCTGCCCCCCACATGAAAATAAGGGGACCCAAGTTGTTTTTTCAAATTTTTTTTTTTTTTAAAAACTACATGGCCCCATTTTACATAACCAGCCAGATACAACATAGCAGCAGCAGCCTAGCATTACCAGGGTGGGAAGGCCCATTGTTTTTGGTCTTTCCCAGCCTAATAATACCAGCCCTCGGCAGCCCCAGTGCCCGATCATCACTACAGATGGTCATGTACTGGATAGTACCTGCCTCTTACTGGCACACCTAGTGGCGATGGGTACCGGTAGCCTCTGCATCAGCTAACACTGAGGGTATGTTCACACGCAGTGTTTTCAGACGTTGTTCGGGGCGTTTACGCCTCGAAAAATGCCTGAAAAAATGGAAGCTGAACGCCTACAAACATCTACCCATTGAAATCAATGGGAAAAACAGCATTTAATTCATACGGTGTGACTTTTTACGCCGCTGTTTTAAAAAACGGAGCGTAAAAAGACGCTCCGCAAAAAAAGAAGTGCACGTCACTTTTTGGGGCGTTTTTTTTAGCTGATTTTCCATTGAACACTATGAAAAACGCCTCAAAAGAAGCCTGAAAAGAAGCCTCAAAAGAAGCTCCAAATTAAGGCTAAGTTCATACTGAGTTTTTTGACGAGTTTTTTGACGCGGGAACCGCGCCAAAAAGCTAGTCAAAAACGGCCCGAAAATGCCTCCCGTCGATTTCAATGGGAGGCGGGGGCGGTATCTTTGGCCGTTTCCGCCTCTGACCTCCCATTGACTTCAATGGGAGGCACAGAAAGCGTATTTCGCTGCATTTTATGCCCGCAGCGCCCAATGGCCGTGGGCGAAAAACGCAGCAAAAATCGGCGTGCAGGGAGAGGAAAATCTGGCTCAAACTTCCAAACGGAATTTTGAGGCAGAATTTCTGCCTGCAAAATACTCCGTGTGAACATAGCAAAGAAGCTTAATTTTCTACTTCGAAAACGCCTGAAAATCAGAGGCTGTTTTCTCTCAAAACAGCTCCATATTTTCAGACGTTTTTGTTAAGCGTGTGAACATACCCTCAGCCCCGCCTTGGTAATGGATGCTGACCATTACTAAGGCAGTAGTTATATAGTAAAAAAAAAAGAGACACATAAAATATTTTATTGAAATAAAACCCCCCACACAACCCTTGTTAACCAATGTTTTGAAAATAAAAATGCCGTCATCAAAGTAGTCCTTGAATCTGACGTAGTCCAATGACCGAACCTGTAAAAAAACAAAACACAAACATTAGTAACATTAATAAGTAAAAAAGCAAAACCATTATCATACTTGTCTTCCTGTGTCTGTGAGGGTATGTGCACACGATGAGAGGCTTTTACATCTGAAAAGACAGACTGTTTTCAGGAGAAAACAGCTGCCTCGTTTCAGACGTAAAAGCTCCTCCTCGTAATATGCGAGGTGTCTTTGACGTTTGTAATCTTGAGCTGCTCTTCATTGACTTCAATGAAGAACGGCTCAAATGACGTTGCAAAGAAGTGTCCTGCACTTATTTGCCGAGGCAGTCATTTTACGCGTCGTTGTTTGACAGCTGTCAAACAACGACGCGTAAATGACAGGTCGTCTGCACAGTACGTCGGCAAACCCATTCAAATGAATGGGCAGATGTTTGCCGACGTATTGTAGCCCTATTTTCAGACGTAAAACGAGGCATAATACGCCTCGTTTACGTCTGAAAATAGGTCGTGTGAATCCAGCCAGACAGTTAACTAAGCAGTAACAGCTCTTAGCTGTCATTGGTTCATTTACATTACGTGGTCCCAGGTTACCTCAGTTCATTGGCCTACTTTTAAAAGTAGGCCAATGAACTTAGGAACGCGGCCACCTCGCAATGTAAAGTAACCAATGACAATTTAGAGCTGTCACTGCTTTGTTTACTAAGCCTTGTAAGTGACACAGGATCATCCGAGATGCGCCAGAATTTTGGCGCATCTCGGGTGCGTGTACCACTACAAACATGATGTGGGGACTCCTTCATATACAAAGGAATCCCCGGACTAGGAGTTGCTAGCGTCGGCGAGGCTCAGCAATAAAGTTTCCGTTGATGCAGGCCCGGTTTTTTCTGATCAGGCCTGCTCCAGCGGAACGACAGCAGGTGGTACGATGACGTCATCAAACCGCCTGCGCCACAAGAAAGTGTCGAATGATGAGGAAGGGAACTAATGGTTGCCTTGCTTCACCTGTGTTTTCAATTGTATCCGCTTCCTAAGGACGCAGATACAATTCAAGACAGTACATTACATTAGGGTTGTGACCAGAATTTGGACTTCGATACCAATACTTTGTGTAGTATTGCGATTCTCGATACCAAAACGATACTTTGCCAACAATAATAAAAAAGTTCTTCCATTTTCTGATGTGAGGCACATGGTGTGATGAATTTTGAACCTCCGTGTTCCTCACATTACTAGTAATTAACTCCATCGTGTTTCTCAGTCATAATGGACAACATTGGGTTAATGTGTGAGGCACATGGCGGTTCAAAATTTATAACACCTCGTGCCTCACACTAATAAGTGAAAGAAAGCAGTTTTTATTTTATTTTTTTATACTGTACACATGATAAATTACGCTATAAGTTTGTTATTACGGTCGCGACAATACCAAATGTGTGTATATTTTATGTATTGAGACTTTTATTTTATAGTTTATTGTAAAAAATGGGTGTGTGTATTTTATTTTTATTTTTTTATTTAACAGTACTTTATTTTTACTTTCTTATTTTTAAACTTTAAAGTAGTATTCCAGTTACAACAAGTTACCCCCTATCCGTAGAGTAAAAGGTAACTTGCTGATCGGAGGGTGTCCGACAGCTGGGACCCCAACCGTTTATAAGAACAGGGGTCCCGTGTGCACTGCCGCTCAATTCATTCTCTATAAGAGCGCTGGAGATAGGCGAGTACAGCGTTCGGCCATTTCCGGAGCTGCAATAGAGAATGAATGGAGCGGCAGTGCGCATGATTGACCATCCTGTAACGTCTATAGCCGCGGACCGTCGTTCTGACTTACCCCTCGATGGCCACGGCCATGGACGTGTGAGTGCTGGGCGGCATCTCCTTCCTGAGGCTGGATTCACACGAGCTCATTACGTCCGTAATGGACGGACGTATTTCGGCCGCAAGTCCCGGACCGAAGACGCTGCCAACCAACTGTCCCATACTGTAATCATGTTTTCAGTTCGGGACAGTTGTCCGGCAGCGAGGAAGGGACTCCTAGCATCGTACATAACTATGATGCTAGGAGCCCGGCTCCCTGCAGTGTGTTCGGTCCGGGATTAGCGGACGAAATACGTCCGTCAATTATGGACGTAACATGGTCGTGTGAACCCAGCCTGAAAGACGCCGGCACTCACAAATCAGCCCATGGGGGTTTTTCAGGGCGTCCACCATGTTCTCTGTCTTTAGTGCTGGCACTCATTCGTGCAGCGCCGGCCGCATCACCTCATGCTGACCGCGCGCGCACACTTCTTAGGAGCGCGGCAATGACTGTATTACACAGCCGCAGCCCCACTCTGACTACATTCATGTATAACAATACTAAGCCTTGTGGCCGCAAAGCTTAGTTTTGCAATACATTACTTAATGATATTGAACAGTTTAACCCAACACTACACTACATTACATTGCATTCAACATTTAGCAATACTGACCTGACCTGCTGCGCTGCTGTCCGCTCCCCCTACAGCGCTTCTTAGACTGAGTCTAAGACACGCCCATTGCTCTCGGATTGGCCACAGCCACTCTGGCCAATCCATTAACAGTGAGCGTGTCTTACAGACTAAGGAATGCTGATGAATCACACCCCCCCCCTGCCCTGTGAGTGACTTGACCACTGACCGGACAGGTCACGAGTTAAGTTTTTAATTTAAAAAAAAAAAAAAAAAACGATCCTCCAGTCGCCGCCCTCCCCTGCTGGACGCCCTAGGCACTGCACCTTCAGTGCGTAGTGGTAATTACGCCCCTGATTGTATCTGCAGCTGACGTGGAAAAAATGGTGGACTATAGGTCGAAATGAATAAATGGAATACCTGACAAAAATATATATGTTTTTAACGCTAATTTCTAGCGAATGGTGTGCCAATCTCTCCAAATTACAGGGCATACACCCTATTATGAATCTGGCAATGGTTTAAACCAAACTCTCGGTCAGACCTGGCTTTGTTTTCCAACACATTTTTAGTAAAAAAAAAGTGACAGAAAATTTTGATAAATGGACCTAATTGGTGTGACTCAGAAGACCCACCTACTTTTTATGTCACATTTGTATTTGTTAGAAAACATTGCTTAGGCGTCTTCATAGATATGGATGTTTGCCATGTCAACCATATTTTTCTATTTACTCTAGAAAACTGTCTTAAATACAGTAATAAATCTGTCCCATTGTGTTTTCATTTGTGGCCTATTCTCTAGGTGCAGCATTTTTCAGGGTGTTTTCAATTCATAGACCTTAATTTTATTAAATCTACGCCAAAAACTGAATCTATGTGACCTGTGTTGCAGTTTATGGAGCCGTTTTCTTGGCGTTTTTATCCATGGCGTTAAGCAGGGCATATAATTTTTTTGTTACTCAATTTGTTTTAGGAGCTTTGGCAAATTATACCATCACATAATGAATATTGTTACAGTACATTTCTAGGGTTTAAAACTGGACAAAACAGTTTGGGTAGAGATGTGTCCTCCCTTAATTCATCTCTAAACCTGATATAACCCGAGATATGTGTCATGAGAAACATTTAAAAAAAAAATATACCTCCGATGGATGCCTCCGACAGATGCCATCCGTCAGTCATCTGTCACCCAAAGAATCCCATGTTATTAAAAAGCATTTCCCCATTCCACATGTCCTAATAGCCCATATCAACATCATAGAGGGGAATCCCTCCTCTATGAGCCAAAGAGGAGAGCCGCTAACAAAAAAGTGGGGCTCACTCTGATAGTTTCAACTCATCAATATATGACATAGACAGTAATTAATTTGAACACTCATGTAATAATACACTGCTAGCTGGTCAAAGTTTCCCCCAGCAATAAAAGCTAATCAACAGGGGCTTCTATATCCCGACCCATTGCCAGTGTCAGACTGGAGTATCTTGAGCCCACCAGAGGAAATGATTCTTGGGGCCCAACGCTTTAGTTTATAGAAACGCAAGACCACTCTTAGTTGTCTAGTAAAGTGTGTGTAGTAAAAGAAAGACCAATCTTACCACCGTACAATGACCATATAGTGGTAGATACCGGTTCTACACAGATGCTCTGCAGACCATATAAGTTAATACAGTACAGTGAAATCCGGTGAATCACAGGTGATGTCTTCTCAGATTGGAGTAGTTTACTTTCCCCTTTTTTCATCCGACCCAGAACACCATGACTCGCCTCTGCAGAATTTGCAACCCACACATCTTTGGCTCCACCTTCCAGAACCCTCCCCACCTATTTCCCACCCTTTACAAAACCTCACCATTTATAGTGCCCTAGATGGAAATAATGCTTCCTTTTGGTGCTCCACCCAGTAAGAGTTCCCCCTCCTTTTGTGCTCCACACAGCAATAGTGCCCCTGCACAGTAATAGTGCTCCTCTTACTGCCTCACACAGTATTAGTCCCCTCAGAAATAGTGCCCCCTTTGTACTCCCTACACAGTAATACCTCCCTATGTGCTCCCACATAGTAGTAATGTCCCCTTTTGTGTACGCATACAGTAGTTAGGTTTCCTTTGTACTCTCACACAATAGTAATTCTTTTTTTTTGTGCCTTCATATGGTGGCTGTCCTCTTTTGTGCACTCATACAGTGATTGTCCCATTTTGTGCCCCCATATAATCGTTAGGTCCCCTTGGAACCACCATATAGTAGTTAGGTCCCCCTTTGTGCCCCCATATGGTAGTTAGGTCCCCCTGGTGCCCCCATGTAGTAGTTAGGTTCCCTTTGCGTTAATGAAAATAATAAAAAAAATCTCTGCTAAACCCATTCCCATGATCAGTGGCTGGGTTCTCTACCTGCAAATCAGCTGATTGTCATGACAGCTTCATCTGCAAAAGGTCATCATTAGACAGCCCTTTTAACTGCCAGGTTGTTCAACACAGGCCGCCATTAGGGCAGTACGGCTGTTGATCCCCATTAAAGGGCCCGGCCACAAAAATTAAAAAAAGGGACCCGCACAACGCCACTGCCCACCGCTGCTGCGGCCCATAGAAAATTATTCCTAGCAATTGTTAGTTTAGTGAAAGGAACGTGCCCCATTATATTGAAGGGCCTGTTCCCTTTTTTAAAGTAACTACCGCTGGAGCCCTGCTTCTTAAGTTCCTGATGCTGGCCAGCAACAGAAAGATAGATAGATGATAGATAGATAGATAGATAGATAGATAGATAGATAGATAGATAGATAGATAGATAGATAGATAGATAGATAGATAGATAGATAGATAGATAGATAGATAGATAGATTCTGTACGGTACTAGAGATAGGAGTGGGTCACAGAGTTGGAATCCACATCTATTAGAAATACGTGGCATATGCATAAATGTTGAGATGGGAAACCCCTTTCCCGTCGCTAATATGCCTATTTACGTCCTGAACGGGTTTTTAAAAAGCCGAGCGGGCGCCATAGCCGCCGAGTCTCTACAGTGTTGCACAGCAAGGACCCAGCAGCAATGCTTGCAATCAGAAAAATTTCTGATCACAAGCATTTAACCTCTCAGGGGGTTTTTACTGCCCCCGGTCACCGACTTCCGCGTGGCGAAATTGCAGGATTTTGTATATTCCTATAGCAGATGGGAGCCTTGTGAACGCTCCCAGCCCTGCTATAGGAAGATTGCTATTGAAACCTGCATGTGGCAGGTCTCAATAGCAATGCACTAATTTTGCCATAGACTGCAATACTGTGATATTGCAGTCTATGTAATAAGCAATCTAATCATCACAGGTTTAAGCCCCCTAGGAAGGTGATAAAAAATAGCAATAAAACAATTTAGAAAAAGTTTTAAAAATATAAAAAAAAATAAGAAATTCAAATCTCCCCCCTTTTCCTAGATCACATATAAAAATAACCATAAACATATTAGGTATCCCCGCGTCCAAAAATGCTCGAACTATAAAAATCTAAAAATATTTTTCCTATATGGTAAACGCTGTAGTGGGAAAAAAAGGTAAAAATGGCCGAATGACAGTTTTTTTGTCACGTCAACCCCCCAAAATGTTTTTTTTATTAAAAAGTGATCTAAGTATCAGACATTCCCCAAAATGGTATTAATAAAAACTACATATTTTCACGTACAAAAAGACACCGTGTACAGCTCTGTACACAGAAATATAAAAAAGATACGGGTGTCACAATATGGCGTTGCAAACATTTTTTTGTTTCTTTCAAACTTTTCAATTTTTTTAATGTACTAAAACATAACAAAAACTATATCAATTTGGTATCACTGTGATCGTTATCACCCACAGAATAAAGGTAATGTTTCATTTTCACTGTACAGTGAACACCGTAACAACTAAACCCATAATAAAATGGTGAAACTGCTGTTTTTTTCCAGCTTCCCAGTACATTACACATAACATTAAATAGTACTATCAGAAAGTTAAATTTGTCTTGTAAAAATTAAGCCCTTATATGACTGCGTCAACAAAATTTGTAAAAGTTAGGACTTTTTGAAGGCAGGGAGGAAAAAACAAAAACATACAAATCAAAATGAGTATGGTCCTGTGAAGTGAATGGCTAGCTTTACATCTGTACTATATGTAAACTTTAGACAACACAGAGTCCTTAGCTCAACACAAGAAAACAAATCAAAATTTAGATTTAATCAAGTCTGCTCAGTATGATGGATGAAAAAGTAAGGGGGATCTAATGATTGTGAGAGAGCTGACATAGCGAGGGAGGGAGAGAGGAAGAGAGAAAGGGAGAGAGGGAGGGAGGAGGTTTTAGGCTCTATGCTTGGCCGGTTGACAGAACTGGGAGCTAATATGGCTAACAGGAAGTAGCTTTTTTATGTAATTAACTGCAGTAGACGTCTGGAGATATAGCCAAGTGAAAGACTTTACACATTTACTACACATTTAGAACACAGTAAAGTTTTTATTTTGGCTGATGGTATGTTTCAAGGAAAGCATACAGTTAATGTTGCGACATATCGAGAATGCACTAACCAGAAAAGGAAATAATTTCCTGCTAAAAGGTAAAAAAATGTTGTTTCGGTAAAAACTTTTTCAGTAAAAAATCTATATCTGTTTCATCAACATTGAAATTGCTACACCAAGAAGGGCAAGCTGTAAGGTTATGCAAATTGAGGAAGTAGCAGGTGTCGCTTAGATCTGCAAATGATCAAATTTTCGAGCACCTAGCGCCAATCTGTGGCATGTGGGAGAGGCATAAAAGTCAGATTGAAAGCAAAGTTTTTTTAGCCACATGAAACCTCAAAAATCGGATGAAGTGGTGTGGGATGATTGTGTGATGCCTCCTGTTTGTCCTCGTGCCAGTTATCATCACTTGTCGCAAACTGAGAGGGACACAATCCTTGAACTGAGAGACCTTGCTTTATCACTCCAGTAGATCGCTACGTGCCTAGGCCGAGATGTCAGCACTGTTCAACATTGCGTGTCCTGGAGGTTGGGAGAACAACAGCAAACGGGAAAGACAGCAAGAGGTGTGCGGAGACTAACCTCTGCGCAGACGTATCGTCTGATTGGAAGAATGGCGCATAGTGATCCATTCTGTACTGCAAGTGAAATTGGACGTCACATCCCAAGCCTAGGGAGGCAGCCAGTGTTGACACAAACCATCAGAAGGCGTTTGCACAACATTGGGCTACAGCTGTTCCATTGACCACACGCCACCGCTCTCAAAGGCTATCATGGTGCACAGCAAGATGGCATTGGAGGCTGGAATGGGGGTCTAAATTCTTCAGCGATGAGTCTCACTTCTGTCTCGGACGCAATTATAGCTGGATATTGGTCTGGAGACCACGTGGGCAATGCCATGAAGAGGCCTTTACAAGGGAACGTCACACACAGTCCTACTCCCAGGATTATGGTGTCGGGTGGCATAATGTACAGTAGCCGGACCCCTCTAGTCTTCATTTCAGGTACACTAACAGCTCGGCATTACATTGATTTGGTCGTGGAACCTGTGGTACGGCCATTTCTCTTAAGTGTCCCAGAAGTCATTTTTCAACAGGGAAATGCCAGGCCACATGGTGCTCGTGCTACTGTGAGCAGCCTGCGTGGCCTAAACGTGCTACCCATGGCCTGCAGCGTCCCCGGACTTGTCTCCCATCGAGCACATCTAGGACGTCATTGGTCGGCAATTGCCAAAAGAGAGCTGTCAGCAGCCAATGTTGATGATTTGCGTGTCCAAGTGCATTCAGCCTGGCATAACATTCCTCAGGCAACCATTGATAACCTCATTGATAGCATGCCAAGGCGTGTAAGTGCTCGTATTTCTGCGTGTAGCGCTCATACTTGATACTGAATAAATCAAGATGTTTGGAATATTTTGTTTCCATTTTTTACATTTGCATATCATTAACATATCGATCCTGTGATTTACGCAATTCCAAGATTTTTACTTCTGGGTGCCAATTTCAATGTTGAGGAGTGTATAATTGGAATTAAATAACTGAAAAATATTTTAGCAAATTGACTTTTTTTGTATTTTAAAGGGAAATGCTTGAAGTGAAAACTCTATTGGCTGTATTTAGTGTTTCAATTGAACAGTAAGTTTTGAAAACTTTTTATTTGTGATTTTTTTTGTACTTTTTGTCTGTGACTTTTGTCTATAAACTTATTAACTCACAGATATTTTTTACTGAGCAGATACAACGTGCGGTCACTATGTTTAAATTATGATTGTAAATCCTGCACTTATTTAAAGGACCTCCGCATACTTTTTTACTTATGTTCTGCTTTCCTATCACATTTTGAGAACTTCTGCTGTCTGGAAGGCTTCAACTCATGTTATTTATGGGTAACTTCATATTTTCTTTTTTTTTCTTTACAAGATGTGAACCTTAGAAAAACATTTAGGGTTTATTAATTTTAAGATTTCTGTCTGCCATGTTGGCCTCAGATTATCTTCTTACATTGCTGTAATTTAGGAACATAATTTAGGAACATAAAATCAGCCATTTCCTTGGAAAGAGGAAGTACAGTTTTCCTGTAAGGATAAACAGGTGTTGCTAATTCTGAAACACATTTGTGGATTTTCATTATACTGTAACTTTAATAGGTTGATGTAGAAATCATGAATATTAATGAACATAATGGCTTAAAACGATGTCTTTACTGGAAGAGTGGAAGAGTTCAAGTGAGCAAAAAACCTAAATAAAATCTAAAGTACAAAATATTCTATTTTATATTCAGAGCTTAGAAATATTTTATTAATTAAAGGAGACATTTGTAGAGAATCAGTCTCTAGGTTAACTTTAAAAGAAATCAAAAGCAAAATATAATTTTTCTGGTTAAAATATGGATTTGTGAAAACGTAGTCTAGGGGTAGATGACTTCTACTACATAATAGTGCACGGCGAAGGGCAGCGTAGTAAACATAAGGGGTGCCGAGGTAGCAGTCGCACCGAGGCCCTGGTACATCATGTGGCCTAAGAGCCCCTCTGTCACATTAGAAGACACCCGTATTATGAACGGCACATAGTGGGTGTCCTGTTATAGATTTTGCATTGGGACCCAAGAACTTCAGGCTATGGCTCTAGATAAGGGCTATCATCAGAAGTAAACTGAGTCTTCTGTATTTTTTATTTCTCAGCTCTGGGTTATAACACAATTAATGGAGCTCCATAAAAAGTAATTGGGGTGTATGCCCCAAGACAACATTTCACCAACCCAGTTGGGGAGCATTTAGATAAAATACCAGTACAAATGCAAAAATAAAACTTTTAAAGGCAAAAATAAAGAGGAATCCCTTCTTCATTCAAACCTTTCATCTCCCTTATGCATTTTTTGCTTTGTGGAAAATGATATTATGTTCATCTGCTCTTAGCCTTTTATTTGTAGCAGAATTAGTCGGTCTAATTGTAAAATCCATGTGCTGCTAAATGAAACCAATAAGCTGTCTGTCAACGTATAGATAATTGTCCTATGCACAGACCCGGGATTGGCTGGAGAAGGATTGTAGTTACCACAAACATAGTTAAGAAGCACTTAAGTTGAGTTGGAGACTTCAGCTAATTATCCTGTGATCGCTATGTTGAATTTTTACAAAAGGCACAGGTTGTTGCAGTGACAAATTGTTTAAGCTAAGGTGACCAGACTTGCTCTTTTAATGCGGTAAACTTACAGCAAAGCACATTATTTAAAATGGAGTATTTTTTTTTGCAAATCTTTTCCCTGAGCACGAAACAATGCAGGAAATTTCTGTGTTAGAAGCATAATGTAAAAATGTTAAAAAAATTTGGGGGAAATTAATTTATAAACAAAACAGTTAAAGCAAATCAGTTGTGCAACGAGCTTAAAGAGGCTCTGTCACCAGATTATCAGTGCTCTATCTCCTACATAATCTGATCGGCGCTGTAATGTAGATAACAGTGTTTTTTATTTTGAAAAACGATAATTTTTTATCAAGTTATGAGCAATTTTAGATTTATGCTAATTAGTTTCTTAATAGACAACTGGGCGTGTTTTTACTTTTTACCAACTGGGCGTTGTACGGAGAAGTGTTTGGCGCTGACCAATCAGTGAGCAATCAGCGTCATACACTTCTCATTGTTCCGGCCCAGCTTCTTTCACTGCACAATCACACCATAACAATGGGCTGGAACAATGAGAAGTGTATGACACTGATTGGTCACTCATTGGTCACTGATTGGTCAGCATCATACACTTCTCTTTACAACGCCCAGTTGGTAAAAAGTAAAAACACGCCCAGTTGTCTATTAAGAATAATTAGAATAAATCAAAAATTGCTCATAACTTGCTCAAAAATGATTGTTTTTCAAAATAAAAACCACTGTTTTTATCTACATTTATCTACATTACATTACAGATTATGTAGGAGGTAGGGCACTTATAATCTGGTGACAGAGCCTCTTTAACAAAAGAGCATTAAAAGTTTTACCAATTCTACCTATGTGGCCAAATGTTTAAAATACATCATTTTCAACTTAAGAAATTAAAGAAAATGGTTAAAAAGTGATACAATTATTTCTAAATTTAAAGTCTGAAAGACATGGTCTGTGAATCTATTGTGTCTCTATAAGGTTGGCGTTGGTTAAACCACAAAGAAAAGGTATTTTAGTGATTTGTCATTGACCATTGGGTGCAACTGATCGACAGGTGCAGTTATATTACATGGAGGTCAATTTTTTATCTCTAAATGGGTTTTTAGGGTTAAAATAAAACTATTTTTACGTACCCAATTAGGGCATTCTGGGTTAATATAGGAGGGCGCTCTCATTTATAACCTCAATCGATTAGCCAGATCAAAGAGCTGGAGGACCAAGCATTGCATGAACAACCCATTCATTTCAATGGGCACAGTGTAATCTTCATTTCCCCTGTGGTGGTGCTGAAGGGGAATTGAACACTTGCTGTCAGGTGGCGCCTACAGATTACAGCTGATTTCTAGAGGTCATAGTAGCAGTACAATCAGCTTATTTTAGCAGAACCCTTGTAACATAAAGGGATTTATGTTACAAGGGTTCTGCTAAAAGTCCCCAAACTCTTTAAAGATTTCCACTAAAAATTAAAATTGGCCATTTATATAAGTAAAAAGAAATTTGAGCAGCATCCAATGTTTGGTAATTATGCTTTAGCTTCAAATTTCAATTCAGCTTCTCTGAATCTGAATGGTAAAAGTTTCACTTATTAATTGAATATGGTGACAGAATGACCGTTTTACCATCAGTTTCTAAAAAGCTATTTCAAATGTAACAACCAATACGGTCGCATTACTAGTTGTCACTTTTGCAAAAATGACCACTACAACAGAAAAATGACAATATCTTTGTAAGTAAACTAAACATACTTACAAAAATGTAGCTGCTTTTCTAACTACTGATGTTTGAATACACAAACATTTTTTTGGGTGCCTAATTTCATATAACACTACAACACCTATCAGTTATCAATTTAAAGTATCATTCCATGTTCATAAAAACGTGAATTGATAAAGTCATGCAATTAATAAAGTCATACGCCAGTGCATGTTCCAGTAAGATGGAATCCTGTTCAAATAGATGGCAAGCCAATAAAAGTTTGTAAAGCTATATGAGCAGCACCAGTGGCGTAACTACCGCCGTAGCAGCCGTAGCGACTGTTACGGGGCCCGCGGCATGAGTGGGCCTGTGTCGCCCGCCGGCACGGGCCCCCACCATGGCCGCAGGCTCCGCTAGAAGCCGCTATGGCTGCTACAGCGCAACGCCACTGAACACTACGGCAGAGCAGGGAGGTATCTCCCCGCTCTGCCATTAAACAAAAAATACATGTATCCCCTATCCACAGGATAGGGGATACATGTGTGATCGCTGGCAGCGATAGGGAGAACGGGGGACTGAAAGTCCCCTGAAGCTCTCCAGCACAAACCTCGGACTTCCGGGGTCTTTGTCGGCAGCTCCGTAGAAATGAATGGAGCACCGGTCGCGCTTGTGCGCATGCGTGACCAGCACTCCTTTCATTTTTAGTGAGCTGCCGACACAGACGCCGGAAGTCAGAGGTTAGTCATGAAGAACTTCAGGGGACTTTCAGTCCCCCGTTCTCCCTATCAATGCCAGCGATCACACATGTATCCCCTATCCTGTGGATAGGGGATGCATGTTATTTGTGGGACACACTAAAGGTCGCATTTTTTTTTGGGGGGGGGCGCTGTATGGCGTTCCCTACAGGGGGGGCGCTGTATGGCGTTCCCTACAGGGGGGGCGCTGTATAGCGTTCCCTACAGGGGGGGGCGCTGTATGGCGTTCCCTACAGGGGGGGGCGCTGTATGGCGTTCTCTACAGGGGGGGCTGTATGGCGTTCTCTACAGTGGGGGCTGTATGGCGTTAGCGCCATACAGCCCCCTCTGTAGAGAACACCATACAGTCCCCCTGTAGATAACGCCATACAGTCCCCCTGTAGATAACGCCATACAGTCCCCCTGTAGATAACGCCATACAGTCCCCCTGTAGATAACGCCATACAGTCCCCCTGTAGATAACGCCACAGAGCCCCCCCTGTAGATAACGCCACACAGTCCCCCTGTAGATAACGCCACACAGTCCCCCCTGTAGATAACGCCATACAAGCCCCCCTTGTCGATAACGCCACACAGTCCCCCCTGTAGATAACGCCACACAGTCCCCCCTGTAGATAACTCCATACAGTCCCCCCTGTAGATAACGCCATACAGTCCCCCCTGTAGATAACGCCATACAGTCTACAGGGGGGGCTGTATGGTGTTATCTACAGGGGGGGCTGTATGACGTTATCTACAGGGGGGCGCTGTATGGCGTTATCTACAGGGGGGACTGTATGGCGTTATCTACAGGGGGGACTGTATGGCGTTATCTACAGGGGGGGCTGTAAAAAAGGCCCTATCTACAAGGGGGGGGGGGGTTGTGTGACACCTAGGGGAGGGGGGGCCCCAGTCAAAAGTTTGCTATGTGGCCCAGTCTTTCCTAGTTACGCCCCTGAGCAGCACTATTTGATTTGGACTAGTAGCGCTATTAAACCATTGTCAGTTGTTTTGTCTATTGGCATCATGACACTTAGGCTTCGTTCACATTTGCATTGGGACTCTGTTCATGGGTTCTGTCTGACCTTTCTGTGAGGGGAACCCATGAACGGAATCCAAACTGAAACAAATGGAAACTATAGGTTTCCGTTTGCATCACTATCGAATTTCAACGGTGACGGACCCGGTGCAAATGGTTTCCATTTGTCACTGTTGTGTAATGGTTCCTTTGTTTTGACAGCATCAATAGCGTAGTCGACTGCGCTACTCCTTCCGTCAAAACAACGGAACCCTTACACAATGGTGACAAACGGAAACCATTTGCACCAGATCAGTCACAGTTGAAATCAATGGTGATGCAAACGAAAATCTATGATTCCCATTTGTTTCCATTTGGATTGCGTTCATGGGTTCCCCTAACGGAAAGGTCAGACGGAACCCATGAACGGAGTCCCGATACAGATGTGAACGAAGCCTTAGACTAATTGTCCTTTGGGAAAGCCATGATTGTCTAAAAAGCTATTTATTTTTGATCAACAAGCTACTTTTTGCTACAAGATAATAATACGCCAAAGCTATCTCACTTAAAATGTATGTTCATTATTGTGATAAGATTTTTCGGGTTAAAGCAATTAATTATCATCTGAAGTAATTTCTTTACAGAACTAGGGTTCTGCTCATAAAGGGAAACAAGCCGCTGCCAGACATGTTTAGGGAGTCAGCAGAAATAACTGTTGGCCAAATAAGCATTCGGCCTACATTTATTATTATGTTTGTTATAACTAAAAATTTGTCTTTGGCCTTTGAGTCATGGAAATCTTTGCCACCAAAGTTTAATTGACCTGAATGGTACTTTTAAGAGATTCCCTACGAAGAGAAGACTGACCATAAAGACAGAGGGCACCCTCGGCCTCATAGTCATTCACAGCACTTCTTAATGTTTAGGTAGAAAGCCTGCCAAAAACAAACAACAAAATAAAACAATGCAACTGATAAGTGCTCCTCAAATGCAATTTATCAACCCAAACCAAGTTTATAATGGCTATAGAGGTTGGTAAGGGGATCATGACCTTAAATGGCCAGGGATCCAAATTATTCTCATTCCACCATGTGTTGTCATGAGTAGAGATTAGCGTATCAATTCTAAACTAATTAAATTTCTTACAAATGTACCAAAAGTTTTGAATTTTTGAGAATCTGAAACTTTTGGGTTTCATCCTGCTCAAAATGGAGGCTGACATTTTGAAGATTAGAAGAAGACCGAGAAGAAGGATTACATGACCTCGAGCTGCAGCCTAGCGGGTTTTCCCCATAATGCTTGCAGGAAGCCCTCCCTCTAGAACAGTCAATCATGAGGGGTCTAGGTGTTTAGGGGTCTAGGTGTGAGTCACTGATGATTCATATGAGTCATTGCCACTATAAACAGCCAAAGCAGGAAATTATGCTTCTTTGTGGGGATACACACAGAAGAAAGAGGACGTCAGACAGATAGTAAAACTCAGAATACAGATAGATAGTGGATTGGTCAGTCAGTGAGTGTGTTTCATAGTGAGGACAAGAGAATAGTTAGTTAGATTTACAATAATTTCATAGAGAGGTGGATTTTTGGGAAAGATAGGGGTAAGTCAGTGTTAGTGTGTCAGTTAGTTAGGTAGGCACTTGCTGACATTGTTGTGAGTGAGTGCTGCTGCAGCTATACCAGTCTTACATTCATTTCTGAATCAACAATCTGCATCACATCATTCACACATCTTCTTCAATAATATTAATCCTGGTGCTGATATCGTGCCGCTGCTTTCTGAAATGGTCGTCACAGACATGACGTCACTCATTGTTTTACATATGTCTAATAGTGGCACCAAAAATTGGTGTATTGTTCTGCACCAAGTATTTATACAGCGTTGCAATACTTCCAACTGTGTCCAATTGACAATTTTTTTTTCAAATGAGTAAAAAGCCATTGCTTCAACACTTTCCAAAAAAATCAGTCACACTGTTAGTGGCACATGTAGTCATGGTGGTGAAAGTGGTGGATAATGTATATATATATATATATATATATATATATATATATATATATATATATATATATATTTTTTTTTATTTTTTTCTTTAAAATAACACCAAATGTGTTGTTACTCCCCAAAAAGGGATCATTTTTGGCCCACTTGTTAAAAAGCCATTGCTTCTTCAGATACCACCATGGGTGTATAAATGGTAGGTATCTGCCCCAAAAAAGGGATCATTTTTGGACCGTTTTTTTATTTTAAAAAGCATAAAAAAATCCAACAATGTAGTGTGTTTTTTGACAGCCTCTTTCTTACCACCGTTTACCCATAGCCATTTATGTTGCTGTCACTTTGACATTACTAATGTTTTCTTGGCATTAAAGTGCTTAAAAGGGGTCCTAGAAGACCTCATAGTGACCTCAGAGTGTCAACCACAACTTTTCAAAGCAATCTTACGATTTCGGCCGGATCAACCGATTCGGACCCGACACAAATTTTGGCAAATTCGCTCATCTCTAGTTATGAGTCTTCTGCAAGTCTGCATAGGATATATAGTCCAACTACATCACATAATATCACAATGAGGACTACCCCCGGCAGGATACTAGTAGAACATTAGTCATGATAGAACTCAGAAAATGTATTGTGAGATTTATAAATACCTCATCCTTAATATTAGTTTGACCTATGATGCATTGTTTTTAACTGACATTTTTCTACTTTTACCATTGTGGGAGGAGCTTAGTTGTGTGCTGCTGCCAAGTGACATCTATGTAGGGAAAGGTAATTAGCATACAGCTGACACAATTATAGAATTTGCATCATGGAGATAGCAGCCAGTTAGTGATACAATGTAGAAAATATAACGAAAGCACAAAACCTTTATAATAAAATGTAAGGACCACATATAAAGACTAAGTGATGGCAGACATTTTATTTTTGACTGGAGTGCTTATTTAAGTAAAATCACAGAATGCTTCCTCACCTTGATTAAAATCTTAAAGAAAATAAATTCACATTCTTACACAACATAGATTATATATAGTGTCTATCACTAATGACCTGATAGGCTGAACTGGAAAGAAACTTGGTCTGGTCCATAAAATGTCTTCTTCCCCCCTGCGACAGTGTTATTTTAATTTAGAAAATAATAAAGTAAATATTCTGTTATTTCGCCATACAACGTTTAAACTTTTAGTAGAAAAACAAATGACAGCATGGTTGTTACATCCTGTGCAG
Organism: Rhinoderma darwinii; assembly: GCF_050947455.1. Lineage (NCBI taxonomy): Eukaryota > Metazoa > Chordata > Amphibia > Anura > Rhinodermatidae > Rhinoderma > Rhinoderma darwinii. The sequence continues at coordinate 584,286,830 of NC_134687.1, read as the reverse complement.
TAACAGTGATGTTATTGGGGAAAAAATGAAGTTCCTTACATAGTTTAGGTAGTAGATTTAAAGTGGAGGATTAGAGATCTTAGTTGGTTAGAGTCTAGAATAAACTTAGGTTCAGAATAGGACTTACAGTTGTGAATAAAACAAGAACTGTGGATGCCTGCCAAAAAAGTTGTGGTTGAGGTAAAAGTAAGGTTATCAACCCATAAAATGTATCGAAAAATAGCAAACAGTCTCATCTGCTACACATTACAGAAAAAAAATCCTTGTATACTGAACATTATTAATAATATTAATAATAATAATAATTATTATTATTATATTTTTGTATTTTCTATAGGTACAGTGTAGAAATATAAAATATTAGTAATAATAATTATTTGAAGAATTAAATCAATTGTTAGATAATGATTGCTATACATTTATATATACATTTATCAAATGTACTTTATATTTTACCTAATTATTGTTAATATTTTCATTAAAATTTGTTTTACTACTAATACTACACAATGCGAGATTTTAGATGACCATAAATGCTGATTCAGACCATTTTCAGGCACAGCGGCTTGTTTGTACAGGCAATCTCCCTGATACTGTAGCTCAGTCTCAATGAAGTGAGCAAGTGCCTCGTACATTCATTTTGTTGGGTCCTTAGGATAGGCCATCAAGAAAATTCCTTTAATTAAATTTAATACTGCTCCAAAATATTGGACTGCAGGTCTAAAGCACATTTTTCGACAAGGCTTGTCAACAACAAGGTCGCCATTTTTATTATGGCATGGGAAAATAAACAATGAAACAATGAAAAATTACACCCTTGATGCAAATGAACAATAAAAAAAAAGTCAATGCCTTTAATTACATTGTTTCAGATTGTTGTATATAAATCTGAAACACACTTAACACGACGACATGTTTACTGCAATATATAAGATTTTTTAATATATTTATATATTGTTCATTTTTGTCATTTGCAGATTCCTTCAGCGGATTGGACTGTCTCCTCTGTCTTCCGGAGTCCTCATATAACTGTCCTAATAGTCTACATCTATGGCATTCTTCACTAAATACATTATGTTAGGTATTGACATCTTGCCTTCTGGTTATGGGGGCAGCACATTATGAGATATTGGTTAATATTACCATGGGGTCAACATTATACATTGGTTTTGGGACATTATCATCTACATTGTGAGTATTTGCAGTTATAAATAAATAGGGACATCATAATAAAAAGGTTATGTCTACCTTTTCTGTACTATTAATGGTGCACTGCTTTGGATGTTTATACATCATAGCATGTGCGTTAATCCTGTCCTCATATAGGATGACAACTATAGTCACACACATTGATCCCTATACGATAGTCTCCTGCAATAACATTGAAATCTTTTAGGTTATCCCCCTCTTGATAAAAATTCCCCTATCTATGTTGATCCGTTGATAATTTAGCTACATTGTGCCCCTTAAGCTAATACAAAATCCTTCTCCTTTGAGATCGATCTTTTTCCAGGTTCCAAGATGGCCGCCACACTGTGAGTTATGCACTACGCATGCGCAAATCAAGTGTATTTTGCCAAGATGCTCGCCGCGCGGTATGTGATTCAGTGTGCATGCGCAGGAATTACAGCAAGCGATTTCGCGTGATTTCACGATGTATTGCATTTTGTGATTCTAGTTCTCCTACACATGTGTGACATGCGCAGTATGCACACATGGACGCCAGAATCCATGAGGAGTTTGTCTATCCGGTCTCTGCAGATGATAATTTGCAAATATTTTATTGTACACAACTGGGTGAGTTATTATGTTATTAACACTCTTTTGAGAACAGGAGTGCTTATTTCTGTACCAGTCCCTTAACTACTATTATGTATGTTCACATTATCACCTTTGTTCAGTGTCTGTACTTTTACATTGTGTTTTTGTAATATGCAGTTAGATTTACACTGTCTTTTGTCTTAATCACTGTTTTATCATGATTGGGCTTTGTGAGCCTTTATATACCTATGACCTGATGTGTGGTTTTTATGCTTGAGAAAGGTCCTGCTGGACTGAAACGGCGCACGGGTGAATAAATTGCTGATACTTTTTGGAAGTGCTGCCTCTGTCCATTTCTTGTCTGCCTGATATTGAGGACCGTGGACCAGGTCCAATTGAGGCGTGCACCCAGCTGCCGTCCAGTGCTGTGGAATTTCATTGTTTTGCGGTTTAATTACATTGTATTATCTTGGTAAACATTTGGTTTATATAATGATTCATTAGGTGACAGGACTTATTTTGATTTTCAGATTGATTCCATTAGTGCAAATTATTATTTATGAAAGAAGAACAAAAATGTCATATAAAAAAATATGCAAATTGAAAGATAATTTTCACACAGTACCTACAGTACGTGACCAACCCTCGAGAAACCCAGGAGCACTTCTACAAATGTGTCCAATGTACCGTCTTATCTAATATATGTTTTCTTGCCACAGCAAGGGAGGGCCTGGGTGGTGGACAACTCTGTGCAAGTGTGATGCGGCAAAAATGGTGCGAAGACAAAAGATTTCTTGCAACTCAACTTTACTAGGCCTTTTTTTTCCAGAAAAACCAGTCACAGCAGAAACCGCAAGCACACTACTGAATATCAGAGGACAGAGCCAAGGGCACTACTCCCTGTTTCAGGGGTTTGTATGGCAATTTCAGGCCTACTATACTGCAACTGTTGTTGCCTTACTCGTCTAAGCTGAAATACACCACTCATCACATGACTCTGCACATGGGGAGGCTGCTGCCCGCCGACCGAAACATGCTCCAGGACCAAAAGACTCAGGCCCCGTATAAGTGTTGCGGCTTTCACAGCCTCTCTCAGCAGCTCTATACAACTCTACAGCTTGTTTTGGAATCAGTTCTCTCCATGGCTCACTCCCTCCAGAAGCTCTCTCTCTGACACAGCCAGGTTCCTCCTATTCTACACTAAACACAGCTTGGCAGGAAAACCGCCATTTTAGAAAATAGAAGCGGGACTGGCCACGCCTCCTGTAGATTGCCACCTAGGGGGATAAAATGGCACACACAGACTGCACAACACCACACGTTAAAGACACAGTGAATAGCTAAATAAACGATAAACTGTCGACTTTAAGAGTTAGGAAATCTCCCCCACATTCTTACACCCAATAATTTGACATTTTATTTTATCATTAGGAAGAGTAGGAAAACCACATAAGAAGGATGTGCCATTATCCCTCGATTTAACACCTTATTTTTTCACTAATTAAAATCTATACTGAAACAAACTGAAACATACAAACTTGTATTCTACTATTTGTCCATGATTATGGGGCAGCCTTCTTGTCTGAGCGGCTGCTCTGAGCAGTTAACATCAGTACCAGATATTTTCTTTACAGCAGGTACCTGGACATAAGAATATGTTAAGCAGAAGCATGTGAAGGAGGAGTGCTGATATGCATCCATCACTATTATCAATAGTGTGATCCAGTGTTATCTGCCAAAAGGCAACTAATACCCTAATTCCGCTTTCTATTCAAAACGTAACTTTTAATACATTTGTTTAAATCCAAAGGAAAAACTCAAATAGTTAAAGTGAACCTGTCAGTAGGTTTGGAGCCACTAAACCACCAACAAGTCATTATGCAGCTGGAGTTTAGTCTTCCAAAGCTGAAAAAGTAAGAAGACGTCAGTTTTGGGAATTGTTAGTAAAGAAAATGACAACTTACTGAGATGAGCCCTGGCATCGGGCGCATGCGCATTGCACACATTAAGCAGGGGACAGTAAACGGTGCATGCGCAGTGAAGCGAGGTGTACTGTCCTCGGCTTCATGTGTGCAATGCGCATGCACTGATGCCGCAGGACTCCTATCCTGGACTTTCTAGAAGTCGTAATTTACTTTATTAACGATTATGAAACGTTCGTTTTTGATGTGGCCAGATGTGGAACACTAAACCCCAGCTGCATAACGGCATGCTGGTGGTTTAGTGGCTCCAAACTTAAAACAGCAGGTCCTGCTGATTCATTGCCCTAATAAACTGGGCCATACTAGAACACTAAAAATGACTTTTTGATGTTGACTATAAAGACATGATCAACTGCATGCCTGAAATCCACAATTTTACTAGTAATGCACAGAAGAATCAGTAGACCACTATTTAAAATATTAGATAACAAAGTCCCCCCCCTAACATGTCATCAGGGGTAGCAGGGCTATAACAGAGGTACAATGTAAAGATGGCAGCCAGGTGGATAACATAGGGATATGGTTAGGACAAGATAAGTAAATTACCCGCAAAGCTAAAACAGTTTATTAAAAAATACGCTCTATAGAACCCTCAGTATATATCTCTCTGGTAGGGGACTTGTATGCGAACACACACAGATTTTTTATTTTTTTTGTATCTAGGGATTACTAATAAAGGTTCAAGTTTAGTAGGACATGTTCTTCAGCAGTAAGGCTAGAAGGCTAGAACACATAACTACAAATAACAAAATAAACATTTAACATTTGCCAAGTGCAAAATACAATTTTCTAATTAATTGATTGCACTTTTTTTTAAATCAATTATCCATTTTAAACGTAAACCAAATTCTAAAGTACTTTTCTTTCTCTTACAGATGTCTGATTCCTAATACAAGATATGATTATTCCCTCTTGTTTTTACTCTATAAGACAGCTCAGTACATGCCTTGTTATTGAGCTGAGATTTTTTCTACGCTTCATTTTCTGCTTCTTGACTGATGAGCAGTTTAAGTATCCCTTTGCCTTGTGGCTAAATCCTGTGGCCCAGGGTGTTGTGAATGAAAGGCTGTGCTGGCAGATGTGACTAGAGCAATGATATGGTATACACAACCATAAGTGGAAGTGGGTTTTCTTAATATCTCATGCTGTACTGTATGTTTCAGCTGGTTAACATATAGAAGAATTTCTAGACAGGATCAATCTACTCTGACATACTCTGTGGATAAAATGAGATTTTTGTATTATCTTTTTAGAGCAGATCTTTAGTATACCAATAAAGTAAGCACAAATGGCATCATTGATATAGGAGAGATTGGTGCAGCCAGAAAAAGGACTGTGTAGCATATTATCTCTTCTGTAAAAACTGCCCCCCTTAACTGCGCCCCACCAACAACTACTAGGCGCTCACCAGTGAGAGCCATTTGACAGTTTGAGAATTTGACAATATAATTTGACAATATTATAATTACAATATAGTAAGAAAACAGTCTTAAAAGTACATATTTCCACAACACTACATGTAGGCACCACTGACAAAATGTTCAATGTTGCAACTCCCATCTTCCCTTCAAATCCTTTACGTTGGGACCACAACATCTCCGTTGTATTGCAAAGCACAGTATGTCCATCAAGTTCTGCCACAACTATACATTGTTTTCTTGGTTCCACCCCTTTCCTGCCTCATATCGTAAAGTTCTGGATAATCACTCTTACTTTTTGTCTCTTTCTTTCTCTTTTGGCCCCATGTACATGGACTGTGTGCATTTTGGCCCCATAATATGGTGCGATATGAAAACATATGGCACACGATATTGAGAACCATATAGTTCCATGTACATTTTCTCCTTGGATCACTGGAAACTCAGTCCAACATATGGCATCTGATGGAGCATGCTGTGATTTTTTTATGCAGGTGGCGTCATATATGGCCTTATGGAAATGCTGATGTAAAAGGTCCTTAAAAATGCTTAATAAAATCAACACCTCATTGAATACCATATAGAGCTCCAATACAGATTCAGTAATTATGAGGTTAAGGATAGCTGTAGTGTCTGAGATTCCACTTGTGGATCGAAAGTTTTCCAGGAGAAGACCAGTGATATAACACTGGGCTTGGGCTTCAGAATGAAAGGTTGAAGAGGACACTTTCAGCACCAGGGGTTTCTTCAAGTGAATAGCAATAGGGTTCTTAAGCTTCTTCAAGTAGAATTAATATTTCTGCAACTTCTCAACTTACTTTTTCACACTCACTTTGTAGACAAGTATATTGTAACATCTAGAGTGTCCTCTTCATCAACACATTTCAAACAGCTTTGGAATTTCTGCGTCCTACTTTAGGCTGATGACAGACAACTGAAGACTTTTGAGTGAACCTTAAGAAAAAAAAAAATCAGCATGTCATCTAACACTTGGGCTGTAAATTTAGCTAACCCAAGCACAAAGCCTTTTGAACCTTGGAATTTCCATGATAATTTTGGGAGGTATAAGATACCTGAGGATAAAGTATGTCATTTCCAAATGTGTGACCTCTTGCTACCAACACTTTTAACATGTCCTTTTTTCATGAGACTTCACCATATTGCAAGACGAGCATTAATCATTGTGACATTCTTAGGAAACGTGAATGACAAGAGATTCACCACTACTAATTATATTAACCTAGACAGTCTACTGGCATTGTTATGACTTTTTGCTTTAGTTTAGAATTGTATGAATCTAAAAAAATAGCCAAACTAATAAATGTAATCTCATATATTTAATTAATACTAAATAATATGAATACAAAAATTTTAATTATATACTTACCTTTCAAATCCCCTGCCACTCCAAGGATGATGGTTCCCTGGTTACACCACTAGAGCACTGACGTGTCATCTTGACATGTGACTGTGGCAGCCAATCACTAGCCTTAGTAGACCTCACTGACATCACCACTGAAGCAAGTGATTGGCTGTTGTAGTCACATGTCGATGTGACGCATCAAAAGTAAACAGAAACCAGGGGGTAAACCATACAACTGTCTGTGCAGGAACAGCGGGAGATTTAAAAGGCAAGTACAACATATTCAGATTTTTTTTTTCTTATAGGGCTGAAAATAACTTTAAAGAATCCACAAGACACCCACATAGTAATTTTCATAAATTCATTCTATTTTACCATTAACCAGTTTAGAGATGCAACTTGAAGCTATTGGGCCCTAATGCAAAATCTATGACAGGGCCCCATATTTTATATGCCATTGGACACCCTTAGGCACCAGGGTGTGACTGCACCCTCTTAAGCCCCTATAGTTTTATCGCTAATAAAGTCTAAATAAAAAACTCAAAAATTTACTTTTTGGAAACGACATAGCCAGTTTTCCATTTTCCTTTGTTTTTGCATTCTTAACCAAGCTTGAGAAAGGTCCTGGACACAAGAACTTAAACGTTGCACGCAGGCTAATAATGTCCAAACTTTTTGTTCGCTTATTTTTGGAGTGCTGCCTATTTTCTTATTATTGTATCATTTTATACGTTTTTATATGTCTTTATTTTACATAAGAAGTAGATACAAAGCGTGTATTGTTTATCATTTGAACTCACTATCGGTCTGTTTCCCAGGGAGTACAAGACCAATCTCACCTGCCCCGGAAAACAAACAACCGGCAGCCAGTTGTTAGTACTATAACAGACATGTAGCAACAACAATATAAATTAGTAATCCCAATGACATGTTATGCTTCATGGCAAATTAAAAATGATATGGTGAGAACCGTCCCTCAGGGAGATGTTGTATTCTCTAATTAGTAGAATCAGAGATTTTCCTTTGTGGGGAGGATGTTTGTTAATGAGATATTTACAAAATATAGAGAAATGCAATAGGTAATGAGGGTGCGTCTGTCTTTGGTATTTTGGCCAGAATTTTTTTACATAGAGTTGTTCACTATGTGCTTTCCACAGTGCTGTAAAATATTGCATAGTTTATGTAATTGTATAAAGGTTTAGCACCTTAAAAAATATTGGGAGATTTTAGAACAATGCTGAAAGGTTTTCTTCAATAATAAAATAAAAACTTTCAAAAATAATCAGAATCATGTGGTATTTGATAACTTCCTATTGTTGAATTACATATAAAAGAATTGGAATAATAATAGGAAAAGTTTTTGTTAAGTATTTATATTTTTCTTAATTGAAATACCAATGGAGTTCCAAGTTAAAAAAAAATAATATTTTTTTTTACAACTTTTACATTTTTACCCTTCAAAATAATTGTTAAAATATTCTTATTAAAACACAGTATCAATTCAGATTGTTAGAAGAATCCATTAAGATCCCTAATGCTGAAATGGGAAGTTAGGCTTCATACCCATGACTATGTGCATTTTAGCCTGCAATACCTGGGCCGTGGGCGACGTTGTCTATCGGGTCTTGTTCGAAAACAGTTTCTGGGAGAAAACTTGGTCTGGTATATGGCATCCAATGGCACATGCTAAAATTTTTATGCAGACTCTTCATATAGAAAAAAATCTCAGTATACCGCTGTATTTTTATGCTATGCTTGGTTATTTTGAAATGTATTACAATCGTATTCAGGATCCATGTAATATGGATTCCTAATACCGTTCTGTCCATTTGGCCTTAAAGGGGGTTTTCCAGTATTAGATAAACATGGCTCTTTTTTTCCATAGACAGTGCCACATCTGTCACAAGTTGTGTGTGGCATTGCAGCTCAGCTCTATTGACTTGAATGGAGTTGAGCTACAACACAAGACACAAGCCATGGACAGGTATCGATATTTTCTTCAAGAAGGAGGCAGCCATGTTTTCCTAATCCTGTGCATTCTCTTTATGATGGCCATAAAACTAGACTCCTATTTAATCCAACTACTTTGTAAAGATGTATTTGTTAGGGAAAGGGTATACATACAGATGTTTGCCATCATATGAATAACTTTTTTTTAATGATATTTTACTCGTACCCTCATAATGCCTTAAAAGTATTTTCTTCAGAAGATAATGAAGTCAATGCTTTCTGTCATAGTACTACTAACAAAAAAGAAAAATATTAAAAACAGATGTGAGGAATATTTCAACTGACTTGGAACGGGTCAGTTTAGTAAAATAGATCCAAGAGTTATCATTTATGACTATCAAATATTTCATATTACTCGCAACAATGTTTATGTCTATGGCCATATAAGCATAACCCAAATAAAACAGATATTTAAAGGGGTTTGCCCATCAGGGACATTTATGGTATATCCACAGGATCTCACCTCTTGGACCCGTACCTAAACCCCGTAACTAAACCCTGTTCTAGCTTTCTGCTGCCTCCCTAGCTACGCTGTTTCCGTAACTGCCATTCACTTCTATGGAAGTTACGGAAACAGCGTAGCTCAACGAGCTACGCTGTTTTCATAATTTCCGACCATATAGCCAGTAAGTGGCCCAGGAGGCAGCGGGAACCGAGAAAGGTAGAACAGGGTTTAGGAGGCCCTGTTCTGGAGATAGGTGTGGGTGCCAGAGATGGAACCTGCATCTATCTGACATTTAAGGCATATCCTGTGGACATGTCATAAATGTCCCTAATGGGCAAACCCCTTTAAGTCCTATGATAACCATAGTCTATAGTGTCAAGTAATGTATGCTGTTGCTTTTTGCTTCACAGTTATAAATTAATTTACGTGCTCTTGAATCACAGAAATTTTAAGTTTTTTTTACTTGGGCTGAAAATTCTGAACAGTTCTGTTGCTTTCCCAAAAATTGCTTATCTCCTCCTTTTTCTCTATACATGTGTGCTAGGGGAGAATCCAAAATTGAATTTCCAATTGAATCATCTTGTAGAGCATAATTACAGAATTTATATATTTGTATGTAGTTTAATGTAAGTTATTTTTACAAGAAAAATACCAAATTAACAAAATAACGTGTAAAATGTCTAAAATGATAGTTTAGATTATCCCCAAAAATTTAGAATTAACATCAAAGATATTTTCCCCTAGAAGCATTGCAGAGCATCCCCGTAATATGGCACCCAATGGAACAGTCCATGATTTTTTTTACGTATGAACCCAACATCTATATGAAACCAGAGACATACAAAGGGACCGCAGAGCCCTATAAATTTCTATAGGTGTTGTGTCATGGATCTGTACAACTTTAAAGTTGTATATAGCCGTAACATTGTTGAATGCATGAGGCCTTAATGAGATCCTTATTTTCAGGCCATAAAGATTATGCGAGAAATATATTAAGAGTTTACAGCGTAAAAAAGTTTTGCGAATTTGTGCACTCCATAGCGTACAAATTTGAGACTTTTTACTTCTCTCGCCATTTTCCAAAATTGGAGAAAAGAAGGTCTGTGGTTTAGCAGGAACGCCAGTCCTAATATATACCCCCTTTGTTTTCATATAATGCAAACAATGACAGGAACATGCGCTCAATATAATTGTCTCAGTAAAGACCAGCAGAAAGGCAAGAGCTCTATATTTTATAAAACTGACAATTCAGTTGTATTATATCTTCCAACTGTGCTCATCTTTACCTTTCCCTTTTGTCTATGTAAATATTAACTTAGTGGCGCAAAGAAAAATAAAGGTTTAGAAATAGTTTTGAAAGGCCGAGGCGCAGCATCATGATAATAGTCTTGTGTGGCTTTTTTAAGTATGAAATGCAATCAATAGTTTAATATCAACATCTCATTTTTCTTGTTTGAAGTGACTTTGGTTATTTTTGACTGGTTTGCATTTTTAATCCTTAATATGTCTGACACAAAGGAGTTAGAATGAAAGAACAAAGACGAAGGCCACAACAAACAAGACAGTCTGAAGCTATACCTGAGGGTAAAACAGGAGAACATTTCAACACTTCTCTTACATGCCAAGACCTAGACCACAGATCTGAAACCTGAATAGCAAGGAGGAAACCAGTAAGATGGATTGTTACTGTAAGACTAGAATGTGATTCTTAGGGGTCATGTATCAATTGTTTCATTTGTACAACACTCTTGTTTTAATTGTTGTAGTTGTTCCTGCAACATATTTATGAACATCTCACGTGACACTTCCTAAATTAGTAACATTTCATTCTTAAATTAATAAGAGCTTTAGCCTGTGTACATTTACATCTTTGCCGATACCGACTGCCAAACATATATTCATAGATATGTAGGCATGTAGCAACTTTTTTGCCAGACCCCCTTGTAATAACTTTCTGCATCATGACCTAAAGGTACGTTTTAGTGGGAGGTATTTACTGCATACAGACATACATGTTTACCCCGGTGACCACATGGGCACAGTAGCTGCCTCTGACCGATCACCCACAAGAGAGGCTGTGAATAACAGGAGTGCTTCCAAACTAAAGAACGAGATTGGATTAAGCTCTGACCCCGCCTGTTTAATCCCTTCAGCAATGCCATCAGTGTTGAGTGCGCTGCCGACAAAACCCTTTCTCACTTGAGGGGTTTGTCCAGTTTAAAAAAAAAAAATCTCCTTTACCCTATTAGGAATTGTTTAGTTAATAGAGGTCTACTGTCCAGGCTCGTTCATCTCTTGGCCGGAGGAGAGAGTTATTACAAGGAGCGTCTCTCGTTCTGAGGACCAGTCCTTTTCTGCATTACATAGGCAACCCATTTTTGGAATTGGCACTAATAATAATTAATAATAATAATAAGGTGTAAATAAATGTGGTCTAATAGCAAAGGCATAACTTGAGCTTTCAGACCCCAATGCAAAATCTGTTTACTGGGTCTATCCACCTACCATGTGCTATTTACAATACTGGGGTTTTCTTAAGTTGCAGTCAGGGCCCATGTGCGACTTCTACCTCTGCGCCCAATACAGATAAGCCCCTGCCTACAAACTGGCCACCATAATTTCTGATATTTATTTTTATAAACTCGTTTTATATTTAAAAAAAACAACATCAAAATATTAACAAACAATTTTAAGTTATACAATAACATATCAGGTACATAAGCAAATGTTCTATGTACAATATATTGCAATGATATTCAGTATTAATTTCTGACATATTTACTTCAATTTTGTGTTTTACGACACCTGATACATGACCCCTACATAAATAATGAATAAATAAATAAATACAGTACAGTTTATACCTGGTTTATAGTCATATATTCTAGAGGTGATCTGTTTCAGGACTCAAATTATTTTGACTGGAAAACCAGGTAAGATTGAATATCAGCTTGGAAACCTGCTGATATTTGTTTAAATTCACAATAGTGGGGTCATGTAGATATGTATACTATACTGTTCTACCATTTCTATATAGATTATACAGGGGCGTAGCTAGGGAGGGGCAGGCGGGGCATGTGCCCCGGGCGCAACTTAGAGGGGGGCGCCAGCGCCACATCCTCCTGCACTATAATTGTACCTGCGTCTATAGGACACAGGTACAATTAGAAGCAATGAATGGCCGAGTACGTTCCGTGCCCAACCATTCAGCTCTTTTCTACGAGTGAAGCGGTATCGCGCTTCCATCGTTGAAAGGCGCTGACTGACAGGGAAAGTCATTCTGCTCAACCTATCAGCGCCTTTTATAGATGCTTCGTTCAACCCCAGGAGACCTGCGCAGAAGAGAGCAGGTCTCCATGGCTGCCAGACGGCACGGGAGTGGGATTAAGGTGAGTTTGAAAAGTTTGTTATTTTATTGTAATAAAAAAGTGTGGGCTTTATCTACAAGGGGGGGGCTTTATCTACGGGGGTGGCTTTATCTACAGGGGGGGCTTTATCTACAGGCGGCTTTATCTACAGGGGGGGCTTTATCTATGGGGGGATTTATTTACAGGGCTTTATCTACGGGGGGCTCTATCTACAGGGAGGGCTATATACTGGGGTGGGCTATCTATGGAGCACCATATACAGGGGTGGGTTATGTCTACAGGGGGGCTATATATAGGGGTGGGCTATCTATGGAGCACTATATACAGGGGTGGGCTATATCTACAGGGGGGCTATATACAGGGGTGGGCCATCTGTGGAGCACTATATACAGGGGTGGACTATATGTGGAGCACTATATACAGTGGTGGAAAATATGTGGAGCACTATATACAGGGGTGGGCTAAATCTACAGGGGGCTATATACAGGGGTGGGCTATCTTTGGAGCACTATAGGGGGAGCTATATGTGGGACACTATATACAGGGGTGGGCTATATGGGGGCCCTATCTACAGGGGGCTCTATGGCAGGCACTATCTATAGAGGGGCACGGTGTGTGTGTGTGTGTGTGTGTGTCTGTGTGTGCGTGTGAGACACAGTGTATGGTGCTATTATGATTAGAGATGCAGTGTATGGCGCTATTATCTTTAGGGGCGTAGTGTGTGGTATAATGAGAGCTTTATCTTTGTTTATAGGTGTAGAAATGTTGGAAAAGTGAGAGGCTGAAGACATCTGAGCGGCAAACAGCAGAAATGGTCTGTGACCGGAGTCATCATAGAGGTCTGGACCGGATGGAGAAAAAGAACTAGAATCTGAGACGTCACCGGTGAGTCACTTAATATAAATGTTTATTCTGCCTCTGATCAGTACTGTAGTCACTGTGTGATGATGGGTGGTATGATTATGATATGATTTATTTTTTGTGAAACAGCATCTCTTTACCATTGTTCGGGCCATGCTGGGAGCTGTAGTTTTACGCCGTACATACCTATACAGCAAGGGTTGCACTAAATTGAGCTGTATTTGTGCTTGTGTTGTATTTATGTACTGAGCTTAGTTCTGGTGCTGTATATATGTACTGAGCTTAGTTCTGGTGTTGTGTATAGAACTATATTGCTTGTAAAATGTACAAATGTTTTTATGCTCGAGTTACATAAAAAGAAATGTGGGAAAGAAATGACACGTCATTGATTGGTAGAGAAAACAAACACGGCGAGGGGGGAGGAAATGTCGGGAAAGACGTTGGGGGGGGGTGCCAAACTGAATCTTTGCCCCGGGTGCTGGAGAACCTAGCTACGCCTCTGGATTATAGGCCCAATTATTTTGTATCCCTTATAAATACAAAACTACTTCAGAGAGCTCTCAGGGGATTAATCTGCCTATAAGTTCTTATATGAACTAAAAATGCAATGTTTATGGAGGCTGCCTTACACGCTGGAGTTTCCCTGTCCAATCCTATAATTTCCTCGAGATAAGCGGTCCAGCAGATATTTGACAGCCACTCATCTTCTTCTCCTCCATGTAATAAATATACATTCCTCCATGCAAAACAAGCATGCTAGTGTGAATCCAAAGTTGAGCAAACTTTTAAATAACAGTTATCATCTATAACTTTGTGATCACAACTTATTTCTGTTACTTATATAGCGTCAACATATTCCACAGTGCTGTACATAAGTTGTCACCATTCACTGTTCCCAATAGAGCTTACAATCCAAATTCCTTAACTGTATGTTTTTTTTTTGTAGTTTGGGAGGAGAACACAGTACCTGGAGACCCACGTAAACGCAGGGAGAACATACAAACTCCATGTTGTTCTTGGTTGGAACCAGGGACGTCGCTAGTACCAGGCCTTCAGGGCCCAAGCCCCGGATCTTTGGCCTGGTGCCCCGGATTCCCGAGTAACTGCCACGTTCAGTGGTGCAGCTATAGGGGTCGCTGCAGTCGCAATTGCGAACAGGCCCCAAAGCTAAGGGGGGTCTCTGCCCCCCCCTACACCATGTCAATAAAAAGTTACTATAGTAACTGGGGCCGATGTAATAAAATACAAGGGCCCCTGTTACTATAGTAATGACACTATACTTACCCTCCACCTTCCCGAGTGCAGCAGAAGTCCTGACGTCTTCTCGCGGGTGGAGGAGGGTAAAAGTGTAACAATACTGTCTGCTGGGGTCCTGTATCTAAGCCTACATTGTGGTAGACTTAGATACAGGGTCTAAAAGACAGTATCACACATGAACCCTGTATCTAAGCCTACCACATGGTAGGCTTAGATACAGGGCCCCTGCAGACAGTAATCTTATACTGTATAAGATTACTGTCTGTTGGGGCCCTGTATCTAAGCCTGGTGTAACCTTGTCTGCTGCGACCTGTATCTAAGCCTACCACATGGTAGGCTTAGGTACATGGCCCATGTGTGATCCTGTCTGATGGTCCCTCTATCTAAGCCTACCACATATTAGGCTTAGATACAGGGCCCCAGCAGACAGTAATCTTAAACATTATAAGCATACAGTCTGCTGGGGACCTGTATCTTAAGCATACCTTGTGGTAGGCTTGGATACATGGTCTAACAGATAGTATCACACATAGGCCCTGTATCTAAGCACACCACATGTGTTACTAATGGGTTTTTTGTGTGTTTTTTGACAGGTTTGGATGTTGGACTACTTCGGATTCAAGGACTACTTTGATGACGGCTTTTATTATTTTCAATAAAATGGTTAACGAGGGTTGTGTGGGATTTTTTTATTTCAATAAAATATTTTATCTATGTCTTTGTATTTTTTTTCAAACTTTATTACTATCACTTTAGTAATGGCCACTGGTTGATTGATAGCGTCCATTACTAAGGCGGGGCATAATGTTTGCCGGTAAAAAGGCTAGGACTAACCCCCCATTATTACCCCTGTACCCACCACCACCAGGGGTGCTGGGAAGAGCCGGGTACGATCCAGTATCCGACCATCTGTAGTGATGGTTGGGCACTGAGGCGGTCGCAGGCTGGTATCACTAAGCTGGGAAAGCCCAAAAACAGTGGCCCTTCCCACCCTGGTAATGCTAGGCTGCGGCTGCTGTGTTGTATCTGGCTGGTTTTGAAAAATGGAGGGGACCCCACATCGGTTGTTTTTTTAAAAAAAATAAACAATTTGAAAAAACGTTGTGGTGTCCCCCGCCCCCATTTTTCATAACCAGTCAGATACAACACAGCAGCAGGCTAGCATTGCCAGGTTGGGAAGGGCCACTGTTTTTGGGCATTCCCAGCCTAATAAAACCAGCCTGCGGCCGACCTTGTACCCGACCGTCGCTACAGATGGTTGGGTACTGGATCGTACCGGGCTCTTCTTGGCACCCCTGGTGGCAGTAAGTACCGGGGTAATAATGGGAGGTTAGTGGTAGGCTTTTCAACGGCATAACATTAAGCCCCACCTTGGTGAAAGGACACTGTCAATCAGCCAGCAGCTATTAATAAGGCGGTAGTAATACAATTTTAAAAAATATGTAGGACATAGAAAAAATATTTTATTGCAATAAAAAAAAAACACACACAATCCTTGTTAACCATTTTATTGAGAACAAAAAAAATGCTGTCATTTAAGCAGTCCTCAAATCCAACATAGTCCAACATCCGAACCTGTTAAAAAACTACAAACACAAAAAAAAATGAGTAACACATAAGCAAAGCAATTCTTATACTTACCTTTCCTGGGTCCAGCGCTGGAGCTGCATTGTCAGCGAGCTGGGCCCTATATTTAAACCTATCATATGTGATAAAGTCTGCCGAGCCACTGTATCTAATCCTATCCATAGCTATAGGGTCAGAGTGCTACAGATATGCTGTCTCATGTATATATACACACACACATATTTTTTTTGGGGGTGGACATATGTTTGTACAAGGATACTTACTGCTGGGACCCTGTATCTAAGTCTATCATGTGTAATATTCTCTGCTGGGTCATGTATCTAAACCTATCATGTGTGATACTGTCTGCTGGGGCCATGTATCATGTATGATACTGTCTGCTGAGACAATGCATCCAATTTTATCCAGTGGTGTACCTATAGGAACCTTAGTCTTATAGATATGCTACCTCTGATATGCATGTAAAAACATTTTTTTTTCTGGGGGGGGGGGGATATATGTCTCAAGGCTTGTGCCGCTGATCTTCTAAGACCCTAGCAACACCCCTGGATGGAACACATCAGTGCTAACCGATGAGCCACCATGCTGCCCAGCTCCCATACATGGTTCAGTTCAACAGACATGGGCAGCGTAGTGGCTCAGTGGTTAGTTCCGCTGCTTTTTGTTGGTCCTGGATTCAAATCCAACCAAGAGCAAAATAGGCATGGAGTTTGCATGTTGTACCCATGTTCTTGTGGGTTTCCTCCCACACGCCAAGATTGCACTGACAAGTTTATTGGCTTCCTCTGAATGTGTCCCTAGAATTTATCTCTTGAGATTGGGAATTTAGATTGTGAGGGGACTGGTGTAAATGGTGACAATCTCTTTACAGCGCTGCAGAGCATGTGGTGCCATTTTTCAGCAACAAGAAAATAATAAAATGTTGAATAAAGGGGTTGTCAAGGTTTACAAATACATGGCTAATATCTTCCAAAAACAGTGCAACACCGTTCATGTGTTATGTCTGGTACTGCAGCTTGACTCCATTGAAGTGGATGGGGCTGAGCTGCGATATTACACACAAAATATGGGCAGGCATCGTGGTGTTGTTGGAAGAAAGTAGCCATATCAGCCATATTTTTCTAAACTTGGACAAACAGGGGAAGAAAAGTGGCTGCTAAGCAGATCTGGCACTTTTTATGGGTAGAGAATAGAGATTATACCGGAAAAAAATCATTATGAAAGATACATTTGCTGTGGAGCAAATAAATCAACAATCATATTAGGAAGTTACATTACTTTTCATTATACAGTGAATATATGCAGTAACCATTTAAAAACTGTGCTACATGTTTAGTCAGGGTTCCATTGTCTAATATTATGTTTTGTTAAATATCAGAAACCATTCAATATGACAAACATGTGATAATAGGGGACATCTGGGAGGAGGCAAATACTTTTTGCACCGTATGTCCAGGATACTATCATATTCAAGAATTAATTTTGCCCAAAAAATAGATTGTGAGAAAGAGTATGCTCACTATTATTTTTTTTAGAGGTGACAAAGACGAGAAGACATAAATAGAGCAGATAGCTGGGCTTGGGAACAATGTGAAGACAAGATAAGCAACGAGACATAAATGCTCATCAAATTCCCCTTGGAGATAATTGCTTGTCTTCCTTGCCTGCACAGTGAGACACTTCATGATCTGCCTGTGAATCTTGAGAGACAAAACTATTTATTCAGTATCTATTTCCCCAGGGTGACAATTATGAAAAATATGTCACATTACTTAATAAAGTTTCCAGCATGTATGTTCTTAGGAGGCTATATTCCTGCATTACTGCAAAGTTGTACAGATCATATAAACACTTCGAAATTTTCTCAAACCTTATACATGGGATCACTTGAGCAGGCATTGGTTGCTGCCTTTACTCAAAAGTTCTAAATGTTCTTCCTACAAATCAAAATTTGTCTAAATATATTTGATTGGATGGAACTGGTCTTATTCGGTTCTCACTTTTTGTTTCGAGGAGATTACTTCAAAAGGGTGATATAAGAATGAAACCTAGGTCATCTGCGCTGCGTGAAACTCATGGCATGTCCTATATTTGGCCGTGTTTCGCACTGCACGCACCCATTGAAGTCAATGGGTGTGTGCAAATCACGCACGGCACACGGAAGCACTTCCGGGTGCCGCGCGTGATTCGCGCAACAGCAGTAAAAACAATGAATGAAAACAGAAAAGCACCACGTGCTTTTCTGTTTGTAAACATAAAACCAGAGTGTCATCATGATGCCGGGTGCGCGAAAATCACGCAGCCACGCACTATATGCTGATGACATAAGGACCTTTTGCGCAACCAAAACGCAGCATTTTTGCGTGCGCAAAACGCACACGCTCGTGTGAATCCGGCCTAAGTGTGTATGTATCCTTAGGCCTTCTCACACATGGTTTATATTTTAAAAATGCACCTTAACAAACGCTTCTAAAAACTGCAACATCTGTCACCCAGGCAGTTGTCATTTTGGTGCAGTTTTTCTTAAAATGTAAATTGGAGAATGGGTTGAAAAACGCCCTCAAAATCACTACATCTAGATCATGCTGCGTTTTGGGGAAAAACGCCATGGGAAATCAAAAACACTAAGAAAAGCCACAAACGACATTATATGTAGGGAATTTTATATTTATAGTTTCAGCTGACAACCAGCTGAAAAAATGCAAGAGAACTAATCACATCAGTCGGAAATCGGGCATCGTGGATGATCATCCAAATAGGTAGAAATTGGCAATTCTAGCTGACAGTTATCTTATGTCTGTGGGCCAGCTCTAGTAAATATGCCCCAATAGGTCAACATAATTATTTGAAATTCATTAAAGAGAATATATTTATCATAATTTGTACCAAAAATATATATATTTAAAAAAAAAACATACATCTTAAACATTGGACAAGTACGCAAAGGTTGAATTTGCAAAATGAAAAGAGAGGAAAAGTCAAGCAGTAAATACAACCTGTAAGGCCCAGTTTACACTGAGGTTTTTTTTACGCTGATTTTAAAGCAGAAACCGTGTCGGAATCAACAACAAAAAAGGCAGAAACCGCCTCCCATTGATTTCAATGGGAGGTGGAAGCGTTCTTTTTCCTAAAGCAGCTTTTAGTCGCTCGCGGTAAAACAAGTTGCATGCTTTTTCTTGCCGGGGTTACGCCTCCGACCTCCCATTGAAAACAATGGGAGGCAGAAAAAGCGTTTTTCGCTGCATTCTGTCCCGCGGAGCTCAATGGCCACGGGCGAAAAACGCTGCGAATATCGCGGCAAGAAATTGCAGGCAGGTCAAAATCTGCCTCAAAATTCCTGAAGGAATTTTAAGGCAGATTTTTCTGCCTGCAAAAAAACTCAGTGTGAACAAGGCCTTACACTTCCAAAACACCATGACATTTTGTACTTACTAATAACTTCAAAAACTAAAATTATTTTAAAAAGAATAAGTCCTAAACAAAAGAAAACTTTGTACCATCCCCCACTGAAGAATATATTTCTTAACACATTTTTGTACCAGCTATTTCTTTTGACCTTTTGTGAAGCAATGAAGAGGAATCATGTACCTATTTGCAGAAGGGATGTATTAAGCAACCCTGGCAGTACAGTAATTCTCTTGGTGGCCTTTTGTACATTTTTGTTTGTCATTGTCATTTGAGAATGTACGCCTGCTGGGTACCGGGCGGTGGAGGCTCTTCTCTTAAGAACGCACAACAGCCAAGCACAGTGGAAATATCTGACAGAATAGGCCACATAGAGACTAAACTGACAGCATGTCCTTTTTCCAAGAGCTATGTAAATAATATTTTTTTTTTACACAGAATCGTACATTGTTATCCGGTAGTTTACCCTACATGCATAATGTTCTTTCTAACTGCATGTTAAAATTACGCACGGTTTCTCATGTATCTATTGCAATGTCTAATATTTATCCATATCCTCCCAATACTAATATAGTAATTACAATACTAATTTACAGCACCATGTTCTGCGTACACCTGGTGATATTGATTTGTAACATTATTCTTTTCTATTTTTTCCTTTATTATTTTTTTCAATATTTTTATTCAACTTTTTCAAATAAGGGATACAGAAATAAAAAGGGAGAGATGGTGGGAAAGAATAGAGGGGACGAAAAAAATCCCCTTATGCATGTTATGGTTACAATTAATCCAATACAAGTATCATAAGTTTTACACACAACAAACCAAGATATCCTATGATATTAACAAGTGGAGATGGGAGGGGGGAGAGAAGGGAACACACATAAACATATAAGCTTGTCTACAAAACAATATCGCCCACCTCAGTGATCATATGCATAAATAGAGAATGTGATCTCCTCCCCTTCAGATAAAGTTTAATCCAGCCATGGACAAAGAGTTGGGTCGTGGACCAGCCAACCACCCATTTCCGTCCACATCTTTATGAAGGTAGCAAGAGTGCTCAAGAGAAGAGAACACGTAAGCTGAGTGCATGACTCCCACAACACCCTAAAAAAATGGAATCCCATTCACCCTCACATTGGTGCAGTTCCCAAAAGTATTTGCTCCCGAAACCAGATAGTTTGTTGAAAAAGGTTCCCACGTGTCAAAAGAACGCTCAACCTGGAGTTCTTTATAGAGGGATGCCTCCATCTAATCAATTTTAAACAAATATGAAAGTTTGTCAAGAAATAATTTAAAAGGTGGGGCCTGGTCATGTAACCATGTTTGTAGGATGGCCTTCACACCTGCCGCTGCCACATAGTGGAGGCATCTATGGGTGTCTGGGTCTAGGTATCCAAAATCACCCACAGTACCGTGTCAGGGGTGTAGTTCGTTAGGTTTTGAGATGTGTAGGATTTTACTATGTGACCAAAAGACCTGAATATTAGGGCAGGCCCAAAGGCAATGATAAAGGTTGGCCTTCGTTGAGCGACATTTAAAACATTGAGAAGTGGGGTATAAGCCTATTCTGTGACCCACAAGTGGAGTTAGATAGGATCTGTGTGCAATTTTGAGCCTCATTTCTAAAAAGCAGGCCGAAGGAAGGAATTTATGGGCTTGTTCTAGAGTTCGCAATATGACTGGGTAAGTAAGCAATTGATCATCAATCTGCCATTTTGTTATCGGTGTTTCTATTTTTTCCTACTGTTTTGTGTATACAGCTCCTATGCAGACCTATCTATCTCCATGGTTACAGTCTATAAACAAACGCCATGTGTTTAATTCTGCGGTCTTTATATACTTTCTAAGGTTCCATGCACATGGCCATAATTTTGATCCGCAAGTACAGATTTTTAAATTTCTATTGCCCACGGACACCTATACGTATATTTATGGGAAGCTGTCTGGGCCGTAGAAAGGCTCCGCAAAACATAGGACATGTCCTATTTTTTTATTTATAATGGGAGCACGACACGCAAATACGGATGACTGTCCGCGGCCATCCGCGGCCAGCCGTAGCCGTAATCACGGACTGGGAATATGGCTACGACAATATGCAGGGGACCTAACACATGATGACAGGATCAGACTATACAGGGTTTGTTTGTAATTTGTGACCATTGAGACACATAGATCTGCAGAGGAGCTGTAGGCACAAAATGAAAGGGTGTTTTTAATCAACCCTATTTGCAAAATTGCTTCATTTTTTGGGGGGGTTTTAGATGCATGGGTGCAATAAAAATAAAAAAAGCGTTGCTATGGTGGACATAGTCTTTAAAGAGTATTGAGACTATTAACATTGATGAAATATGCAATAGAAGCTTATATTCTATCAGTTGGTAATGAGAATGGGTTACTGTTTCCTCTGTTGCACACAGATCTGAGGGGTCAGCAGAAAGGAGAAGAGGACTATAGTTTGCCATGTCCGGGCATTCACTCTCCATTATTGTCTTTGAGAGAAAATCAAAGTGCTGTTGGATCCCTACTTATGTGGTTCTCTTATTCCACAACTCGTGGTCTTACACAGTGGCCTCTGTATCATCCAGACTGAGCTACACCAGCACTCATTTCAGCCTGCACTACAACCTAATCAACTCTACTTTCTCAGAGCATTGCTATGATACATCCTCTCAACATAGTACCATGCTCATCAGTTTCTACTGAGGGGTACCCTAGAGCCAACAACCTGGACATCTGATCATCAAAATTCCATATAACTTTGCAAGGTTCAAGGTTGAAAACCAAGAACTACTGAGGTTTTACACTTCCATAGAGACAGAAATGGTCTACTGCATGGTACGCTAGTTGCATTTGGAAGGGCATTGTCAAGACATGATTTTAGTGACAAGAGATTGGTACCACAAAGAGGGAAATGTGTTAAATGTCCCGCTGCCAAACATCTTTTTGAAAATCTCCAGGAGTATTTCCCTAAGAACATGTAACAAAGGATGAGACATTTGGAGTTTTGGCAACAACCAAAATCATGCTCTCCTGCTGCTGAGATATCAAGGTAGATATAAAAAAAAAAAAAAAAAGACAACATTTTTTATTGGAATACTATTTGGCATAAATGCACTTTTCTATGCATTCAGGCTGTTCACTTCTGTTAAGCTTCAAGTATACAGTTTAGAAATACCTTATAAAGGATGATTTCCTTTCTCCCATTTATAATGATAGTGACTAAGAGCACTCATGATCTTTTGCAGGGCCATTATCAACCATTTTCCACTATTAGGAAATTGATGGAGCACAATGGTGAGGAGAACACAGATGAATAGATTCTGCTTCGTCCAGGTATTTTAATGTCAATCAATCATGTCACCAAAACTATCTAGACAGAGCAACTAACATTCATCAATTATTCAAGTGGTGGAGATGATTAAACTCATGCAAATCTCATGTGTACTTGAGATACCCGGATATTAGGATAATAGAATGAGCATGTATTTGAGTACTTGTATGTATGCATAGGATATACAGTAAATAAATCCATCAGTCAAGTAGTGCTTTATGAAATGTCCATACTCTTTAAAATAGGTAAATGGACTATCGGGAAAAGGTTACTGTATAAAAACGATTTTCTCTCCTGATGGATTCCCGTGGGTTCCGAACCCCTCTTCTGGGGGACCCAAGCCAAGACATTGAGCCCTGGGTGATTCTGGACAGCAGATGATCATTCTACGCTTCAATGAGGGGTGGCCAGTAGAGGCAAGACAAGTCTCTCCATGCCCAAGGCATAAGATTCAGAATGCATCCCCCCACATGCACACTTTAAGTTAAGCACGATAGATGTTGGCTGGGCAATCATTAATTGAATTACCTCTTGTCGCTTTCCCCTTCGTGATAATCTCGAGGGTTTTTATTTATAATACATACTCCATATTTCCCTGCACCCTAATCCCTTCCACACATGTTTAGTTCTCATTCAGGCCTCACTGGCTACCCTACCACGTATTTGTCCACTATCTCATGGTTTTCTTCTGGCTCCATCCCCCCTCCATTCTTCACCTAATCTAAGGTATCTTCTTAAATCCATATATGGTGCCCTCCTCAATGTTTTCCTAGGCATCACCCTACCCCTCATCCCACTCCGGGTGGACAGATGTCCTTGCCATTTGCGGGACCTTCTTACTTGTAGGGTTAGGGGATAGTTTTGGAGTCCTTCTTCTTTCAAATAACTTTTTTGACATCACTTTTTTATACTTAGGTATAAAAAAAGCACAATCTGAGACTTTTAATTAAGAAGAAAATAAGAAATTAGATTTAAAAAATGTAAAACCTATACTACTTTATATATGATAAAACTGCATGTACATGACGCACCAATTCCACTCAGAAATAAGCATACAATTAGGCTATTGTCAGAATAGAAGACACATTTTCTCTCTAGACTATTAATAGTGGTCATAAAAGAAAGACGAAGGTTTTATATGTATATTAGTGTATTATACTGTAATGAATCAAATAATTACAAGATTGATGCACATTGCACCCTGTCATGAATAGATGAACACTATTAGACATCTATTTTGAGGTAATGTTACTACATTGGCTATACTAGCCCCAGAACTGTCATTAAATAAAAATAAAATTGCTTGATGGTAATAGTATTTGTGGATATGGAAGAAAACAAAGTCAAAAGCATTTGACCAGTAGGGTAATTGCGTCGGCAGGGCCCACATCAGCACAAGGCATACCTAGGCAGATGCCAGGGCCCTTTGGGCTGAGGAAGAGCAAATTACAAAATGGTTAACATGCTCTACAGAGTGGTATAAACAGGGGCCTACTGTGATTCTGTCACCCAAGTGCCCACATACACCTGGAGCCACTCCTGGCTGTCAGCAGATTGGCCCTCTATCAGTGATACAATATAATAATACTACTGAGATCCTATACATTTTTGGCAGTGATAAGTAAACCATCGACAATATGGATCTGTGTTTTCCCCAGCAAAGTACACAGAGTCTAAAATTGATCCATATTATGGGTGTATATTTTTATACTTCATTGACTTCTATAGGAAGAATAGAGAGCTGTGGCATCTAGTTGCCCGCATTGAATCATAAATTATATAGCGTTAGGGTAACGCTGAGATTTTGGATCCAGATAGCTTCCTTTATGGCCATTATGTTTCTTATACAACAGGAATATTCTAAGCAAGACGTAGCACCATCATACAAACCCTAACTTATTTCTGAGTAATGGATGGAATCTTATTCTTTTGTCCGTCTTTGCCCTTCAGAAACCCATTATGTTAATAAAACAAAGCATGGAATTAAAGCAAATAGCCTATTGCAATACGCACTCTGCATTAACTATTGAATGCCGGCACATATGCATTACTCTCTATAAACTGGTGATGGATTTAGAATCAACAATAGCATACCTGTATAGACCATTCTGGTGGAAACCCTGACCTATATAATAGATGTACCACAATAAAGACCTATAGTGTGGAAATGTATTGTATTGAAAGGATAAAGAATAACTGAATAAGATCAAGAAAAGCCACTAATAGCATGTAAATGATCTATAGTATTGTCAGCCAAGGTTATCCGCAATACATTTTTGAATGGATGCATTAATACAAGACTGTCTAGTCTAAAGATGGCGATTTCAACAAAGGAACATGAAGGATAAAGCTATTGCTAAGGTGTACTTAGAGAAGAATAATGTTATTACATAGAAAGCATAAGTGAGTGGGAATGTTGGCCACACAGCATAACCTTCATTGCATGTACTATAGAAGCGCAATTTCAAATAGGCAAAATAAAGTTTTTACTTTTATTTTTTTAATCATGAATATAATAATGTTTTCTAGGCATAACCAGATTTATTTTTTTATTGTAAATGTTCCAGATTGTAGAATTTAAATATAATGTATTTTCAATTCCCAGGAGTGATTCTAGGAGTAATGCGGACAGTAACATGGCACCTCTTTCCCAAAATTGCTGAGAGATCTAATGCATATTCAATTTTAAAAAAAAATGTTCTGACCCCCCTCACATATAAGTGAGTTAGAACCTGGGGCGATAGAGTATGCCCCTGGACAATTCCATTGGGGAACCTTCGCATATTATGGAATTGTATTTGCAGCAAAGCTCAATATATACTAATTGGAAATAAAATGACCTGCAGCGGCTCTTTCCAGCAGAATGTTGATGGCCATCCCAATGCCCCCCTCAGCCTTCTCTTTACTTTGACAGATTACAGGTTTCATAGATGTTACCTGTGTTCTGATATCAAGATGGTAAGCATTAAGAAATTGTAGTGCCTTATGTCAACTTTCCTAAATTTCCTAGAATCAGGTGCCATTGGTCATGTTCTAATTGTAGAGACAAGAAAGGCCATACTTACAAATGGACACAGCCAGGTCAGAAACGCTGATGAAGGCGAGTGAGCAGGTGCTTTAAATAATAATAGCCACTCCCACTAGTCTTGAGGGGAGTGGTATGTGGTGCATGGGATGTGTAGTAAGAAATAATAAATGAATAGTGTATGTGCAAGTGTAATAATGTAAGTGAAATATAGGGGGCAGTAATGAGTAAAGTGCCTAAAAAATAAATGAATAATGGGATGCAAGTGTGTGAAACATGGAGGGATAGTGTGTAAGTCATGAGGCGCAACGTGTCTAGCCAGGTAGAAGCCTATTTGTGACGCCTTGATAATTCATAGAGCGGGCTACCCTGCTTGCTAGGCCAAACAACAACACACCATGCTCTCCCAGCATCAAAGACCTGGCTGTGTCCAAAAGAAGCGAATATAAGTAATAATGAAAAATACATGGGGTATTAGTGATCATTTTGGCCAAAAGGACGCAAGCTCGCAATCCACGACAAGGATCCCCAGACTTGCGAGTCCCTAGGGAATCCCATGCACCACATACCACTCCCCTCAAGACTAGTGGGAGTGGCTATTATTATTTAAAGCACCTGCTCACTCGCCTTCATCAGCGTTTCTGACCTGGCTGTGTCCATTTGTAAGTATGGCCTTTTTCGGTGTTTCTGCATTAATGTCCTTGTTTTTATCTGTTTTGTCTGTACATCAGGAGCTTTTCGCTCCAGTTAGGGACTCGCAAGTCTGGGGATCCTTGTCGTGGATTGCGAGCTTGCGTCCTTTTGGCCAAAATGATCACTAATACCCCATGTATTTTTCATTATTACTTATATTCGCTTCTTTTGGACACAGCCAGGTCTTTGATGCTGGGAGAGCATGGTGTGTTGTTGTTTGGCCTAGCAAGCAGGGTAGCCCGCTCTATGAATTATCAAGGCGTCACAAATAGGCTTCTACCTGGCTAGACACGTTGCGCCTCATGACTTACACACTATCCCTCCATGTTTCACACACTTGCATCCCATTATTCATTTATTTTTTAGGCACTTTACTCATTACTGCCCCCTATATTTCACTTACATTATTACACTTGCACATACACTATTCATTTATTATTTCTTACTACACATCCCATGCACCACATACCACTCCCCTCAAGACTAGTGGGAGTGGCTATTATTATTTAAAGCACCTGCTCACTCGCCTTCATCAGCGTTTCTGACCTGGCTGTGTCCATTTGTAAGTATGGCCTTTTTCGGTGTTTCTGCATTAATGTCCTTGTTTTTATCTGTTTTGTCTGTACATCAGGAGCTTTTCGCTCCAGTTAGGGACTCGCAAGTCTGGGGATCCTTGTCGTGGATTGCGAGCTTGCGTCCTTTTGGCCAAAATGATCACTAATACCCCATGTATTTTTCATTATTACTTATATTCGCTTCTTTTGGACACAGCCAGGTCTTTGATGCTGGGAGAGCATGGTGTGTTGTTGTTTGGCCTAGCAAGCAGGGTAGCCCGCTCTATGAATTATCAAGGCGTCACAAATAGGCTTCTACCTGGCTAGACACGTTGCGCCTCATGACTTACACACTATCCCTCCATGTTTCACACACTTGCATCCCATTATTCATTTATTTTTTAGGCACTTTACTCATTACTGCCCCCTATATTTCACTTACATTATTACACTTGCACATACACTATTCATTTATTATTTCTTACTACACATCCCATGCACCACATACCACTCCCCTCAAGACTAGTGGGAGTGGCTATTATTATTTAAAGCACCTGCTCACTCGCCTTCATCAGCGTTTCTGACCTGGCTGTGTCCATTTGTAAGTATGGCCTTTTTCGGTGTTTCTGCATTAATGTCCTTGTTTTTATCTGTTTTGTCTGTACATCAGGAGCTTTTCGCTCCAGTTAGGGAGTTAGGGACTCGCAAGTCTGGGGATCCTTGTCGTGGATGGCGAGCTTGCGTCCTTTTGGCCAAAATGATCACTAATACCCCATGTATTTTTCATTATTACTTATATTCGCTTCTTTTGGACACAGCCAGGTCTTTGATGCTGGGAGAGCATGGTGTGTTGTTGTTTGGCCTAGCAAGCAGGGTAGCCCGCTCTATGAATTATCAAGGCGTCACAAATAGGCTTCTACCTGGCTAGACACGTTGCGCCTCATGACTTACACACTATCCCTCCATGTTTCACACACTTGCATCCCATTATTCATTTATTTTTTAGGCACTTTACTCATTACTGCCCCCTATATTTCACTTACATTATTACACTTGCACATACACTATTCATTTATTATTTCTTACTACACATCCCATGCACCACATACCACTCCCCTCAAGACTAGTGGGAGTGGCTATTATTATTTAAAGCACCTGCTCACTCGCCTTCATCAGCGTTTCTGACCTGGCTGTGTCCATTTGTAAGTATGGCCTTTTTCGGTGTTTCTGCATTAATGTCCTTGTTTTTATCTGTTTTGTCTGTACATCAGGAGCTTTTCGCTCCAGTTAGGGACTCGCAAGTCTGGGGATCCTTGTCGTGGATTGCGAGCTTGCGTCCTTTTGGCCAAAATGATCACTAATACCCCATGTATTTTTCATTATTACTTATATTCGCTTCTTTTGGACACAGCCAGGTCTTTGATGCTGGGAGAGCATGGTGTGTTGTTGTTTGGCCTAGCAAGCAGGGTAGCCCGCTCTATGAATTATCAAGGCGTCACAAATAGGCTTCTACCTGGCTAGACACGTTGCGCCTCATGACTTACACACTATCCCTCCATGTTTCACACACTTGCATCCCATTATTCATTTATTTTTTAGGCACTTTACTCATTACTGCCCCCTATATTTCACTTACATTATTACACTTGCACATACACTATTCATTTATTATTTCTTACTACACATCCCATGCACCACATACCACTCCCCTCAAGACTAGTGGGAGTGGCTATTATTATTTAAAGCACCTGCTCACTCGCCTTCATCAGCGTTTCTGACCTGGCTGTGTCCATTTGTAAGTATGGCCTTTTTCGGTGTTTCTGCATTAATGTCCTTGTTTTTATCTGTTTTGTCTGTACATCAGGAGCTTTTCGCTCCAGTTAGGGAGTTAGGGACTCGCAAGTCTGGGGATCCTTGTCGTGGATGGCGAGCTTGCGTCCTTTTGGCCAAAATGATCACTAATACCCCATGTATTTTTCATTATTACTTATATTCGCTTCTTTTGGACACAGCCAGGTCTTTGATGCTGGGAGAGCATGGTGTGTTGTTGTTTGGCCTAGCAAGCAGGGTAGCCCGCTCTATGAATTATCAAGGCGTCACAAATAGGCTTCTACCTGGCTAGACACGTTGCGCCTCATGACTTACACACTATCCCTCCATGTTTCACACACTTGCATCCCATTATTCATTTATTTTTTAGGCACTTTACTCATTACTGCCCCCTATATTTCACTTACATTATTACACTTGCACATACACTATTCATTTATTATTTCTTACTACACATCCCATGCACCACATACCACTCCCCTCAAGACTAGTGGGAGTGGCTATTATTATTTAAAGCACCTGCTCACTCGCCTTCATCAGCGTTTCTGACCTGGCTGTGTCCATTTGTAAGTATGGCCTTTTTCGGTGTTTCTGCATTAATGTCCTTGTTTTTATCTGTTTTGTCTGTACATCAGGAGCTTTTCGCTCCAGTTAGGGACTCGCAAGTCTGGGGATCCTTGTCGTGGATTGCGAGCTTGCGTCCTTTTGGCCAAAATGATCACTAATACCCCATGTATTTTTCATTATTACTTATATTCGCTTCTTTTGGACACAGCCAGGTCTTTGATGCTGGGAGAGCATGGTGTGTTGTTGTTTGGCCTAGCAAGCAGGGTAGCCCGCTCTATGAATTATCAAGGCGTCACAAATAGGCTTCTACCTGGCTAGACACGTTGCGCCTCATGACTTACACACTATCCCTCCATGTTTCACACACTTGCATCCCATTATTCATTTATTTTTTAGGCACTTTACTCATTACTGCCCCCTATATTTCACTTACATTATTACACTTGCACATACACTATTCATTTATTATTTCTTACTACACATCCCATGCACCACATACCACTCCCCTCAAGACTAGTGGGAGTGGCTATTATTATTTAAAGCACCTGCTCACTCGCCTTCATCAGCGTTTCTGACCTGGCTGTGTCCATTTGTAAGTATGGCCTTTTTCGGTGTTTCTGCATTAATGTCCTTGTTTTTATCTGTTTTGTCTGTACATCAGGAGCTTTTCGCTCCAGTTAGGGAGTTAGGGACTCGCAAGTCTGGGGATCCTTGTCGTGGATGGCGAGCTTGCGTCCTTTTGGCCAAAATGATCACTAATACCCCATGTATTTTTCATTATTACTTATATTCGCTTCTTTTGGACACAGCCAGGTCTTTGATGCTGGGAGAGCATGGTGTGTTGTTGTTTGGCCTAGCAAGCAGGGTAGCCCGCTCTATGAATTATCAAGGCGTCACAAATAGGCTTCTACCTGGCTAGACACGTTGCGCCTCATGACTTACACACTATCCCTCCATGTTTCACACACTTGCATCCCATTATTCATTTATTTTTTAGGCACTTTACTCATTACTGCCCCCTATATTTCACTTACATTATTACACTTGCACATACACTATTCATTTATTATTTCTTACTACACATCCCATGCACCACATACCACTCCCCTCAAGACTAGTGGGAGTGGCTATTATTATTTAAAGCACCTGCTCACTCGCCTTCATCAGCGTTTCTGACCTGGCTGTGTCCATTTGTAAGTATGGCCTTTTTCGGTGTTTCTGCATTAATGTCCTTGTTTTTATCTGAATTGTAGAGACAAGCCACAATGCACCCTACATTTTGTCTATTAGCTTTATCTCATCCAATGGGCAATACCTGGGTTGGTCAAATAAAATGCTTTTCATTAGATTGCATGTGACCTTGCATGGGCGACATATTAATATTGAAAAGTCATTAAAAAAAAATAATATTTGTTTCTTTACATGCCTTCATCTTGTCTTAATTCAGGGCATGCAGATACCTGCAATCTTCAGAACTACAGAATATGACTGCCAACATCAGGGGCATACATTGAAAAGAGAGGGGCGCACAGCAATGATCAATGAGGGCACCTATTATGGTGTCGGTTTCACCAGTTAGGATGGAAGGACCTGGTGTTTATTTCCCCTACCCTTCATCTCTTTAGCCAATTCTCTACCCCCACGTTTCTTAACATTGTACTTCCTCTGTAGAGCGGAATCCTACACAGATTCTTCCATACAAAAGCAAGGGTAAGGGACTCCTCACGAAGCCGCAGGACAGCAAAATGCATGTCGATGTATTCTGTGACATGCCCTTTCACAATATCCAAAGGTAATTTCTTGCCTTGACTATATCCATTGGTTATTGCTTTCCAGATTATTATACTAATTTTTATGTGCTGACAAATCCCCATGACTGACTATTACACTTATATATGTAGTTGATCCCTTCGACTGGGATATTTTTCCCGGGACTATATATTGATGCTATTTAGTACTTTTTTTACTACATTCGTATTCTATCATATTATGTAATGTTTTCGGGATCTATTGGCACTTAGTGTCTGAGTGTTAGCTACTATTGTTGATATTGGTCTACGTGGCATTTTGGGTATATATCTTGGATTTTTTGTATTTTGGGATACCTGCTGAATATGGTTAATTAGGTATTAGTCCTAGACATGTTATAATTGTCTGAGTCATTACCCTGTATATATATATATATATATATATATATATATATATATTTATAATTTTGATTGGCTCCCTGTCTGTTATTTGTATCCTTGGGCCCCTTTCCAATTTTTTGGTCCCATCAGAATTGCTTTCTATATTTTATATCTTGTGATGTATTTAATGTATTAATTTTCAATAAAACTTAATTTTGTATTTTTGTACACATATTGTTCTGTCCTTATTCCTGCTCTGATTTTGGTGGGTTATTGTATAGATTATGTAAATTCCACGCCTTGACTTATGGATGTATAATGTAGGTTGTATATCCTGTGGATATGCCATAAATGTCCAAGATGGGAATATCCCTTTATTAAACCTTTAGCACAAGTGCAAAGGCTGAAGATAGATGCAGTTAACGAACACTGGCCCTTTAAGAAGCAAGGAGCTTCACACACGCATGCGAAACACGTGTCTGCCAAGAATAGAGGTGTAAACCGATAGAATACCAACAGACAGAATGCAATAAAACGTAGTGCTAAGAAAAGATAACCAGTAAACTGTAAAGCATAATTGCCAACTGTATTACATGCACTATATTGAATCCTGGGTAATGACCAAGATATACTTGGTGCATCGATCAATGATTGACATGAGACTAAACCAAGAAAATATGATCGACTACGGCACACAATATTAGAAGAAATATACAAATTTTATTAAGTTACAGACATGAGACAATTAAAAGATGGAATAGGGGATGAGTCACACAATAAAAAGACGTCACATCAATCAAAAAGTCGGATATGAGTATTGTGTCAACATGTAATCAGTTTACATTATAGCAGCAAGGGGAAATGCATATGATCACAGTGGAAGCTGTGTCCAGTTGTGATCATATGCAGTTGCCGAAACGCGCGTCGGGTTCAGACGTCTCATCTCACACCTCCATCATGTCTACCGGTATGTCTCATAACTCTTGTCCTGTCTAGCAGCCATTGCCTTATTATGTCCATTATCTTTGGTTACCTCCTTTGACTCCAAATATATTTGGTATGTAACACTGTCCTATAACATCGTTCATTTAACTTTCTGCGATTTCTACTTACCTCTCATACTTATTCAGATATCGCTACAACCACTAGTACCATATTTTTGTACTTACCATATCGTTGTTTTTGGACATGTTTGGCTCTCATCTGCTGTGATCTCAACTGGACACAGCTTCCACTGTTATCATATGCATTTCCCCTTGCTGCTATAATGTAAACTGATTACATGTTGACACAATACTCATATCCGACTTTTTGATTGATGTGACGTATTTTTATTGTGTCACTTATCCCCTATTCCATCTTTTAATTGTCTCATGTCTGTAATTTAATAAAATTTGTATATTTTTTTCAATATTGTGTGCCGTAGTCGATCATATTTTCTTGGTTTAGTCTCAAGAATAGAGGTGGCTTGGGAAGCAACGCAGAGTATGGAAATTGGAAATAGAGCGTTGTGCTACATAATATGGGGGTCCTACGTCACAGACAGTAGTTACCCACCTGTCTATGACATGAGTCTATTAGAAGCTTGGGTCACCTTACATGCCTTCATCTATTTCCATAATTATCATAGTATATTTGGATGAGCAGAAAGAGCAACAACCTGTTCTTTGACAGCATTAGCTCTTAGTTTTATGTATTCTCGTGTATCTAGTGTAGTTGTGTTTCTTAGTAATGGATTCTTGGAAGTGATCATCATTTCATTTCCAGTGATTATACTGATGGATTATGAATACTGCTCTACCAGAACTGAGACACCATTAGGACAAGCCTGTAGAAAAGTATTTTTTTCAATTATTTGTGCTGCTCCTCTCCATTAATATAGTATATCTTCCCAAGACAAGAGAGCTATTTTTATGATCGTGTAATGTATTGACCACTGTATCTCAGTGTCACAAACTAGACTTGTTAGAATGAATACAACTATCTCGAAGGTTCAACCCGTGCCTGGGTGTCTAACACTTAGAGCCGTAAGCACCGCCTGACACTTAACAGAACACTGCTGATAAATATATATGTCTGTTGCTGCCAGTCAGTCATTTGACTGTACTGACTGTCACACTGTCACCGTGTTGGATTTGGCAATCCATTTCCAAAAAATAAAGAAAATATACTTTTGCCACTGTCAGAATTTGATGCTGACTATTGATATGAGAATGTCCATAGAGCATCTACTCATCCTCAGTTTATATATAACTTTATTCATTACTTCATTATGTTCGTTTGTAGGGGTATGTGCCATCCACAAATACCCTGTGATTTTCAAAATACATTAGCAATGGAGCCAAATTTGTTTTATTAACACTAGGCACCCAAGAACTGGGCACTGGATCCCAGACTCTGTGTCCTAAACATCACAGTCAGCCAGTAATTATTATGCGCTTGCAGGTTTTCTGCATGTCCCGCATTGTATTGCAGACTCATGTAATGCCGTTGTGGACTATAATACAGTCAGTTACTCAGGATCAGAACAAGATAAGTAATGCAATATGCTGGCAAAGTTTCTAAAAACTGTAAAATAGAGTTCAATGATGGACATGTGCTTTAAGCACTGTATGGCAACATTACTGGATCCATGTGTGGCGGTATTAGTATTGCACTATATGCCAGTATTATTTGAGCCCAAATACCATAGTTGTGGGCTTATGCCCTGGATTTTAGCAACTTGTGCCAAACATTCTTTTGGTAGAACAGCGGGCTATGATATTAGCAGCATCAAATGACACAGAAAAGATGCCTACTTAAGTACCAATTGGAAAAGCCTGTGCAGTCCCCAGTACGGGGCAGCATTTAAGTTTCACTAAAAGGTGAGCTCTACTTTAGGGCTTGTCCACACATAACGGAACTGCTCCAGAAAATTTCTGCAGCAATTCCATTAAAACTAGCAGACATTCCGCTGTGGAAAAACCGCACTATTTCCTGCGTTTTTGACTGCAGAAAATGGTGCGTATTTTGCTGCGTTTTTCTCAATGTTAATAGATGGTGACATCGCCTCTGAAAAACGCAGCAATTCTGGCAACTGTCCGCAGCAGGAATGGACATGCTGTGGTATGAAAAATACGAACCGCAGTTTAATTTCTGGTCTGAATTATTACACAGTGTGCGGATGAGATTTGTTAAATCTTACCTACTTTGCTGCTACTGTATTCTGAAAAAAAAAGTAGATCCGGAGTTTTTTGTATATAAAATATAGCTTTTACTTGTTTCTCTTAAAAAATTACTTTAGAAAAAACACAATTGTACAGCCTGTTTATTTTGCTCCAGCACTCCTGAGAATTTGGATCTAGCTGGATATGGCCCCTCTCCCCTGAAGAATCATGTGGCCGTGAGGAAACGCGTTGGGAGATTTTAACTACATTAACTGGTTGCCGACACAGGACGAGTATGCTCGTCCTGAGCGGCGAGCACTTCGCGCATAAGGACGAGCATACTCGTCCTGTGTGACAGCCGTCCCTGCGCGCGTCTGTGCGCGCGATCGAGAGCGGGGCAACGGCTGTTAACATCTTCTCTCCGCTGTTAACCCTTTGAACGCCGCGATGACAGCTGATCGCGGCGTTCAAGTAGAGGGGACTGCACATTGATCGCGTCACAGAAAATAACTGTGACGCGATCAAAGCCCACAACTCATATGGCCAGACAGCCCAGGGTCCAGTGAAGGACCCCAGGGCGGTCTGAACATATTTCCTGTTGTTAGGGCATACTGAGGTATGCCCTAACAACTGCCTGTGTACAATCAGTAACAGGCTAATGTACTGGCATATAGATCTATGCCAGTACATTACAGTTACAATATAAAAATCTAAATTATAAATCCCTTTATGGGATTAAAAAAAAAAGTTCAATGAATGTAAAAAAAAAATAATCGTAAATAAATAAATAAAAAGTAAATAAAATACACAGAAATACACATTTTTTATAATAAATAAACTTTTTAAAATATAAGTCCCAAAACATGAAATAATATAGACATATTTGGTATCGCCACGACTGTAACAACCTGTACAACAAATGTATAACATTATTTATCATGATCGGTGTATGGTGTAAAAAAAAAAATATTAAAACTGCTGCGCAACTGCTTTTTTTCAGCATTTTAATCTAATTAAAAATTTATAGAAATTAAACGATAATGTATTTGTACCAAAAAATGTTACCGACATAAAGTACAACTCGTCCCGCAAAAAACAAAGTCTCATACAACTACGTCGTACAAAAAATAAAAGCGTTATGAGCGTCGGGATGCAAAGAGGGAAATGTAAAAAAAATTGCTCTGTCCTCAAGGCCAAAATTGCCCGTGTCCTTAAGGGGTTAAGAGAGTTCACAGAGGAGATCCTTTATACAGATAAGGAGAGCTTTTTCCTGATCCATCGGACAGCAAGCTGTAAAGGTTGTCAGAGAAAACGGATGACATCCATACGGGTAGGGGGGCACTGAGCCTCATACTCTTGTACCTGTTGGTCGCTAATCATTACCTGTTGGTCACTAAAGGATCTCTAGACACGAAAATTGATGAACACTCTTTATTCATTATATACACGCATGAACTGCTGTTAATGTCGTATCACCTCACGATACTGGATACAGGCTTTGAATGAGCATCAAAACTTCAGTACATTTTTTATATATTGTCTGTACAATTGTGTTTTTTCGAAAGTAATTTTTTAAGAGAAACAAGTAAAAGCTATATTTTATATACAAAAAAACTCCGGATCTACTTTTCTTTTCTATTTATATTACGGAGAATTCATTAAAAAGAAGTCTGGATGGTGGACTTTATCTTTCATCATCATTCATTACTGCTACTGTATTCTGCTGCGTATTTTCTGTCTGCAATTCCGGATGGAACATACGCAGCAATTCCCCTACGTGTGGACAAGCTCTTATAAAGAAAAAGCCCAAATTCATCACAAGTCCACATATGAATTCCAGTGTATTCACATTCAGTTTATGGGTGGTGTACAGTAATAAAAGGTTAAATCTCTAATAAAATCGTTTTTAAATTGTTAATTTGAGGCAAAATTTGTTTACAAATATCTTTTTAACAG
The DNA here is from genome assembly GCF_050947455.1 of Rhinoderma darwinii. Lineage (NCBI taxonomy): Eukaryota > Metazoa > Chordata > Amphibia > Anura > Rhinodermatidae > Rhinoderma > Rhinoderma darwinii. The sequence goes on along the minus strand of NC_134687.1, from coordinate 584,250,136 downwards.
TGAAAGTAGTCCACATTCCTAACAGAACCTGTAAATCCCTTTAGTAGATAGTTAAATGTAGATATATCGTATGGAGGATTTAAGATCATCTATAATAATGATCTGATCTGAATCATTAACATTTAAGGGTCGTCTTACACGGGCCGACATGGACCATGTAAACAAGCGCCGATCAATGAGACAGCTCACAAGCTGCTATTATGGGGACGAACGCTCGTTACTACGATTCCTCATCCCCATGCATTTATATCATGTCGGCAGTATGGTTCCCTTTTTACACGGGAAGATGTGCTGCCGGCAATGATAATATTTATTACTGCATAGACCATACGAACAGCCGCTGAATTAGCGTTTACTCATTCATCGGCTGATCATTGCCCTGTTTACACATTTATACGACTGCTCATTTGCCCAATAATTGCACGGGGAAAAGGCCCTTAACTTTAGCAAAACTAAAAAGAATCTCTGCAGACACACCAATACCAAGTGGGTCAGGTCTTATTTAAAATTTAAATAAATTTTCAACTTGTTTCAACAAACTTCATTCCTGAATCTCCCCATGGACATTAGATTTTTGCCAGTATATCCTGCTGTTTTCATTGGGATCTTCCTATTAACTTCCTGTCTTCTGCTGTGTGGGGGAATGATTTTCTCCAGAGATAAGTGGCATAAGAGGTGTCAGGCAGTCCGTAATCTCCTCTTGCTCTTTTGAAATAAAATGCAAATTTGGCCAAGTTTGTTTACCCTGTGGTGGCACTCCACGGAAATTGAACTCTCACTGCCTGAATTCCCTGCAGATTACAGCTGATTTTTGTTGGGTCCTAGCAGCAGGACACCCTATCACCAGTTTATCTCTGGGGGACCCTTCTAATGAAAAGGGATTATCCAAAGTGGAAAACACCTCAAGGGTATGTTCACACGGAGGAAATTTGCTGCGGATTCCACAGCAAATTTCCGCCTCCCATTCATTTCAATGGGAGGCAGACACTTTTGTTTCCCGCTAGCTGATTTTTTTCAGCTAGTTGGAAAAAGAAGCGTCCTGCTCGTTCTTCAGGCGGATTCCACCTGAACCTCCCGTTGAAGTCAATGGGAGGGAGGAATCTTCCTGCCGACAGCAGGAATAGTTCCGCACCGGATTTTACGGTGCGACCCGCCAGGCAAAATCCACCGTGTGAACAGGGCCTAAAGAGTTTTAGATTGATAGATTGCATCAATGGCAGTGCTTAAATTTATTACACACACATCATCACTGAAAACCATATATTATTTTTTAAGGGTAGAGAAAGACTTTAATTTTTTTTTACTTTTACTGGACTATCTATTAATAGTAAGTTACATTTTCTATAACAAGTAAATTAATAACAGGCAATAAGTCTTTATCTACTCCATTGAGACACTAGCCTCCACTTATCACCTTTTTAGAGGCTTATCAGCGTCTAATGCTTACTGGGTATGAATAGCCTACACTTGGATTTGAGAAACATCCAAAAATACTACTGTGCTTTCCTATTTTTAAAGATATATTATCTGTGTTAAATGCAAATATAATTTTTCAGATGCAAATATCTCCTTATATATAGCTAAAGCGCTTCTGTGAATTTTTAGGCTTTGAAATAGGTTAGAAAGCTAATTTATAGGCATTGCAGATCCCACTTAAAGATAATAATAGAGGGGTAAAAATTTGCACAGAAATTTACGACTTTCCTATTTACTCGTTAAATTTGAAAGTGACGAGAAAAGTGGGCGTGGACTCGAAGGAGATGTTTTTTAGAAAAACAAAGAAATGAAGGAGGCTGCAATAGTCCTGTATAGTGTTTTTTTCTGGCATGTGATCATATATGGAGTCGGCTTATGATTTCCCCCGGGGTGCTCATCGACAAGAACAGTACATTTGTTTTGAATAGATAAAGTAGAAAAATTCAGGGCACCCACCGTTGGTTGCAATAAACTTCTTTTATATTCACTGATCATGGTCTGAGAGATGTGGAGTAAGCCTACTAGCCTATTAGTCTAAGGGGAGATTCACACGAACGTTGCGTTTTTGCGCGCGCAAACAACGCAGCGTTTTGCGAGCGCAAAAACCATTTGACAGCTGCGTGTGTCATGCGTGTCTGATGCGCGGCTGCGTGATTTTCGCGCAGCCGGCATCATAGAGATGAGGCTTGTCAACGCCCGTCACTGTCCAAGGTGCTGAAAGAGCTAAATCTTTCAGCACCCTCGACAGTGAATGCCGAACACAACAGCGAAAAACCTGTAAAAAAAAAAGATAAAGTTCCTACTTACCGAGAACTTCCCGGCCGTTGCCTTGGTGACGCGTCCTTGGTGACGCGTCCTTGGTGACGCGCCTCTCTTGACATCGGGCCCCACCTCCCTGGATGACGCAGCAGTCCAAGTGACCGCTGCAGCCTGTGATTGGCTGCAGCCTGTGCTTGGCCTGTGATTGGCTGGAGCTGTCACTTGAACTGAAGTGTCATCCCGGGAGGTCGGACTGCAGGAAGGAGACAGGAGTAATCGGTAAGTTAGAACTTCGTTTTTTTTTTACAGGTTAATGTATTTTGGGATCGCAAGTCACTGTCCATGGTGCTGAAACAGTTTAACTCTTTCAGCACCATGCACAGTGAATCTCTCCCGACGTCGCGTACCGATAATTTTTTTGCCGGGATCGGCCAAAACGAGTTTGGCCGAACCCGGTGAAGTTCGGTACGCTTGTCCGGCTTCGCTCATCGCAAAGACACTCCGTTTGGATGTTCGGAAACAGAAAAGCACGTGGTGCTTTTCGGTTTTCATTCATCCTTTTCACTGCTGTTGCGCGAATCACGCTCGTTCCACGGAAGTGCTTCCGTGTGGTGCGCGTGATTTTCACGCACCCATTGACTTCAATGGGTGCGTGATGCGCGAAATACGCAGAGTTATTGAACCTGTCGCGCTTTTTGCGCAGCAGACAAACGCTGCGCAAAAAGCACGGACTGTCTGTACTGCCCCATAGACTTGTATTGGTCCATGCGTGCCGCGTGAAAACCACGCGGCCCGCACGGACCGAATACACGCTCGTGTGAATCCCCCCTAACTGAGGGGAATAGAAGAAATTTAGGATGCAAATCTAGGTTTGATTTTTTTTGCCTGTCGGAGAGGGTAAAATGTGCCAATTTTTTGTAAGAGATATGGACCTTTTAATAAATTTGGCTTAAATCATTCTAACTACCCTCTCCGCTTTCACTGGCTTGAAACTTTCTCTGCCTCCCATTGATTTCAGAGACGAAACCGCGGGAAGAACGAGCAATCAATGGGAGGCAGTTTTGGCCGGCTTTTGGCGCTGATTCCGATGCAGTTTCCGCATCAAAATCAGTGCCAAAAAACTCTGTGTGAACAGGGCCAAACATATGCATGGAATTTGCATGTTCTCTCCATAATCACTTAAGTTGCCAATATGTAATGGAGTTTCCTCATGCAATATTGGAATTGTGTATTGCTTTCTCATAAGATATGTATCAGAAAAAGTACAAAATAAGCAAAATAATCTGAATGAATATATATGCATATACGAACAGAACAGTAAATAGCAGAACCGCATGGCTGTATTATGGCTCTCTGAAATAGGTCTACACAGTTGGAAGAAATTGTGCTTACCAGACACTCCCCTGCTCCAAATGTTTCTTATATTATTTACCTTATATATATATATACTACTCTTTCGGTTCTGAAGGTGGCTTTACACATTAAACAAATCTAAGAAGATTGCAAAAATTTAAGTCTTACATACTTAAGCTGACCATATACAAAGTAAAGAGAAAATTGTTTCGAACATGCCGATATCAGCGGGATCAATTGACAATCTCATGTGTATGGGAACCTCCCAAATTTAATGAATAGAAGCTAGATGAATTATAAATGAGGATTTTAAATATAAATAAGTTTGTAGACTCCTCTGTACACCTTTGGCATTGTTTTTATTTTTTGTGTTTTTTTTATTAATAACTAGCTGTGCCCGCGACTTCGTACGTGCAGACCACTGAAAAACGTACCGATGCGTTTTTTTTTATAAGTATACTCCAAGCCTTGGACCATACTCAAAGTCAATAAATAAACTTCAATTAACCCCTTCCCGACATTTGTTGTATGGATACGCCATGGAAAGCTAGTGCTTCCTGCATTTTGCCGTATCCATACGCCAAATGCATGGCACCGGCTCAGAAGCTGAGCCGTTGCCATCATCGCCGGATGTCAGCGGTATCTTATAGATAACATCCAGCTGTAATGGTGGGGACCAAAATTTGCTTCGATCCCCGCCATTAACCCCTTAAATGCAGCGCTGAAACGCGATCGCTGCATCTAAGGTGTTTGCAGCACATCGGAACCCCGGCAACCGGAGGCCTAATACTGGCCTCCCAGTCTGCCTAGCATGGAAGCTGTTCAGGACCCACCAGGCGGCGGAGCCTGAACGGCTTCCGTAGCCGCCAGCAAGATGGTGCCAGCTCAGGAGTCACCCGGCGTCATCAGCGGTGGATGTCAGCTGTATGTTACAGCTCACATCCACCTGTAACGGCAGAAACCAGAGCTAGCTCCGATCCCTGCCATTAACCCCTTAGATTCAGCGATCGAAAGCGATCACTGCATCTCAGTGGTTGCTAGCAGATCGCCAGCCTTGACATGCAATCAGGGCTGCCGACTGCTGCTATGGCAACAGGAGACACAATGGCCTCCTGCTCTGCCATTATGGAAGCCGATTAGGCCCCGCCAGGAGGCGAAGCCTAATCGGCTTGCTGTCAGTGAATAACTGACAGATCTAATACATTGCACTACGTAGGTAGCGCAATGCATTAGAAGAAAAAAAAACAGACAGTTGGACCTTCAAGTCCCGTAGTGGGACTTGAAAAAAAGTGCAAAAAAAAAGTGTAAAAAAAATGTGAAAAAAATTAAAGTTTGAAAACATATTAAAAGTTTTAAGTAATAAAATAAAACAAAATTGCCCTGTTCCATTATCAAGTCCTTTATTATTGAAAAAAATTGTAAACCATACATATTTGGTATCACCGCGACCGCAACGCCCTGAGCTATAAAAATATGATATTATTTATTGCACGTGGTGAACAGCGTAAAAAAAAACTTAAAAAACTATACCAGAATTTCTGTTTTTTGGTCACTTAGACCTACATATATTGGAATAAAAAGTGATCAAAAAGTCGCACGTATCCAAAAATGGTAGTTAGAAAAACTATAGCTCATCTCGCAAAAAACAAGCCCTCATACAGATCCGTCGACAAAAAAGTTAAAAAGTTATGGTTCTCACAACTTGGTGACAGAAAAAATACATTATTTTTACAAAAGTAATTTTATTGTGCAAAACGTTGCAAAACAGAAAAAAAGTTCTATAAATTAGGTATCGCCGGAGTCGTACTGACCCGCAGAATAAAGTTAACATGTAATTTATAACGCATGGTGAACGCTGTATAAAAAAAACCTAAGACAAACTATGGCAGAATTTAGTTTTTTTGGTTAACTTGACTCCCAAAAAATAGGATAAAAAGTGATCAAAAAGTCGCATGTACCCAAAATGGTACCACTGATAACTACAGCTCGTCCCACAAAAAAACAGCCCTCATACCACTACGTCTATGAAAAAATAAAATTAGTTAAGGCTCCAATAAGTCGGGAAATAAAAAATATGCAGTTGTTCCGACCCGAGGGGAACATTCCTTCTGTTTCAAGAGGCGATTTATCAAGGCCCTAAAATTACGGAACCAGCAACGGTAGGGCCCAAACATATCCGCTGGAATCGATGGTGCCCGTATTATACCAGGACAACACTTTCCTAGCAAAATTCCCCACACTGCAAAGGTGGGGCGTGTGGACCAAAAGGGGGATAAGAAAGGACACCATTTATCAGTGCGACACTGGCATGTCCAGAAAGGATCAGCGTAACACACATCTATGGATTATTTTATTGATATTTTACACCATTATTATACCACCTGACTATGCCCCTGATATAATCTGCCCAGCTTACATATGCCCCACATTATAAACTGAAACACCAGCAATACTCGAACAAATCTACTACCAATCAAAATCCACGCTCCAAAAGCCAAATGGCGCTCCCTCTGCTCTGAACCCTACAGTGTGCCAAAACAGCAGTTAACTTCCACATATATGGCATCGCCATACCCGGGAGAACCCTTTTAACAATTTTTGGGGTATGTGTCTCCAGTGGCACATGCTGGGCACGACATATTTGCCACTGAAATGGCATATCTATTCATTTTTAATTTGCACCATCCGCAGCGCATTCATTTATGGAAAAGACCTGCGTGGTGAAAATACTCACTACACCCCTTAATAAATGCCTTGAGGGGTATAGTTTCCAAAATGGGGTCACTTTCTTTTTATTATTTCACATCTGAGCCCTGCAATTGAGATCCAATACTTTGTAAATCGCCAAATTAGGCCTCAACTTTGCATGGTGCTCTTTCACTCCTGAGCCCTGTCCAATGTCCAGGCAAAAGATTAGTGCCCCATGTAGGGTGTTTCTAAAACCGGGAAACACCGCATAATAATTAGAGAGCTGTCTTGTTATGGTGGCACAAGCTGGGCACCACATATTGGCATATCTATGGAAAAAAAATCCCATTTTCACTCTGCAACATCGAGTACACACTAATTTCTACAAAACACCTGCGGGGTTAACATGCTCACTACACCCCTAGGTGAATGCATTGAGGGGTGTAGTTTCTAAAATGTGGTCACTTCTGGGGGGTTTCCACTGTTTTGGGCCCACCGGCGCCCAGAAACCAAGCCAGCAAAATCTTCACTCCAAAAGCCAAATGCCGCTCCTTCCCTTCTGAGCCCTGCCATGTGCCCAAACAGCAGTTTATGACCACATATGGGGTATTGCCGTACTCTGGAGAAATTGCTTTACAAATGTTGTGTTCTTTTTTTCCTTTATTTGTTGAGAAAATGAAAAATTTTGAGCTAAAGCTACGTCTTATTGAAGAAAAAGGATTGTTTTTATTTTCACTGCCTAATTCTAATAAACTCTATGAAGCACCTGTGGGGTCAAAATGCTCACTACACCCCTAGATGTATTGCTCAAGGGGTATGGTTTCCTAAATGGAGTCACTTTTTGGGCGTTTTCATTGTTTTGTCCCCTCAGGTGATTTGCAAATGTGACATGGCCTCCGCAAACCATTCCTGCTAAATGTGATCTGCAAAAGCCAAATAGCGCTCTTTCCCTTCTAAGCCCTACCGTGTTGCCAAACAGCCAATTATGTGGAGTATTGTTTTACTCGGGAGATATTGCTTTACAAATGTAGTGGTGCTTTTTCTCCTTTAGTCCTTGTGGAAATGAGAAAAAATTAGCTAAACCTACATTTTCTTTGAAAAAATGTAGATTTTCATTTTCAGGGCCTACTTCCAATAATTTCTGCAAAAAAACTGTGGGGTCAAAATGCTCACTATACCCCTAGATAATTTAGTCAATGGGTGTAAATGTAGATTTAAATTTTTATGGCCTACTTCCAATAATTTCTGTATAAAACCTGTGCTGTCAAAATTCTCACTATACCCCTAGATAATTTCCTTGAGGTGTGTAGTTTCTCAAATGGGGTCACTTTTGGGGAATTTTCACTGTTTTGGCACCGCAACAGCCCTTCAAACCTGACATGGTGCCTAAAATATATTCGAATAAAAATAAGGCCTCACAATCCACTAGGTGCTCCTTTGCTTCTGAGGCCGGTGTTTCAGTCCAGTAGAACACTAGGGCCGCATGTGGGATATTTCCTAAAACTGCAGAACCTGGACAATAAATATTGAGTTGTATTTCTCTGGTAAAATTTTCTGTGTAACAAAAAAAATAGTTACAAATTTATTTCTGCAAAAAAATATGAAATTTGTACAGTTCACCTCTACTTTGCTTTTATTCCTGTGAAACGTCTAAAGGGTTAAGAAACTTTCTAAATGCTGTTTTGAATACTTTGAGGGGTGAAGTTTGTAAAATGGGGTGACTTTTTGGGGGTTTCTAAAATATAGGCTCTCAAAGGCACTTAACAACTGAACTGGCCCCTGTAAAAATAGCCTTTTAAAATTTTCTTGAAAATGTGAGAAATTGCTGCTAAATTTCTAAGCCTTGCAACGTCCTAGAAAAATAAAAGGATGTTCAAAAAACGATGCAAATATAAAGTAGACATATGGGGGATGTTAATGAGGGACTATTTTGTGTGTTATAACTGCCTGTCTTACAAGCAGATACATTTAAATTGAGAAAAATGCTAATGTTTGCAATTTTTTGCTACATTTTGGTGTTTTTCCACAATTAAATACTGAACGTATGGAGCAAATTTTGCTAATAACATAAAGTCCAATGTGTCACGAGAAAATAATCTCAGAATCGCTTGGATAGATAAAAGCATTCCGAAGTTATTACCACATAAAGTGTAACATGTCAGATTTGAAAAATGAGGCTCTGTCAGGAAGGTCAAAAGTGGCCAAAGAGGGAAGGGGTTAAAAATAGTTTTCTTTCAGAAGTCAGGTTCACTACGACAACACTTCCCTGTAAACAATGTTAGGCTGGGTTCACACGACCTATTTTCAGGCATAAACGAGGCGTAATATGCCTCGATTTACGCCTGAAAATACGGCTACAATACGTTGGCAAACATCTGCCCATTCATTTGAATGGGTTTGCCGACGTACTGTGCCGAAGACCTGTCATTTACGCGTCGTCGTTTGACAGCTGTCAAATGACTGCCTCGTCAAAGAAGTGCAGGACACTTCTTTGGACGTAATTTGAGCCGTTTTTCATTGAATTCAATGAAGAACAGCTCAAATTTACGGCCGTCAAAGAAGCCTCGCATAATGCGAGGAGGAGCAATTACGTCTGAAACGACGGAGCTGTTTTCTCCTGAAAACAGTCTGTAATTTCAGACGTAAAAGGCAGCTATCGTGTGCACATACCCTTAGCAGTAGAACCACCAGGCATGTGTGCATTAACCCCTTAATACCGAAGGTATTTTAAAACTTAATGACCGAGCAATTTTGTAAGTTTTTCCATCGTCACATTCAAAGATCTATAACTTTTTTATTTTTGCGTCGACATAGCTGTATAAGGACTCTTTTTGTGGCAAAAGTTGTATTTTATAATAGCACCATTTTGGGGTACATATAATTTATTGATTAACATTTTTATAACTTCTTTAGTGGGGTACTGGAAAAAAAACTGAAATTTCGCCATTTTTTTGGGGTCTTAATTTTACGCCGTTTACCGTGTGGTATAAATAACATAATAACTTTATTCAGCGGTTCGTTACGATTGCGGCGATACTAAATTGATATGGATTTTTTTATGTTTTCCTACTTTTACACACTAAAAACACATTTTTTTTCAAAATGATTTGCTTTTGTGTCGCCATATTTTAAGAGCCATAACTGTTTTATTTTTTGACCGATGCAGCTTGTAGTTTTTATTGGTACCATTTTGGAGTAGATGTGACGTTTGATCACTTTTGATCAAATTCTTTTGAAGGCAGGATGAACAGAAAACAGCAATTCTGGCGTTGTTTGTTATTATATTTTTTACGGCGTTCACCGTGCGGGTTAAATAATCGTTTTATAGTTGGGTTCGTTGCAGACGCGGCGGTAACTTTTTACTTTTTTTCATAAAGTACTCTGTAAGGGGAAAAAGGGGGGGGTTTATTTTTTTACTTGGGACATTTATTTATTTATTTATTTCAAACTTTATTTCACTTTTTTTTAACTTTATTTTTAGTCCCACTGGGGGACTTCACTGTGCAAACTTTTGATCGCTATTATAATACACTGCAATACTTGTATTGCATTGTATTATTGCCGGTCAGTGTAAAACTAACAGGCAATCACTAAAGGCAGACCTGGGAGCCTTTGTTAGGCCCCCAGGCTGCCATAGAACCCATTGGCACCCCACGATGCATGCGGGGATGCCAGTGGGATGAGAGAGGGAGCCCCCTCCCTCTAAAATCACTCAGATGCGGCGCTCGCTATTGAGCGCCGCATCTGAGGGGTTAAATATGATCAGAGAACCCTGCTAGTGGTCTCCGATCGCTGACCTGAAGCCCGAGGCTGTTAGCGACAGCACGGGCTTCAGAAGATCCCCACACGATGCAGGGAAAGTTCTTCTGAAGTGCCGACGTGAAAAGGCGGCGCTTCAGAAGAACTACCCTGAACGGCCGACGTAAAAACACTATACGCCGGTCATTAAGGGGTTAAGATTGGTGGAGTTGCTAACACGGGAGAGAGCCACATAGAGCTGGCCGTGCACAAAGCAGCTGACACTGAGGTCCATGCCCACAACGCGCAGCGTTTGGTCCTGCGCTTTGTTGATGGTCATAGTGTAACATAAGCTGACAGGAAACTGTACACGATTAAAACTGAAGGGAAAATTATTTGGAATGAGGGGGATTCGGGGTATAAAAACACTATCACCATTGTTTGCAACCTCTCCCTTATATAACAATCAGTATAGATGAAATTTGGAGCAGTTGCCCATAGCAACCTACTGGTGTCTATTTTTTCAAGACAATACAAAATGAAAGTAAAAATGTGATTGGTTGCCATGGTTTCCATGTGTTTGTTGTTGTACTAATGCAATGTAAATGAATTTTTGAAAACATTAAATTTGCGTATCTTCTGATTGTGTGAACCGATTGTGATGAAATAAAAACGAAATGTTACTTCAAGTTGACCCGTATGTTTTTCTAAAAACTCCATCCGAATTGGGTCAGTAGTTTTTACGTGATGCGTGCACAAACAAACAGACAAACAGACAAAAATTCCAAAAATGATCTTAATGCATCCTACCACTTATCCTTCACCCCCCCCAATTATTATTTTTACGCAAATGTTTTCAATGTTAAATACCTACCAACTTTTGAATTCGGAAAAGAGGAACATTTTAAGCCACGCCCTCTAACCACGCCCAATATCCCACATAAACACATCAAATCACGGCCAGATCCTTCTTCAAATAACAAGCGCACATTCTCACTGCGGATCTCTAGACTGTCTGGATATCACAGATATTATGGATCCGGTTATATCGTCTTTGTGTTACTTTTCCTAACTTGGGTATAACATTTTCTCATCACGGCGGCAGCAGCTGCAGGACAAACCAAAAGGCTGAGAACAATGAAAGTCAAGAGGGAGACCCTGTGGTTGATGACTTTTCAATTCACAGGTAGCAGAGTTACAAGTTAAAAGTGCAATCTGCAGAACTTTTATTTCCGTTCAAGAGAACGGAAACCTAGCGAACGGAGACAAACGGAAAGCAACTGATACAAAAGAATTGCCATTACATTCAATGGTAATTCTAATGGAACCGCTGCTTTCCGTGTAATGTATCGATCCTCTCTTCCTCTGACAGAAGGAGTATATTAATGCTCGTGTGAACTTAGCCTAATACAATTAAGATATTAATAATATTTAAAAATAAAAAAAACAACCCAGTCAGGCTTTGAACCAGCAACCTTCCATATGTAAGGCAGACAAGCTGACCACTACATTATAGAAGTCGTCATAGTCAATGTATGCAGAACAGTAGTAGTTGAGGGTCCATTCAATAACGACAGGTAGTATCTCAGTCTATCCTGCCGGTAATGTCTGTCTGTCTGCTGCGTGTGGGTGGTGACTGGTCAGAGACTCACAGTCAGACTGGCTGCCGCATGCAGTGTGCACTGGGAGTGACTGCGAGACTCACCAGTCATAGCCTTGCTTGTAGCTTGAGTCTCTTTAAGCACAGGAAAGCTACAAGCACGGCTGTGACTAGTGAGTCGGACACTCAATCCACCCGCACCCCGCCTGCCTGGTTTCGGGATATGCGGTCAGGACCAGGTGACTCACACGTTACTGGTCCCGGCATCGGCCCAATGACGGTCTGTGTGTATGTGACTGAGGTCACCCCAGTCAGAGACAGTTGGCAACCCTGCTCTCCGGACACAACGCTACTTTAAGCGCTGTGCTCGGGGAAGCCATTGACAGTACTGTCCATATATGAAAAATGACGTCAGTGGCTAATCCTTGAGCGGAATCCCCATTGCGACTCTGGCCGGGGATTCCGCTCATAAATGGACAGTACCGTCAAGGGCTTCACCGAGCACAGTGCTTAAAGTAGCACAGTGCCCGGGGAGCCCTCGGCGAGCGGTGGAGCTCCCTCTGCTCCTCCGCTATGAACTAATTCTGAAGCAGGGAGCTGATGGTTCCCTGCTTCAGAATTAATTTGACAGTGGGACATACCCCCGGCCGCCTGGGACACCGCCCGGAATCCGGGACAGTTGGGAGGTATGCTTTTATTATATGTAGAGATAATAAAAATATCAGTGTACATAGTCTTTAAAGTCTGATGCCACGTCTTTCTCATTGGGATAACAGGCAAAGAATTCACATACATGGCCGGACTTAGTTAAGTGCGACACGTGCGGTCGCACAGGTCGCTGGGCGCCATACTGTATGGGGGCGCCAGCGGGTGAATTTATACCACTCTGCGGCTACTGCTCGGGGCACCAGCGGGTCAGGTGTCTCTCACTGACCTCACTATGGGCTTCCCCGCGCCGCGACTACCGCTCCCCCTCCTCTTCTTTGTCGTCTTACGTCCTGAGTGATGATCAGGCGTGATGACATCACTCAGGACGCCAGACAGAGAGGAGATTATCTTACCATGCATTCCTGGTCTGGTTATTTCCCCAGGGCTCCACTCCAGCAGCATCAGCGGGCACAGTGCACTGTAAGAAGCCCAGCAGGTCAGTCAGACTGTGGGCTTTGGTTGTATGGGGGCACTGATGGGGGTCTAAAAATGGCAAATGGGCAGAGGATTCAGTGCCACCTTGGTGCCCATTTGCCACATATTGCCCCTTTAGTGTACTGTTCAGTGCCCCTTCGATGCCCATTTGCCATTTATTGCCCATTTATTGTACTTCTGTGACAGAGGGTGCTAAAGGGGCAGTAAATAACAAATATGCATCAATATGCACTGAACATAAGGACACTAAAGGGGAAATAAGTGGAAAATGGGCACCAAGGTGGCATTGAACGACACTGTTAATAAATGGCAGATGGGCACATTGTTCAGTTGCTCCATAGTGCACATTTACCATTTGTTACCTTTTAGACCCTGTGCATATTACGTTAAAGGGGTTAAAAATAAATTCTGTTGAAGCAGTAGAGGAGAAGTTAAAATAAAAATGAACTTATACTTACCTTTGTCCTCCCAAACATTCCTGCACTGGGGTTTCCCGTCACCTCTGTTCGCTGTTTGTATACAGAGCAGCTGCAGCGGTGATATACTGTCGACTTGATGTCACCACTGCAGCCGCTCTGTATACAAACCGAGAACAGAGGTGACGGGAGCCCCCAGCACAGGAACATCTGGGAAGAGAGAAGTAAGTATGGGCTGCTTTTTTATTTTAACCCTTTCAGGACTGAGACATTTGTTGCTTTTTCGTTTACGTTTTTCACTACCCCGTCCTAGATCCATAACTTTTTTCATTTTTCCGTCAATAGGGTGGTGGTTATTTATCATTGGTCATTTATACCATATAATGTACTGGGAAACTGAAAAATATGATTTGTGGGCTGAAATTAGAAAAAAACTGTGATTCCTCCATAGTTTTTTTGGTTTTGATTTTATGGCCTTCATCGTGCAGTAAAAGCTTAACTTTATTCTGTGGCTCAATGCGATTATGTTGGTACCAAATTAATATAGGTTATTTATATATTTTACTACTTTTACAAAGAAAAGTATTTGTAAAAAAATAACAAAAATGTTGTTTCACCACATTCTGAGAGACATAACTTTTTTTATATTTTTCTCTAAGCGGTGTGAGAGCTTATTTTTTGCGGGACGCGCTGTAGCTTTTATTGGTACAATATTTTGGTACATGCAACTTTTTGCTAATATTTTTTATTATTTTTTTTTTAGAGCTAATGTGAACAAAAAACTGCGATTTGGCTATTTTACGGCCTTCACAGTGTGAGTTAAATAAGAAGTAATAAAAAGTACCAACAATGCCCACGTGGACAGCAGTTTTAATATTTTTTCTGTTATACAAAAGATAGCCTGTGAGTAAACGGAGTAAGCGCCAGTTCACACGTTGCATAAATACTGTGGATTTTCCGCAACGGAATTAGTTGCAGAAAATCCGCAGCAAATACAGTAATAGCAAAGTGGATGAGATAAAACAAATCTCATCCGCACGCTGCGTAAACACTGAGCAGAAAAAACTGACCTGCAGTGCAGAGTTTTATTCTGCAGCATGTCAATTGTATTTGCGTAAACGCACCTTATTTGTTGCGGGTTTTCCCCATTGTATTCAATGGGAGGTGAATTCTGCAACAAATAGCAGTAGTTGCGTTTTTTGCGGCGTGTTCGCAGCGTTCCATCCTCAAAAAATGCGACTCAGAAAACACACAATAAGGCTGGGTTCACACAACCTATTTTCAGGCGTAAACGAGGCGTATTATGCCTCGATTTACGCCTGAAAATATGGCTACAATACGTCGGCAAACATCTGCCCATCATTTGAATGGGTTTGCCGACGTACTGTGCCGACGACCTGTCATTTACGCGTTGTCGTTTGACAGCTGTCAAAAGACGACGCGTAAAATAACTGCCTCGTCAAAGAAGTGCAGGACACTTCTTTGGACGTAATTTGAGCCGTTTTTCATTGAATTCAATGAAGAACAGCTCTAAATTATGGCCGTCAATGACGCCTCGCAAAATGCGAGGACGAGCAACTACGTCTGTAATTACGGAGCTGTTTTCTCCTGAAAACAGCTCCATAATTTCAGGCGTAATGGTCGATATTGTGTGCACATACCCTAATTATACTTACCTAGGAATCTGTGTTTTATCCTCCTAGGATGACGCCTCATCTCATGTGACCTCCACGGCAGCCAATCACAGGCTGTAGCGGCGGTCACATGGATGAAATGTCATCCCAGAAGGCCGGCCTGGATGATGTCAGAAGGCCGGCCTCCTGGGATGACGCCTCCTCCCATGTGACCGCTGCTTCAGTGCTAAGTGCTGCAGTTTTTCACAACAGAGATTCCAGGCGAGAAACTGCCCCACAGTTTGGTGCGGTTTTTCGCCCCAAATTCCCTGCCCCGTGTGAACTCAGCCTAAGGGCTTATTCAGATGAACGGGATATACTGTACGTCTGTTGAACACGCGTGATTTTCACACACGTTGCACGGACCTATATTAGTCTATGGGGCAGTGCAGACAGTTGCGTAATTTTTCTGCAGCGTGAGTCCGCCGCGAAAAAGTCACGACATGTCCGTTCTTTGGGCGTATTTCACGCATCACGCACCCATTGAAGTCAATGGGTGCGTGAAAATCACGCGCACCACACGGAAGCACTTCCGTGTGACGCGCGTGTTTCGCGCAACAGCTGTGAAAAGGATGAATGAAAACAGAAAAGCACCACGTGCTTTTCTGTTTACAAACATCCAAACAGAGTGTCATAATGCGCATCATAAGGGGCTGACACACGGAGCTGTCAAGTGCCTTTTGCGAGCGCAAAATGCAGCGTTTTTTACGCGGGCAAAACGCACACGCTCGTGTGAATCCGGCCTAAAGGTAATTTCACATTACATCCTGCCCATCCGTGTAAAGTATGCACCGGGAAAGCTCCCCGAAAGTATGGTAAACAGTCCCATAAACCTGATAGAGGTTAAAAAAGCCTCAGTTCGGGGGGGGACTGCGCTATTTTACGTAGTGGCGTCGAGTAAAAAGTAATATTACTGCATGTTTTTTGTGTCCATTTAATTTATGTGCCAGGAGCTTTTCCACCGCATATGATAAATGGACAGGCAGGATGTAATGTGAAAACAGCCTTACCAAAACATAGGCCTTGTTCACACTGTGCTAAAAACGGCGGAAAAATAGGAAGCCTCCAAACATCTGCCCATTGGGAAAACGGCGTTCTGTTCCAACGGGGCGTTTTTTACGTGGCCGTTTTTCAAAATGGCCGCGGAAAAATACGGCCACGAAAAAGAAGTGCATGTCACCTCTTCAGCCGTTTTTTAGGGTTTTTCATATACTCTATAGAAAAACAGCTACAAAAATGTATGTTAAAAACACGGCGAAAAACGCGACTTTGAATAAAAAACAGCTGAAAATCAGGAGCTGTTTTCCCTTGAAAACAGCTCCGTATTTTGAGATGTTTTTTATATTGTGCGTGCACATACCCTTAAAAACACTAGTGCTTTTGTAAATTTCTTTTTAAACTACAGGCGCTTTTGACGTGTATTCATCACTTTTTTTGCCGCTCAATCAGAACTCCCATTGACTTTAGAAATTAGGTGCGATTTTGGCGAATTTTCGGTGCGTATTACGCGTAAAATAATTGACCTGACGCTTCTTTTTTTACGCGACACATTTTTAAACAAAACGCGTCGTATGCACTAACTGCGCGCTATACCATTCATGTCAATGTTACGCTTAAACCAAGCATTTTTTACGCGTTTTTCGACGTGATAAACGCGCAAACAAAAGCTCCAAATGCAGACAATACTTAGCAATGATAAATGGAGTGGGGGGCACCAAAGGGCAATTCCGCACAGGGCACCCTGTAGCCTAAGGCCGGCCCTGTTCACATAGGACTGTCTTTGGAAGCAGGAGTATGAAATATATCCACATTCATCACACAATTTCTTAGCCAAGAGCCCGGCAAGATGTGCAACCACCCAGGGCGCTAGCTCATTTGTTGAGGTTGGGGAATGCAACAACTCTCCCAGAATTTGTCACTGCTGTTTAGCTGCCCGTCCTTAAAGGGAACCTGTCACCAGCATTTCACCTATTAAACCAGCAATACCTGGTGGTAGTGGGTGAAAAATAATTTCTATATAACCTATAATTATCTTCTTAGTCGGCTCTGCAGCTTTAGTATTCCGCTTTTTAGTGTTCCCACACCATATGCTAATGAGCAGAAAAGAGTCAAATCTTCGTTTGAAAAGAGTCAAATCTTCGTTTGAAAAGAGTCATATCTTCATTCCTCAAGTCTTTCCGAGTTTACCCCGCCTACGTTACTTTTAATTGACAGCTCCTCGCCTTCCCCCAGCACACAAAATCCTGAGCTTGCGCATTGATGTCCTATTCTAGTATGTACGTACAACGGGACACCGGATTATTACTATAAAAGGCGCAAAATGTTTGCAGACCATTATTTACAGTCGGAGGAGGAGTTTAGGAGAGGGGATAACGGCAATGAACTTTTGATAGCTGCGGCCAGTGAGGGATAAGTAAAGTTCAATAGGTGAAATGCTGGTGAAAGTTTCTCTTTAAGTGAAAACAAGCAGGTACTCAAGTGACAAGACAAGTGAGCCAAGGGGCTACATTATACTTACCCTCCTGACTCCTCTTCAGCTCTGGGCGCTGCCGCACTGGATTCTGATGCCATTCAGCATCAGGATGTAATATACAGCAGCGCACACAACATCCTGACGTTGGACAGTGTCAGGACTCAGTAAAGCAGCACCTCGGAGCTGAAGAGGAGCCTGGAGGGTAAGTATATGTAGGAGCAACAGTTTGTTTGTGAAAATATATTTAGGGTTTTGGTCTGGTCTATGGTCTGATAAATTTAGAGGGTCTGGTCTAGGTTCTGATTCATTTAGGACTCTGGTCTGGTGTCTGAATAATTTAAGGGATCTGGTCTGGGGTCTGATTAATTTGTTGTACTGATTAAATTTAGGGGTTTGGGTCTGAGGTCTGAATTTGTGTTGCTATGGCGTGCGGGGGATGGGCTGCAGAAGCAAGGGGCCAAAGATGTCTGGGCAGCAAACTGTAGTCTTCAGGAAATGACATCATGGCGGTCTCGGATTGAGAAGACAAAGAAAGTGAATGACTACAATCAGAGAAGACGTCAACTGTGAGAGTCACTGGATTTAATGGTCAGGGCATGACCACACGTAGTGGAATTGCTCTGGAATTCCGCTGCGGACAGTCCGCAGCGGAAATCTGCAGCGTACACGTTTCTTCATTGCCTTCCACAGCTTTTTAGTTGTGTTCGTTTACACGCTGCGGACAATTCCACTGCGTAGCATAGGCTGCGACGCGGAATTTGGTGTCCGCAGCATACAATGGTTGTTGCGGACGTGTAGTGGACTTGTTGCGTACTCATTGCGGAATTTCTCCATTGACTTCAATGGAGATTCAAAATTCTGCAATGAAGTCCGCAGATGTTATGTAGATGTTATGTGTGCTGCGGAGCGTATTGGTTTTACTAACATGACATTTCTTCATTCTGGCTGGACCTATGTATTTCTAGGTCTACAGCCAGACTGAGGAAGTCAATGGGGCTCCCGTAATTACGGGTGACTACGTGTGTGCACCCATAATTACGGGTGACTACGTGTGTGCACCCATAATTACGGGTGACTACGTGTGTGCACCCATAATTACTGGAGCGTTGCTAGGCGACGTCAGTAAATAGTCACTGTCCAGGGTGCTGAAAGAGTTAAGCGATCGGCAGTAACTGTTTCTGCACCCTGGACAGTGACTTCCAATCACAATATACATCAACCTGTAAAAAAAATAGAAGTTCCTACTTACCAAGAGCTCCCTGCTTCTTCCTCCAGTCCGGCCTCCCAGGATGACGTTTCAATCCAAGTGACGGCTGCAGCGGTCACATGGACTGCCGCGTCATCCAGGGAGGTCGGGCTGGATGGCGAAAGAGGGACGCGTCAACAAGACAACGGCCGGGTAAGTATTAATTTCTGTTACTTTTACTAGGGAAAGTGCTGTCCCTTCTCTCTATCCTGCACTGATAGAGAGAAGGGAAGTACTTTCACCTCAATACGCAACGGCTAGTCCGCATCAATTTAATGCCCATTTTAGGCAAAGCCGCAACAGAATCTGCAACGCAGATTATGTGCGTCATTGATGTGGACAGTGGCGGAAGAAATACGCCACGTCTGGTCATGCCCTCAGGTATTCTGTCTGTGATGATACTATGCAGACCCTCAGTGTAGAACTGGTATCTGACCACTATATGGTCACTGTATGGCGGTATTATTGGATATATTGGTCCTTGTATAGTGGTAGTAAACACCTGTACCTGATTGAAAGAGCAAGTATATACCTGTCACTGACTGTCTAATTAGGTGTGTTTTTTTTTCCACTTTTATTTTTCTTCTTGTTTTGACAGTGTGGCTTACATATTTAGAAAATACTCAATAAAATTTGGTATGGCATGCGTTGCGTGCAGAGATTTTAACATGTGAATACAGCCTTACTTGATAGTTTGAGTGGGGCACTTTTTTAAAGTTTGCCCTTTCAGTAAAATTCCCTAGAAGCTGCCCTGAGCCTGGGTAACATTAATCAGTGGCTGACACCATGTGGCTTTAAGAAAAGACATGTCACTGTGCACAATAGCTCATATGTGATTACAGCCAGCACTCTACCCAGCTGGAATGAGTCATATGCTTTAAATGGTTTAGCAAGCAGTCATTTAACAGGAACACTTCAAATATATTTCAAATGTTCAGTTACTAATCCATCATAATGGTAACTCTGGTGAAGGTTTCTCCCCACTTGGGATGATTATCTTTCATTTTTGGTTTGTTACTTTTTGTTGGTTTGTTTTGTATTTTACTGTTGACCCACTATTGACTACAGGGAAAAAGTTATGTTCATCCTTGTTTAATTTCCGCCGCAGCCCATTTTCAGATTTTCATTTTCGTTTTTTCCTCCCCACCTTCCAAAAGCCATAACGTCTTTATTTTTCCGTTGATATAGTACTATGAGGGCTTAATTTTTGTGGGACGAGTTGTAGTTTTTCGTAGCACCATTTATTTTGCCATATAACTTACTAGGCAACGGAAAAAAAAATATTTGTGGGGTAGAAAATGAAAAAAAAAGCGATTTCTCCATGTTTTTTTGCACGCCGTTTTTACGGAATTCACTGTCCTAATAAAACAACATGTTAACTTTATTCTGTGGGTCAATACGATTACAGGGATAACAAATATATATAGTTTTTTCTATATTTTACTACTTTTACAAGTAAAAACCTAAGTGTAAAAAAGAACATTTATTTTGTGTCACCAAATTCTGAGAGCCATAACTTCTTTATTTTTTCCGTGGATTAAGTGGTATGAGGGCTTGTTTTTTGCGGGATAAGCTGTAGTTTTTAATAATACAATTTTGGTGTACATGCGATGGTTTGATCACTTTTTATTTCATTTTTTGTGGGAGATTAGGTAACCAAAAAAATAGAGATTCTAGCGTTTACAAATTTATTTTTTTTACGGCGTTCACCGTGCGGGTTAAATGATGATATATTGTAATAGTTCAGACTTTTACGGACGCGGCGATACCAATTATGTTTATTTAATTTTTTTTTTTACTATGCTCTAGGGGGAAAATGGGAAAAGGGGGGTTTTTTGAAGTTTTAATATTTTTATTTTTTTTGACACAAATTTTTTTTTTTATTTAACTCATTTTTTATTAGTCCCCCTAGGAGACTTCAACAAGCGATCGTTAGATCGCTTGCACAATATACTGCAATACTAATGTATTGCAGTATATTGTGATTCTGACAGGCATCTACTAAGCCTCTGTCAGCCATAGTAACCATCGCCCCCCCCCCCCCACACGGGGCGCGATGAGCTGTTAGGGCATGTTCAGACGTGGCGGAATTTATGTGGAATTCCGCTGCGGACAGTCCGCACTGGAAATCCGCAGCAGACAGTCTGTCTATTGGTTTCCACACCTTTTTAGTTATCTTCGTGCAGACGTTGCGGACCATAGGCTGCGGTGCGGAATTTGGTGTCCGCAGCATACACTGGCTGTTGCAGACTTGATGCGTACTTGTGGCGTAATTTCTCCATTGACTTCAATGGAGTTGCAAAATTACGCAATGAAATCCGCAGATGTTATGTGTGTTGCGTTGCGGATTGGTTTCGCGAACAGGATATTTCTTCATTCTGGCTGGACCTATGTGTTTCGAGGTCTATAGCCAGACTGAGATGGAATGTTTTCAAAGAAAGCAGGATGTACTCTTCACCTGAATCCGCAACGACTAATCCGCAGCATTTTACTTCACATTTTAGACAAAGGCGCAACGGAATCTGCAACGCGGATTATGTGCGGCATTGATGCGGACAGTGTCTGCAGAATTCTGTCACGTCTGAATATGCCCTAAGAGGGGGTCGCCCCGCTCTTTCTAACGATTTAAATTCTGCGGTCGCTATTGACCGCAGCATTTAACGAGTTAAACGAGCGGGATCGCGCTCGAGCGCGATGCCGCTCGTTACTCTGAAATGTCGGCTGTAACAAACAGCCGACATCGGCATCGTATTTAGCGGGCTCACTCAGTATCGGGAAGGGGTTAACTTATTGTAAAAAATCAGACACAATGGCCAATATTTATTAACCCCTGAAAGAGCTGTGAAGGATTAAAAATCATGGTTACTTTCCCCCAGAAACCGCTCCACACCAGTCTACAGATACGTGTGGTATTGCAAGCTCAGCTCCTTTGAATCAATGTTTTTCTTATTCTGTGCAACCCCTTTAACCCTTTCAGGACCAGACTCATTTTCATTTTTATCCTTTTGTTTCAAAATGTCATATTTTTTTGTTGACACAGCCATATGAGGGCTTAATTTTAAGGATATGTTCACACGGCCTATTTTCGGCCATTTTTCGGGCCGTAAACGCCCAAAAAACAGCCGAAAAATCAGAAGCAGAACGCCTCTAAACATCTGTCCATTGATTTCAATGGGAAAACGGCGTTCTGTTCCGACGGAGCGTTTTTCGCAGAGTTTTTTTACGCATAAAAAAACGGCCGCGAAAAAGAAGTGCAGGACACTTCGGGTATGTTCACATGCAGAGTCAAAAACGTCTCAAAATACAAAGCTGTTTTCAAGAGAAAACAGCTCCTGATTTTCAGAAGTTATTTGTGCCACTCGTGATTTTCGCTGCGATTTTTACTGCCGTTTTTGGAGCTTTTTTCAATAGAGGCTATGGAAAACGGCTCCAAAAACTTCCCAGAGGCAGTAAAAACCCCTCAGATGCTGGTGGTCACATATGGCACCGGCATTTGAGGGGTTAAATTCTTGCGATCAGAAAATTGCCGCTGGGTCGATGCTGTGCAACACAGCAGTGAGTGACCCAGCACCTATGGCACCCACTCTGCTTCTAAGCAGATTCCATCTTTAAAGACCCTGACATAGATCTACAGATCTTCGACGTGAAGGGGTTAAGGACCAAGACAATTTTAGACTTAAAGAGGATCTTTAGTAATGCCCGATCTCCTAGCTAATCTAATAGACGCTGTCACACTGATAATTCCAGTGAAAATTGTGTCCCGAAAAGTTTAATATTCATTAAGCAAATGAGGCTATACTAGACAAGTGGGAGGTAACAGCAGCGATTCTCCTGAGGTGGAGCCACCTCACAGCGTCTGATCCTGTCCTATCAGCATGAAGCAGCTTTACACAGTGTGAGAGACATTCTAGAGGGAAAGGGGATCACTTCAAACAGTCATATCTCGGGCTGTGGACCACATAGAACAGCGATTCTGATGGCATATGAAAGAGGAGATTCTAATCTTTCATATGACACCAGGATCGCAGCGTGACACAAGCTGTGACACAACTGGAGATTTCGCCAGTTGAATACAGAGTCAGGAATGGAAGTTGTGTACTATAAAGGCCCTATTACTCTAGCCAATTTTGGCAGTTGCAACGAGCGCTGATCGGCGCTGATTTGCTCCTGTCACAAGGAGCTAAGTAGGGGGACGAGTGGTCTTTACTCCGATCGTTCATCCCCATACATTATTATCATGTCGGCAGTTTACACAGTGAGATGTGCTGCCAAAAACGATAGTATTTCATTTTTTTTTTCTTAAAACGATACGATCAGCAGATGAACAAGCGTTTCCTTGTTCACCTGCTGATCGCTGCCATGTTTACACAGGGCAATTATCGGCAACGAGTGTTCTATGAATGCTTGTCTGCACGATAATCACCCAGTGTAAAAGGGCTTTAAAGGGAAGGTGTCATGAAATGTATTTATTTTTTATCCAATTGCTTTTAGTATGATATTAAAATAAATTTTATTTATTTGTGTTCTTGTGTTCTACTCTTTACTTTTTTCTTACTTTTACTTCTCTATGGGGGCTGCCATTTTTTTTTCATCTCTGCATGTGTCGACACATATAGAGATGGAATACGGCCTACAACCCCTGAAATGGGAGCCGTTCCATTCACTGCAGCGTACGCCGTCTGTGTGGGAACGGCGCATGCGCCGCTCCCACACAGACCAAAAGAAAGGTCTTTGGCAGAGCGAAATCCGGCACCATTTTCATGTGGACCGGAAGCCAAGGCCGGACAGTAAGATGACGACTTCCGGCCGCGGCTTCCAGCCATATGTTTAAGGAAGCGAAGGCGCAAGGAATAGGAGCGGAGGCGGCAGCGGCGGCAGGAGCAGGTAAGTTATGTTCGTGTATGTGATGTGTGTTTTACGTTCGTGTATGTTTGTGTTACACTGTCTGCTGAGCACAGTATCTAATCCTCCTAGACTGTGCAGTCACTCAGAAAATGGCGGCACACAGTGTAGGAGGTTTGACTATTCAAACCCCCTCCTTCTCCTGGCACTAGCCAGGATAAGGGAGGGGGGATTGTGTGAGGACACTAGAGAGTGTGTCTACCCCAAATTTGCAGCATAAAGCAATGAGGTTGCTTTACCACATTGACCATGCTGCAATTTTGGGAAGTGCTCCCTCTAGTGCCCAGCACATGGAAATGTTATAAATTAGAATCTAATTTATGATATATCCTGACTTGTGAAAAAATTGTAAAAATTAAAACAATGTGTAATCACTCAAACAATAATTGTTTAACTAAAAAAAAAATTATTCTAGCTACACATTCCCTTTAAGATCACGCTGTGTTGTTGGGCAGGGAAAGAGGAGGGGGAGGGGGAGAAGCTGTATGCCGATTGGACAGCGTCATACAGAAAATATTACACCACCCAGAGTGAAAAGAAAGAGTAACCTCCTATTTGTCAAGTATAGCCAGATTAGCATATTTAGAAAAATGCTCATAACTTTGAAAATAATCAAAGTTTTTTTTTAAACAAATCACACTGTAGTTATCAGCAGCAAAGCGCCTATTAGATTAGTTAGGAGATAGGGCATTAATAAAGTCGTGACAGATCCTCTTGGACCATAAGAACATTTTGTTCTCGCCTCCGTGTATTTTGTCATCTATGATTATTATTTTTACATTTACGTTGCAATTTGCGGCCTTGTTTTTTGTGGGACAATTTTTTGGCCATCATTTTATGTACATATAAGTTACAGTTAAATATTTATGAAGTCTTTATAATGGCAAAATACATGACATGATACATTTATTTTAGGGGGTTTTAGGAGCATGAGGCAATCAATTAAGGTTTTTTTTTTCCACTATTTATTACCTTTTATTCAATAAAAATGATTAATTAAAAAAAAATCATGTTTATTGTATTTCTTTCTTTTGCTATGTTATTTTTTATTAACTTAACGGAATTGATCTTAACTTTTTTATTCCAATAGGTAACTTTAAAATTTACTTTTAAAGCTATAATGCAATACTATAATTCATATCATAATTCTATATGACATATATTATTGCCTGTGCACATAAATTACACAGGAATCAGTTAGAAGTTATAGCCCTGAAGGTCTTAATTAATTGTCTATATAAGACAATTAGACCCATCAACCCGAATGCTGGTACTGGTGGGCAACAGAAAAAGGCATTTCCCTCTCTTTATCAGCACCATGATCAGTATTGAAGATTATCCAGTGCTGTTGGATGATATAAAGGGACAAACCACCATTACACTGGGTTATGTGTACCTTTTGCAGGTACATTAATCTGATTGTCCAGTCTCTGCAAAATAATGTTATTTTTGTATAATTAAAAGTCATACAATTTTGAAATATACTTTCTGTACTAATTTTCTTTAAGTGGATAAAATTATGTTTGTGGTCATGTGATGGACACACAGGTGCATGGTTCATTACAGTTACAGTTACAGTATGTGTATCAGAGCTGTGTCTTCTAACAATCCAAGCACCTGTGTCCACCACATGAGCATGAACAGAATTTTATCCACTGGAAGTAAACAATTAATGTTCCTACTGAATAACAACAAGCAGAGATCTTGAAAACCGTGTGAAATAATTACAGAAAGTATATCATAAAATTGCATAACTTGTACTAATTATTCAAGAAATAATTTGAATTTGCTGAAACGGTCAAATTTATAATTGCACCCTTCACTATATCTTCACTAGATCATAATGCATTATGAAGAAAGAAAGAAAGAAAGAAAGAAAGAAAGAAAGAAAGAAAGAAAGAAAGAAAGAAAGAAAGAAAGAAAGAAAGAAAGAAAGAAAGAAAGAAAGAAAGAAAGAAAGAAAGAAAGAAAGAAAGGAGAGAGGAATGGTGGTACGAAGAGAGGAAGATTGATTTCCCACCAATAATCCATATAACTTAAAGAGGCTCTGTTACCACATTATAAGTGGCCTATCTCCTCCATAATGTGATCGGCGCTGTAATGTAGATAACAGCAGTGGTTTTTATTTTGAAAAACAATCATTTTTTAGCAAGTTATGAGCAATTTTAGATTTATGCTAATTCGTTTCTTAATAGACAACTGGGCGTGTTTTTGATTTTTACCAACTGGGCGTTGTGAAGAGAAGTGTATAACGCTGACCAATCAGTGACCAATCAGTGTCATACACTTCTCATAGTTCCGGCCCAGCTTCTTTCACTGCACAATCACGCTGTAACAATGGGCTGGAACAATGAGAAGTGTATGACACTGATTGGTCACTGATTGGTTAGCGTCATACACTTTTCTTTACAACGCCCAGTTGGTAAAAAGCAAAAACATGCCCAGTTGTCTATTAAGAAAGTAATTAGCATAAATCTAAAATTGCTCATAACTTGCTCAAAAATGATAGTTTTTCAAAATAAAAACCACTGTTGTTATTTACATTACAGCGCCGATCACATTATGTAGGAGATAGTTATATCACTTATAATCTGGTGACAGAACCTCTTTAATGGCCTTTTACACTGGCCGACAATCAGCCGCTGCAGCGCACGCCGATCAACAAGACATCGTTGATCGGTGCTCGTTTGCTCCTACAACACAGAACTATGGGTGGGGACGAGCGATCGTTACTCCGATCGCTCGTCCCCATACATTATTATCACATCCGCAGGGCGTCTCCCTGTATAACGATAATATTTCACTTTTTTAAAACGATACGATCAGAAGATGATAGAGCGTTTGCTCGTTCATTTGCTGCCCTGTTTAAATAGGGCAATTATCGGCAACGAGCGTTATGCGATAATCACCCAGTGTAAAAGAGCCTTTACTATCATTAGATAAAAACTATAATTAGATCACATTTGCATAAAGGACGTTTTCTCCATTACCCCAAATATTCACCTGTCAAATTATTTTAAAAAAAAACTATTCAGGTGTTTCTTATTATATCTGTTATCTCATATGCCTAATTTGAAACTCCTTGGCTTCTACCCCCACCTGCCATGTGTCATTTATAATGCTTTGGGTCCCCTCAAACATATGCGACTGCTACCTCTGCACCTCCTACAGCTCTGCTACTGGTTACACTACATATTAAACATCATAAATGCTTTGAGCTCTACCCCTTCACCAGGGCCGGCCCTAGGATAGATGGCACCCTGTGCGAAATGATCTTTCGGCGCCCCACCCCATCATTAAAAAAAAAAGGACCCATAAAAAAAAATTATAATGCCCCTTTAGTGCCCCCATACAGTATAATAATAATATTTAATAATATAATATATTACAACCCCTTCAAGGACACAGTATTTTGTCCTCTAATTGTGCCCACAGTATTATGCCACCTGTATTACCCCTACACAGTATAATGTCCGCTTAGTTGCCCCCGCACAGTATAGTGCCCCCCTGTAGATTTTGCCATATAGCCTCCCTGTAGACAGTGCCATAATCCCCCACCTCCTTTTTGTAGATCGTGCTATACAGCCCTGCCCCCACCTCCCCCTTGTAGACAGTGCCATACAGTCCCCCACCTCCCCCTTGTAGACAGTGCCCCCAAACAAAAAGAAAAGCTGTACTCACCTAGGCCCCATTCCCATAGTGAACTGAGCTGCTCCATGACGGGATCCTGTAGCCTAGTACAGAGTTTCCCAACCTTTTCGGACTCGAGGCAGCACTGGAAAAATAAAATTTCCTCAGGGCCCTACCAAAAATTGTTTCGAGAAAGAAAGAAAACGGCTAAGAACAAGCACTACACTCGTAGGGTATGTTCACACACGTTTTTGTAAGGCAAAAAAAATCTGCCTCAAAATTCCTTCAGCAACTGACAGCGTTGTGTGACCTTTTTTTTTTTGTGTTTTTTCTTAAGCTGTTGAAGCGAATGCAAAAGACGCAGGAAAAAAAGCTCTAAACAAGCGCCACAGGTATTTTCTGCCTCCTATTAATTTCAATTGGAGGTCAGAGGCGGAAACCACTGGAAGACCATCAGCCCCCCACTCACAGTAAAATGACCATCAGCCCCCCACTCACAGTAAAATTACCATCAGCCCCCCACTCACAGTAAAATGACCATCAGTCCACCATTCACAGTAAAATGACCACCAGCCCCCAACTCACAGTAAAATGACCATCAGCCCACCGCTCCCAGTAAAATGACCATCAACCCACCAATCACAGATTCCCCCTGTAGGTAGCGCTACACAGCCCCTTGTAGGTAGCGCCACACAGCCCCTTGTGGGTAGTACCACCAAGCCCCCTTGTGGGTAGCACCACACAGCCCCTTGTAGGTAGCACCACACAGCCCCCTTGTAGGTAACGCCAGACAGCTCCCTTGTAGGTAGCGCCAGATAGCCCCCTTGTAGGTAGCGCCAGACAGTCCCCTTGTAGATAGTACCACACAGCCCCCTTTAAAGAGCACCACACATCCCCCTGTAGAGTGCACCACACAGCCCCCTGTAGAGTGCGCCACACAGCCCGCTGTAGGGAGTGCCACACAGCCCTCTGTAGGGAGTGACACACAGCCCCCTGGTAGGAAGTGCCGCACAGCTCCCTGCTATGAAGTGCCGCATAGCCCCCTGGTAGGGAGTGCCGCAACAGACCCCTGGTAGGGAATGCCACACAGCCCACAGCCCCCTGGTAGGGAGTGCCACACAGCCCCCTGGTTGGTAGTGCCCTACAACCCACAGCTCCCTGGTTGGTAGTGCCACACAGCCCATAGCCCCCTGCTTGGCAGTGCCACACAGCCCACAGCTCCCTGTTTGGTAGTGCCACACAGCCCACAGCCCCCTGGTTGGTAGTGCCACCCAGCCCACATCCCCCTGGTAGGTAGTGCCACACTGCCCACAGCCCCCTTGTAGGTAGTGCAAGGACTACTAAATGACCCTGATAGCTGGCGGGCAATAGACATTCAAAAAAGGACAACTGCGCAGGAGCACACAAAATACCCAGCTTTCCCAGCTATCAAATAAATGTGTGGAAATAAACTAAGATATAACTTTTATTTAGTCTAGCTAAAGGATTAAACCTTTTAGCTAGATTAAATAAAAGTTATATCTTACTTTATTTCCACACATTTATTTGATAGCTGGGAAAGCTGGGTATTTTGTGTGCTCCTGCACAGTTGTCCTTTTTTTTAGGTAGTGCCACACAGCCCACAGCCCCCCCCCCCTTCCAGTATAGATAGCGCCACTGTAGCTCCCTGAAGGAGCACGTGTGGCCGGGGATTCCACTCGTGGAGCGCAGCTTGATGTCTCTGTCCATATATGGACAGTGACATCAGGGAAAACTCCTGAAGCGGAATCCCCGTCCACAGCGTTGCCGACACTGTGACCGTCGATTCCACTCCAGGAGAAGCTCCTGTCGTCTGTGTCCATGACGTCATTGGCTTCTCCTGGAGTGGAATCCCCGGTCAAAGCGTCTTCAATGCTGTGACCGGGGGTTTCCGCTTCAGGAGTTTCCCCTGATGTCACTGCCCATATATGGAGATATCAAGCAGCACTCCAGCAGCGGAATCCCCGGCCACATGGGGACCACTCCTACAGTGACGCTAGTAGATAGCAGAGAAGTGAGATACCTCCCTGCTCTGCTATAGTGCCGTCCCTACCGCTATAGCAGCCGCAGCTGCTGCTAGCGGCGCCACCACCCTCATGCCCGGTGTCGCCGCTAGCAGCCACCATGGCTGCTACAGCGGTAGCGACGGCCACTAAGTAAAGAAGCGCCCGGGCGGAAAGGTGACTGCCTAAGGCCGGCCCTGGGTGCAGTTAGCGAGTGGCACCTGACCTGCTGGTAGTTTCAACGCCGCGGGGATACACACACCCTTATATCTAAGTCTATCTTGTGTGATACTGTCTGTTGGGGTCATGTATCTAAGCCTATCATGTGTAGTACTGTTTGCTGGGGCCCTGTATCTAAACCTATCATGGGTAATACTGTCTGTTGGGGCCACGTATCTAAGCCTATCATGTGTGATACTCTCTGCTTGGGCCCTGTATCTAAACTTATCATGTGAGATACTGTCTGCTGGGGCCCAGTAGCTAAGCCTATCATGTTTGAGACGGTCTGCTGGGGCCCTGTATCTAAGCCTATCATGTATGATACTGCCTGCTAATTTTTGTATATTGCAGGGGGCCAACATTGACCCATGCCCTGTGCCCCAAAAAGGCTAAGGAAGGCACTCACCCGAGCACCAGCAAAGGCTCTGTTCAAATTTGTGTTGGGATCCCGTTCTGACGTTCCTTTCTGAGTTTTCCATCAGAACGGGACCCTGAGCAGACACAAACTGACACACATGGAAACCAGAGGTTTCCGTTTCCATCACCATTGATTTCAATGGTGACGGATCCGGTGCCCGTGGTTTCTGTTTGTCTCTTTTGTGCACCGGATCTGTAGTTTTGCTGGAAGCAATAGCGTAGTCGTCAAAACGGGACCTTAAAGAGGCTCTGTCACCACATTATAAGTGGCTTATATTGTACATGATGTGATCGGCGCTGTAATGTAGATTACAGCAGTGTTTTTTATTTAGAAAAACTATAATTTTTGACGGAGTTATGACCTATATTAGCTTTATGCTCATCAGTTTCTCAATGGACAACTGGGCGTGTTTTACTATATGACCAAGTGGGCGTTGTACGGAGGAGTGTATGACGCTGACCAATCAGTGACCAATCAGCGTCATACAGTTCTCTCCATTCATTTACACTGCAGATAGCGATATATCTATATCGATATTTGCAGTCACATAAACACACTATAACGCTACTCATGTGTCATGACAACGAATATACATTACCTCCAGCCAGGACATGACATGTATTCATTCTTCTGACCACTTCTGTAGCGTCTGTGTCAATTACAGCACAGCACAGCGAGATCTCGCTGTTAATGACAGTTTACAGCGTAATCTCGCGAGACTACGTCTGCTGTGTTGTAAATCACAGAGACGCTACAGAAGTGGTCAGGAGAATTAATACATGTCACGTCCTGGCTGGAGGTAATGTATATTCATTGTCATGACACATGAGTAGCGTTATAGTGTGTTTTTGTGACTGAAAATAGCAATATACATATATCACTATCTGCAGTGTAAATGAATGGAGAGAAGTGTATGACGCTGATAGGTCACTGATTGGTCAGCGTCATACACTCCTCTGTACAATGCCCACTTGGTCATATGGTAAAACACGCCCAGTTGTCCATTGAGAAACTTATTAGCATAAAGCTAAAATAGGTCATAACTCTGTCAAAAATGATCGTTTTTCTAAATAAAAAACACTGCTGTAATCTACATTACAGCACAGATCATATTATGTACAATATAAGGAACTTATAATCTGGTGACAGAGCCTCTTTAAGCATCTAGAAAAAGTATTTTGGAAGAATACTTCATTGCAGGGCTCCCACCTGTAGGACCTATGTCAATGTCGTTGCCAGTATAGTAGATATGCCAATACACATCAATGTTCCAAGAAATTCAGCGCATATTCACCATGACTGCTCTATTATTTATGACTGATATGGACTGGTCATGTATACGTGCTGGACAGTGAACATATAAACTATGTAGTCACAGTAATCAGCTTTGTTTTTAAGTTGACACTAGGAGATGGCTGGTGTTGTCACCTAGCATTGTCTTTGTGAAATCACTCCACAATTAGCAGTTGTCACATTGTCATTGTTCCTTGTCAAATTTAGCACAATGGAAGATTTAGCCGAACTAACAGGAAGGCAGGGAAAGTCATTGACACCACTCTAAGGTTTGCATTTTTTCCCATGTATTCAAACAGTTGACTTACGGTTTTCTGTTTTAAAATAAAAACCTAATTCTTATTTTAAGGTTGCAAATTATAAAAAGTGATATTGCTTATTTATCAAGTAATTGCAAAGTTGTCCATATCAACCTATAGCATATTATCTATCTATCTATCTATCTATCTATCTATCTATCTATCTATCTATCTATCTATCTATCTATCTATCTATCTATCTATCTATCTATCCATCCATCCATCCATCCATCTATCTATCTATCTATCTATCTATCTATCTATCTATCTATCTATCTATCTATCTATCTATCTATCTATCTATCTATCTATCTATCTATCTATCTATCTATCTATCTAGCAATAGAAAGCAGCAGCACTCACTAGAAACAAATGTGTAGGTGCCAAGCAAGTCGTCCAGATCCAAGGACAAAGCAGTATATAAAAGTAGAAATCTTGCAGCACTCCAAAATGTGAAAAATAAGTGGTTTATTCAGCCAACAAACAGCGATGTTTCTGTCCTACAATAGGACCTTTATCAAGCATGGTGACATACTGAGTGATAACGGTTTATAAAGAGCAAAAGAGCATTTACATAATTAATCTCATTAAAATACAAATAAAGTGCAAAGTGCCAAAATTACAAAGCATTGTGTGTATGAATGGTATCAAATACAATCAAGACATTGATACATAAAGTGCCAGTGCAGATACATATATAATAAACAACAATAACGCATGATAAACATGCAACAATACGTGATTACAACATAATCATATATACAACAGTTGTGTCAGAACTAGTCACGTTAGTTCCCCTCACCAATAAGAGCTTCAGGACCTTCATCATCCAAATTGCGTACAGGCTATATATATAACAGCACTCAGTACACAAAGCATGGTATTGTAAAATATGTGGGTGTGTGTATATACGTTGCCGACATCCGGTAGGAAGACCGGAAGTTTTTACATCGCTATGAAACAGGATGCTTCAGGAGCGCAGTGATGACAACGCATTCTCCGCCCCGAGCACCTCCCTCGCAAAGCGTCAACCGTTGTCAAGCAACCACCAATCACGAAGCACTGTGTAATTAAAAAAGTACATGTTGTAACACAATTACAGCTGGTATCGTATATAGTCCCAACCAAGAAAAGGATCAAAACTTGATCTAAAATAGGCACTGTAAAGGATCTGCCAGGCACTACGTCTGTGGATACTCCCAGGATTAATCAGTCGACACCTGAGGCCAGACCTCTTAGACTGACACCGGCTCCCACCAATCAGGGTGGCAGGCTCAGGAGTGGGAGAGCCTATCGCGGCCTGGTCAGTCGGAGTTAGCTCCGCCCCCTGTCCATTTATACCTGCCGTTTTCTCTTCCTCATTGCTTGTTATTCTTCTTGGATTCCTGGCCCCACTGCTGCCTTGCTCCAGCCTGCTTCTGCCGTGCTTCTGCCTTGCTTCAGTTCCCGCTTATCCTACTTCGCTCTGCCCCTGGCTTGCTTCCTGGTCCGTGCTCTGCGTTTGTATACTCCACTACATCCTGATCCTGACTGGCTCGTTCACCACTCTGTTTCCTCACGGTGTTCCGTGGGCAACTGCCCCTTCCCTTGCTTGTTCCCTGTTTGTATCCCCTTGCACTTAGTCAGCGTAGGGACCGCCGCCAAGTTGTACCCCGTCGCCTAGGGCGGGTCGTTGCAAGTAGGCAGGGACAGGGCGGTGGGTAGATTAGGGCTCACTTGTTCCCTTCACCTCCTTCCTGCCATAACAGGCTCGTGGAGATAGTCAGTGTTGTTATAGCAATATCTCTAGCGATTCACATATGTTGACGGATAAAGTGCACCCAAAGGTCCACACGCGGGTATACCAGATCCCTGGCCACACTTCCATGGTCAAGAGGGAACTAGTCCCCAGGAACTCTAGGATCCAACCAAACACAATGTAATGTATATGGGGAATCCAAACAGATCACAAACGTGTAACGGACCTATATTCATCGATGCAATACCAAATCCGCAAAAGCGATATTTATATCAAAAAAGTTTATACCTGGGTATTTAACCCCATCTTATCTACTGACTATCACCATACAAGACAAGAAATAAGCAATGTATATTGAGAATTATCTTTATTGTATAGGTTGGGACTAGATCTAACACCAGTAATCAATTTTTGCAAATACATATGGACCAATGATGATGAGAGAATGGTCCCAAAGTTCTGTTGGAATCTAGAATGATACAAAATAAATATATTAATAACATGGAAAAATACTAATAAGCGTAATATAATAATATCATGTCACCAAAAAAGATGACCAATGAGGATCATATACGAGAGTACATGGGGGAGAGGGGGAGACAAGACGTTACACAGTAATCCTATCCACATTAAATTCTACATTGAGTCCATTAGGTCTCAATGTATTCAGTAAGAATATCCATTTCAGTTCCCTCTTATGCAAAGTCATATGTCTATCACCACCATTGTGTAATGGTGGAATATGGTCAAGGATCATAAATTTTAGATCTCTCTCAGTGTGTCCTTTCTCAGCAAAATGTTTTGCAACAGGTAAATCTAGTTTTTTCTTCCTAATTGAAAATCTGTGATTATTTAGGCGAGTTTTTACGTGCAGGTAGTTTCCCCCACGTATATTAATTGACAAGGGCACCATAGCGCATAGACAACCCAATCAGAGTCACAGGTAAGTGTGTGTCTGATATTATAGTTTCTCCCAGTTTGAGGGTGTGTAAAAACATTACCTCTGCACATATATGTACAATTTACACAATGATAGCAGGGAAAATTACCCAATTTCAGTGGTTGTAATAAAGACTGTGAAGAATTTTTACATTCTTTGACTTTTGTCTTAACCAGTCTATCTCTAAAGTTTTGTGTTCGTCTATATGACATCAATGGTCCATTGTTTAGTTCATCGATGTGTTCATAACTATCTTTCAAAATAGGCCAATGTTTGTTCATTATCCTAGAGATGTCCCCACTTAATTCATTGTATGTGGAGATAAAACGGATTATTTTGGGTCTATGTTGTTTTGAAGTTTTGAATAGTTTCTCTCTCACAAATTTTATCTCTATGCCTTGAGATTAATGATCTGGGATATCCTCTCTCCAAAAAATTGGAGGTCATGATATCCAAAGATCTAGACAGATCATCATGATCATCTGTAATCCTCTTTACCCTGATCATCTGGCTGTAAGGTAATGATTTGATCATATTTTTAGGGTGACAGCTTTCATATCTCAAGAGTGTATTGCGATCAGTGTCTTTCACATGCAATTTAGTTTTCAGAGTATTATCGATGGCCATCACTGTAACATCCAAGAATTGAATAGATTCTGTGGAATATACCATGGTGAATTGAATGTCAGTATCTAAGGAGTTGAGAAATTGATGAAACTCTTTTAGTGAGGCTTCTGTATCAGTCCAGATGAGGAAGATGTCATCTATGTATCGCCACCACCTCAAGACCCATTGGAAGTGGTGGGACACATAGATAGACATCTCCTCCATCATGTCCATAAAAATGTTGGCATAGGTCGGAGCCATGTTGGACCCCATGGCTGTTCCTTTGAGTTGAATGTAATATTTGTCATTAAACAAAAAATAGTTGGATGTCAAAATAAGCTCAACAAGTGCCATGATAAACTCACAAGATGTAACATCATAGTCAGAGCCAGATAACTTACGTCTCACAGCGTCTAGCCCTCTACTATGATTAATTGAAGTGTACAGTGATGTTACATCGAAGGAAACCAATAGTGAACCTACCGGTAGGGTAATCATCCTCAGTTTTTGCAAAAAATCTGAGGTGTCCCTCACATACGATTTAGCATTGATCGCAAAATCTCTCAGAACTTTATCAACAAAAATAGAGATATTATTCAACAATGACCCTCTGCCAGACACTATGGGACGGCCAGGTGGATTTGACAAATTTTTATGTATCTTGGGTAACAAATATAAACAGGGGGTAGTTGGATGTTCTATTATTAAAAAATTTTTTAAATGTTGATCTATAGTACCCTCTTCCGCGGCATGAGTGATTAATAATCCAATTTTCTTTTCAATGTCATATCTAGGATCTCCCTTTAACAACCTATAGGTGTTAGTGTCAAGTAACTGTCTGTTACATTCATTAATGTACATAATTGTATCCATAACCACGATCGCACCCCCTAACGTGACTAGTTCTGACACAACTGTTGTATATATGATTATGTTGTAATCACGTATTGTTGCATGTTTATCATGCGTTATTGTTGTTTATTATATATGTATCTGCACTTGCACTTTATGTATCAATGTCTTGATTGTATTTGATACCATTCATACACACAATGCTTTGTAATTTTGGCACTTTGCACTTTATTTGTATTTTAATGAGATTAATTATGTAAATGCTCTTTTGCTCTTTATAAACCGTTATCACTCATTATGTCACCATGCTTGATAAAGGTCCTATTGTAGGACAGAAACGTAGCTGTTTGTTGGCTGAATAAACCACTTATTTTTTCACATTTTGGAGTGCTGCAAGATTTCTACTTTTATCTATCTATCTATCTATCTATCTATCTATCTATCTATCTATCTATCTATCTATCTATCTATCTATCTATCTATCTATCTATCTATCTATCTATCTATCTGTCTATCATCTATCTTTCTATCTATTTCTAAACAAATAGGCAGCACAACACAGGTTCCAATTCAGTGAAAAAAGGTTTATTCACCCATATGTCAGTGCACCGTTTCAGCCCACATGGGCCTTTCTCAAGCTGGGGCTGAAACGTTGCACTGCCAATGGGTGACTAAAAATGCAATTTTTCACTTGAAAACCATCTGCTGTGGAGAGCTGCCTTCCTTTGTTTTTCTATATATGGAACCGGTGATTGTGGTCCAAAGGCTTGCCCCCAAAGAATTACAAATAAGGCTATGAGCCTATAAGTGCAGCTCTCCTTGTGTTTTCTATCTACCTATCGCTGAATTTTAGTAAGGGCAAAGGGGGCAATTGTCCAAGGGATTTCCACCAGGTTTTAGCAGACAACACAGAAGAGTTTTTAAGTATATCTCCAATAATAAACAAGTTTTAATATGTGGCAGAAGAAGTAATTATGTATGTTCTACTAATGTTTATTTCTAAGGTTGGGAGTTCTGATGTGTCATCTGTTCTCACTGTTAGTAGAAATACAGAGGCTGCTACTATTACTAGACACTAGTCCTAGAAATATTTTGACCAGGGGTCTTCACTAACTTTTTATCTATCTATCTATCTATCTATCTATCTATCTATCTATCTATCTATCTATCTATCTATCTATCTATCTATCTATCTATCTATCTATCTATCTATCTATCTATCTATCCATCTATCATCTATCCATCTATCTATCTATCTATCTATCTATCTATCTATCTATCTATCTATCTATCTATCTATCTATCTACAGTGAAGGAAATAAGTATTTGATCCCTTGCTGATTTTGTAAGTTTGCCCACTGTCAGGCTAGGTTAATTTTACCAGTGAGAGATAGATTATATAAAAAAAAAAAAAAAAAAAACACATTGTCAAAATTATATATATTTATTTGCATTGTGCACAGAGAAATAAGTATTTGATCCCCTACCAACCATTAAGAGTTCAGCCTCCTCCAGACCAGTTACACGCTCCAAATCAACTTGGTGCCTGCATTAAAGACAGCTGTCTTACATGGTCACCTGTATAAAAGACTCCTGTCCACAGACTCAATTAATAAGTCTGACTCTAACCTCTGCAACATGGGCAAGACCAAAGAGCTTTCTAAGGATGTCAGGGACAAGATCATAGACCTGCACAAGGCTGGAATGGGCTACAAAACCATAAGTAAGACGCTGGGTGAGAAGGAGACAACTGTTGGTGCAATAGTAAGAAAATGGAAGACATACAAAAGGACTGTCAATCGACATCGATCTGGGGCTCCATGCAAAATCTCACCTCGTGGGGTATCCTTGATCCTGAGGAAGGTGAGAGCTCAGCCGAAAACTACACGGGGGGAACTTGTTAATGATCTCAAGGCAGCTGGGACCACAGTCACCAAGAAAACCATTGGTAACACATTACGCCGTAATGGATTAAAATCCTGCAGTGCCCGCAAGGTCCCCCTGCTCAAGAAGGCACATGTACAGGCCCGTCTGAAGTTTGCAAATGAACATCTGGATGATTCTGAGAGTGATTGGGAGAAGGTGTTGTTGTCAGATGAGACTAAAATTTAGCTCTTTGGCATTAACTCTACTCGCCGTGTTTGGAGGAAGAGAAATGCTGCCTATGACCCAAAGAACACCATCCCCACTGTCAAGCATGGAGGTGGAAACATTATGTTTTGGGGGTGTTTCTCTGCTAAGGGCACAGGACTACTTCACCGCATCAATGGAAGAATGGATGGAGCCATGTACCGTCAAATCCTGAGTGACAACCTCCTTCCCTCCACCAGGACATTAAAAATGGCTTGTGGCTGGGTCTTCCAGCACGACAATGACCCGAAACATACAGCCAAGGCAACAAAGGAGTGGCTCAAAAAGAAGCACATTAAGGTCACGGAGTGGCCTAGCCAGTCTCCAGACCTTAATCCTGTTGAAAACTTATGGAGGGAGATGAAGATCCGAGTTGCCAAGTGACAGCCTCGAAATCTTAATGATTTACAGATGATCTGCAAAGAGGAGTGGGCCAAAATTCCATCTAACATGTGTGCAAACCTCATCATCAACTACAAAAAAACGTCTGACTGCTGTGCTTGCCAACAAAGGTTTTGCCACCAAGTATTAAGTCTTGTTTGCCAAAGGGATCAAATACTTATTTCTCTGTGCACAATGCAAATAAATATATATAATTTTGACAATGTGATTTTCTTTTTTTTTTTTATATATATAATCTATCTCTCACTGGTAAAATTAACCTAGCCTAAAAATTCTAGACTGTTCATGTCTTTGACAGTGGGCAAACTTACAAAATCAGCAAGGGATCAAATACGTATTTCCTTCACTGTATCTATCTATCTATCTATCTATCTATCTATCTATCTTCTATCTATCTATCTATCTATCTATGATCTATCTATCTATCTATCTATCTATCTATCTATCTATCTATCTATCTATCTATCTATCTATCTATCTATCTATCTATCTGCCTATCTATCTATCATCTATCTATCTATCTATCTATCTATCTATCTATCTATCTATCTCATATCTATCTATCTATCTATCTAT
This sequence comes from Rhinoderma darwinii, assembly GCF_050947455.1. NCBI lineage: Eukaryota > Metazoa > Chordata > Amphibia > Anura > Rhinodermatidae > Rhinoderma > Rhinoderma darwinii. The sequence continues at coordinate 584,211,545 of NC_134687.1, read as the reverse complement.
CTATCTATCTATCTATCTATCTATCTATCTATCTATCTATCTATCTATCTATCTATCTATCTATCTATCTATCTATCTATCTATCTATCTATCATCTGTTAGTCTACCCATTACTTTCCTTGCTTTATTTTCTTGCATACCTAAATAGTTATGATTAGATTATTATACTTTAAAATATTGTCCCTAAAATTAGTACGCAAGAAGACGTCCATACAGACACTCCGAGAACATGCACACTTTTTGTTGTCACTGCCCCAAGTCAAAATCAATCCCAGGACCCCAGGGGTGCAAGACAGAAGAACTTTTATCTGGCAATGTAAAATGTTATCAGGTCTCAACTTCTGAGTCCAGATAATGTTTCCATGACATTGAAATACTATATTTCACAACTACATAATCTACTGATATTAAATTCTGAAAGCTGAGGTATTATATAGGGACTGTGTGTGTGCTTTTAAAGTGTATATATTATCGCTTTTGGTGGAGCAAGTCCAGGA